>NC_041393.1:524865603-524957084 GCF_002162155.2 Triticum dicoccoides
TGAGCATATTATGAAGTCCAATGACCATATTTTTACAAATATACAGTGACAGACAATGTATTTATCTCGTTTGAAATTAAGCCATATTAACCGGAGAGGAGGTAGTATGGACTAGCATTACTTTGGCCTTGTTTGGATACTCTAACTTAGTTAGAGGTTACAGTTAGATTCTAACCTTGAACTAACCGTGAACTAACTCTTGCCAAAGAGGTGTTTAGATGACATAGTTAGATGGAGCGCGGATACAGCAAGGCGCCTTCACGGGCATTGCGAGAGGGAGGGAGGAATAGGATGTGAAGCTCTAAGGAAGTGGCGAGGGATTTGCAGCGGCGAGAGCGAGAGAAAAATGTGTTTTTTTAGTGCTCCAGAGAAGAACTAACCCAAATAAGCACCTCTTGGGTGGGTTAGATTTTTTGGATGGGTTAGATGCTTCTAACCCAAACTAACCCTCCTGTTTGGATACTTTTGGGTTAGTTGAGTACAAACTAACCCAAACTAACTCTAACCCATGGACCCAAACAGGGCCTTTGCTGTGTCCCGTCAACTTGCCGAACAAGGAGAAGCTTGCAGGACAGGAGAAGCTTGCGCACGGTGGCTCGCAGGACAAGGAGAAACTTTTGACTAATGCAAACTCTCCCTCGCTCAGGCGGTGGACGTGCAACAGTTAATTCGGTGTCAGATTGCGAGAAGCATACACTATACTACTAGTGTTACTATTGTTCGACTTCCCGAATAGGCGAACAGCCAAGCGCAAAGTTTACTAGTACTAGTACTACTACTATAGTCTATAAAGGTATGTACTATACTAGTACTAGGTACCGGATGGAGGAGCGTCTGCACTCTTATTATAATTTTAAAATGTGATAAAGCAATCTTCAACACATTTGGTTCTCTTCGAGGGTTCTCGCATGTGATAATGGAAGTTGATTGCATAGAACACTCGCCACAATTCTAGCTTAATTCTGGCTCATATCCTATTACAAATAGTAGCGCTTGGTAATATTTCCTCTTTTTTTGTTATTCAGCATGTAAACAGGTCAGCAAACCTTGCGGTGCATCTTTGTGCGAACCGTGCTTGCTGCACTTTGAATGTGGCCGAGAGCTGGCTTGATGAAACACCTTGCTTCCCACTTCTTTTTTTGCGGGGTACCTCGCTTCCTAGTGACCAGTGTCTTGGCTGATCGTCCTAAGAATTCTTATGTATGAACAAAGCTCTCTCATTTACCCGCAAAAAAGATTGAGCCATATTAACCGGAAAGGAGGGAGTATGGACTAGCACTACTTTTTGGTGTGTCCCGTCAACTCGCAGAACGAGGAGAAGCTTGGAGGACAAGGTGAAGCTCGCTTGTGCCTTTTGACCAATGCAACCTACCCTCGATGGACATGCATTGGTCCATTCGGTGTCAGATTGTCAGAGGCATACACTATAGTACGCAACATGCGGAGTACCATCATTGTTCGACTTCACGAAGAGGCGAAGAGCCAAGCGCAGTAGTACGAGTAGTACTACTACTAGAACCGCATGGTGGAGCGTTTGTACTCTTTTTTTACCTCTGATAAAGTACATGTTTATTCCGGAGAAGGGCGGAAAATGGCAGCCCAGCATGTAATGAATGATATCGATCAACCAACCATGCTCAAATATATCTTGGCCTCCATGCGAGCCCTTCTGTGTGTTCTTGATCCTCGTCTCTCTCAAGGAACGGCGGGTTGGCTCTTTGCCGTCAATTGAGATTGGTTTGCTCACACTCATGTCCCACATGTCAGTGATATGCCAAGAGGAGGTGTGTTGACCGACTGGCCATACGCGTACTTGGTTTTGCACCTTCATACTACTCCTCCCTCCGTCATAGTTTACAGGGCGCGCTTCATTATGATGCATTTCTGTCAATGCATTTCCACCACCGGAGAGACTTTAGACGCGTTTGGTTTAATGCTCAATTAATTAGGGCGTGGTAACCGCAATCAAGTCCACAATTTTCTCTCCATGTACTCTGTACTACTACGGAGTGGAGTAAGTGCATGCATGTGGGTACCCGGGGTGGAAGCACTGCATGCATGTGTGTACGCATTATTCCCTCTAGTAATAGACGCCGTGCTATAACTACCAATGCTATTTTTCAGGCCGATCGCTAGTCGCCTTGGTCCCACAGATCTTTTTTCTTTTTTCTGAAGCGTGCTGTATAAACAGTGACGGATGGAGTAGTATGAGCGGATTCAAAGAAGACCGTATTGATGGTTGCTTCTTTAGAGCAACTTATAGTGGGAAAGGTGGGGCTTACGATTTGACTGCTCATTACTCACTATTAATGCGGCGCAATGACCGGGCTGAGTCTCCCATGCGGTTGTGCACTACCCCCTCAGTTCTTAAATATACTCCAGAGTATATTTGTCTTTCTAGAGATTTCAACTATTGACTACTCAAATATTTGTCTTTTTAGAGATTTCAAATGGACAGGCACATATGGATGTATATACATATTTTAGAGTGTAGATTCACTCCTTTTGCTCCGTATGTAGTCACTTGTTGAAATCTCTAGAAAGACGAATATAATATTTAGGAACGGAGGGAGCACACATACAAAGCAAAATGAGTGAATCTACACTCTAAAATATGCCCGTTTGAAATTTGTAAAAAGACAAATATTTAGGAACGAAGGAGTATAATTTTTTGCATGGCACATGGACCTAGATGATGAAGAGGCTTCTGGCAATTCTATCAAGGTTCCATCATTTGTTTACATAATTGACGTACTATACAAATAATTTTCCAGCGACATGAAATTGTACAATGGTGTGAGCTTTTAGCTTTTGTTTCGCGTCTGTCTTGCCATTGATGCTCTTTCAGAAACAATAAAAACTAATTTCCATGGTAATGCATGTCAATTATTAGCATATCAGAGCTAATAATTACATCACAACTGAAGACAGAGTTGTGAGAAGGTGTTAAATTAAAATTGATCCATGCTTTCATTGGCAGCAACGTCCCCCCAGCTCTGTCTAAATCAACAAGGAATGTTGAGAAAAAAAGTAGCTGTCTGGAGCATGCAACATTCCGATCATTTTGTGTAGTTCCACTAAAATAGCTGAGCGTCCCTGTTACAAAGAAATTAAGTGTGATTACGATAATAGAGGACTACTGATGAAACAATAAACACATAAATAGAAGCCGGTCACCTTTGCTGTCTCTCTTAAGACTAACTAGTTGAAGAAGATTAGGCTCGGAGTTGGATGAGGAGGATAGAGCAAAACCAATCTCCCTTTGTGCAGTCGCACTGAAATGTAGAGATGTTGCCCATGTGACATTTTAGTACAACTGCACAAAACACTCTTAAGAAAAAAGTGATTTGTGCAGTTCACCAAAAGGTCGCAATAGCAATAAGGTGAAATGGATAGCCCTGTTTGCAAAAAAAGAGGTAGAAAGGAAACAATTACTGGCCAATAACAGTTGATGACACATGCGACGACAAAAAAGAAGCATATTCCTTTCCCTAAGGGAAGATAACAACACAATTGTGTTTGTCTAAAACGGTGTGAGGACAAGAATGCTATATGGAAAGTACGCTGGACGAGCTACGTTTTTTGCAAAGAACTATGGAAGATTCACATGCAGTGATGTGGGAAGACGGGCAGTGGAGCAAGGCCGGAGGGGATACCTGGAGGTCGTCGGGATGTAACTAGGTGAGCAGCGGCGGGCGGAATCTGGGAGCAGGTGGCGTAGGCCTTGACGCGCCGGAGCTTGGTCAGAGAGAACAGCGTGTACCGCAGATCGGCACGTGCTTCCTCGGCGCCGTCGAACGGAGAAACGATGCACTTCCTCCCTTTCCCTCGGCGGACGGGATGCGGCCGATCAGTGACCAACGGTGATAGAGAGAGAGAGGCCACCGCACTCCCTTTCCCCCGGCGGACGGGATGCGGCCGGATCAGTGACCAACGGTGAGAGAGAGAGAGAGAGAGGACACCGCACCCTTGTGTGAGATACTCTGAAGAGCGACAAACCAGGCACGCAAGGCTCCATTGTATATAGTGAGCGGACTACCTTTTTCTCCATAAAAATCGTTTTATATTCTGTGTACGTGCCATTGAGCGCTGTAACTTTATTTAAAAATAACGCGGCAACGCGTCAAGTCGAACTTTGTTTCGTGTAGGCGTGGTACACGACCTCCCTAGGTAAACAACCGCTACAGGCGTTCAAATTAGCACGTGGGCTGCCATTTCGTAAAGAAATGAGCTCCACCGTGTACCCGCACGGGTGTGGATGGGCACGAAGCATGACTACGTGCATGGTGCACCTATTCTCTTCTTGTATACGTACACCACCTACGTGGGGTTGTGTGAGAGAGATACAAACCTAGAGAGATATAGTGTGTGGGTTCCTGAGAGTTTTTGGGGGGGGGGGTCAATCAAAAAATGTAACATATGCAATGTGTGTGAAATAGAGTCCTGGATATAACATATATATAGAGGGGGTGATCCACAAGAAGAGAGTGGAGGTATCATCGACTTGAGGTGTCCATAGAATCAAAAAGAGGGATGATGTGTGTGTGTGCGCGCGCGATCGATAAAGAGTGCCATCGAATTTGTGTGTGCCCACGTCAAAGATATAGAGTGGTTGGCCTACTGGAACGTGAGAGAGGACATGTGCAGTTTGTCTCTGTGGCATGGATACCTACCTGCAGCGCTCGACTATCGGTGTGTGGTGGGGGAAGAGGGAGGCCCAATTAACTATAGAGGTACAATGACTGGTATATGTGTGGAGGAGGAGAGAGTCCTACCTCATGTATTAAGGAGATCGATCTGCCTCATGTATTAAGGGAGATCGATCGGCATCCATGGATATGTGTAGGAGAGGAATAAGGTTGGGAGATAGATAGAGCTAGAGTGTTGGAGGGGGTGGTAGTGGAGTTGCTTCTAACGAATGGTGGGATAGCTTGCTAAACAAACGGAGGGCACGCACACAATATCAATAAGAGAGGAGATGGTTGCTTGTTGTCTGTGCACGTGCATGTGAGAGACGGGTCAGGAGGCATGCACGAATGATGGGGGGGACGATGTGGTTGTGGTAAGCAGACATAACTACATAGGAAGATCAATTGCCCTTTGTTAGAGAAAGGAGAGACATAACTTATGAGGTACGTCGATCGATGGGGGGGGGTATTTAAAGTCGATCTAGGTATATGTTGGGAGATCGATAGGTATACATGCATGTGTGTGTTAGAAGCAAATAAGGCACGAGGAGAAGGATAGAGAGAGAGGGATGCATGTAGGAGGTGGTACGAGAGGCATACTATATCGAGCGGGGAGGAGTGTGCGAGTACGAGAACGATGAAAAGAGTGGTGGGAGTGAGGCATGGACGGTGGCAAGAGAAGAGGGGAAGCTTGTGTTTGTGCTAGGCACACCTGTCTAGAGAGGCATATCGATCGATGTGTGCCATAAAGGAGCTGGGAGGCCTACACACACCGTGGGTGAACGACCTAAGTGAAAAGACGAATTTGCGCGATGGAGCTAGAGAATGCTGAGGGAGGGCGAGAGGGGTGCGGGCGTGTGCATGTACAAGAGAAAGTTAGCGCTAGCTACAAAGATAAGAGGGTTGTGTGGGTGTCAAAGACGAATAGAGATCATATATACTTCATTATAAAAAGCGAATTCAGATATTTGAAGAATTTATCATAGTGTTTTAAACCGACGCATGTGTGAATATATATAACGGTGATACACATGGTGTGTTTATGAACATGTTATACTACATTTAATATATTTTCTCTCTACTCTTATAAAAAAACGGAGTTGTTGATGATGGTGTGCCTGCCATCCTGCATTATAGGCCGTCCGATTTATATCTGGCGGATAGCAAGGAAACTATGATGGTTGAAGTTGGAAACAATCATGATTGTAGATTCTTATAGAAATAGAGAAATAAATTCAAATTTAGTTCGAATTGCAGCGGTAGTATAGACATTTGGAATGCACTAAAATGTTGGTATGAGTAGGTTACATGCATTATACAACAAGCGAAAAAATTTAATCAGACATAACATGGATTCATACTCCCTCCTTCCATCTATATAGGGCGTAATGAGATTTTTAAGACCACCTTTGACTATTGACAAGATTAATAGTACATGACATGCACAATGTGAAAATTATATCATTGAAAGAACCTTTCACAGACGAAGTTAACGGTGTGCTTTGTGTAAGTTGCATGTCATATATCATTGCTCTAATATTTGGTCAAAGTTAGCATCGAAAAACGCATTAGGCCCTATATAGATGGAAGGAGGGAGTAGCTTTGAATAGCATTTGTATAGTAAAACGGGGCAAGACTCTCTCTTTGTGTGGTGTGAATAGTTTTATTTTTTTTGTTTTCTTTTTGGCTGAGGGAAGTGCGAATTGATTTGGTACGTACAAGTACAATATTACTACACGTTAGGCTTGTTCCTAAAATTCAACCCATGTCTTGTTATATCCCGAAAATTCAGATATCGTGCTCCCAAAACTGGCGCCTTCACAACCCGCGCCTCGCTATCCCGTACAACACGCGCGAAAACTCCCTCCAGCTGCCAAATCCCGACACGCGGAATCCCCCTTCTAACCTTGAGCCGAAAGGGCCGCTAGTTCAAATAGGTGGGGGGTACTTTTGTAGCACATCCTACATTTTGGACAAGCGCGTCCCTAAGTCATGCTTCACCCCCTCCCATCGCCCCCTTTTTGCCATTCGAAATCCCAGGCCACCATAACCTCTCCGCTCCAGCCGCAAAACCCCACCCTCCTCCGTCTGCCACATCACCGCTGCCCAGCCGGAGCCTCTTCCCCGACGATGTCGTCCACCGCAACAGCTCGACGTCCCTCGTCCACCTCCCGGATGAGGATCCATTGTCCATCTCGCCGTCCCGCCAGTTCAGCTGCCCCGTCCTCCACCTCCATGGCGCTGCTCCGACGATCGCCTCGTCTGTCCTGGCTACTCCATCCCCACAACGCCGCCATAACCTGCTCCACCGGAATCGCATCATCCTCACCGACTCCTCGGACGAAGCCGAGGCCTACTCGGCGCCACCAAAGAGGATGTACACTGATTGCGTCGCACCTTCTCCTTAACTCGACATCCCGGCACCGACGGTGCTCCATCCCGCACCCCCATGGAGTGGCTACCTTGAAGCCGGCTCCGCGGGCGACATCTCCACTGCGGCTCTCCCCTAGTGCGAGGCCTCTTGGCGGCGGCGCCAATACCAGCAGGATCTGCTGCTGCTGCTCCAGCTCTCGCTCGATCGCTCGCTTGCCCAGCTGCTGCTGCTGCTCTCCCCCTCGCTCGTGCTGCTGCTCTGCTCTGATTAAGCAACACTTTAGTCGACTGAATCGAATTTTGGGTCAGTCGATTTTCAGGGGTTGGGGGGGCTCGCCGGAGTTATGGAAGAACCACCCGCAGCAGGGACGGAGGCTCGCTGGAGAGGTACCCTACTATCTATCTTAGGGTTCAGGGTGGGGGCGGGGGGCCTAGAGGACTGGCCGGGGCGGCGGTGGGGAGTTGTTTCGGGGCGGTGAGGCGGCGCTGGGGCCGGCGGTTCGGCCGGTGGTGGCAGGAGGCTTAGGGGGGTGCAGGTTGAAGATGAACTGCTGGCCCTCCCTAAACTACATGGCAAGTGCCTCTCTGCTACCATTGCGTTCAGTTTCGACAGTAGCATTCAGATTCCACAGTAAATTTCAGTTTTGACAGTTAAGTTCAGAGTCAACAGTTTTTACCTCATCTGTTGTAGTCAGGTGGTTTTTGGTGATGTTAATTTTACATCCATTTTACATCATCTATTAGAGATGATATTAGAATCCCACTTGAGATTGACGATGTCTGTCTTGTGCTGCTTCAGCCCTGACGTCTTACGGCTCACCGGAGCTGCTCCAATGACAGAATAATCCATCACAACAGAGTAGTGCCCTAGACACCGTCTACAGATTCCTCCGACAGCCACCTCTGCCTCAACTGCTTCAGCGACCAACCCAATGATGCTGAGGTCGACACGGCTACGGCAAAGAGGTTGTACACTTGTTGCATCACTTATTACTATACATTCACGTCGATCCATTAGGGCTATTTTGGTTCAACGGAAAAACGTCGATCCACTGGTTGTTACCATCACTCTAAATTTCTGCATGCTCTCCTTACATAATCTCACCATATTTTTTTCGTATGCATGTCAGATATTGTACACAGTCATGTTGAACATGTAGAGAAAAAGAGAAGAGTTTTTCACGGCAATACAATGTCATGCAGACATCGCTCCATGGTGGGTTCAGTGGCAAACCCTCCCCACCCTTCTCCAGATTGTAATCCAGAGGAAGATATCTATTCTGAGGCGGATTCAGACACCGCTGACCACTCCTATTTACCCCCCAAGGTGTTTGCTCTACCTTGGCATGATGATGTTAGTCATATCATGCATATGTTGCCTTGCAGTGCCTACTTTTGACATCATATATGTCATCTGCTTAGTATAGACATGTTCTGTAATGCCACCTGTTTAGTTTCTATATCATATATGGGAATTATGCAGTCTCATGTCTTTTAGCCAACCATAATATATGTGAAATGTGCAATGCCATCCTGTTTAACCAGGCATCATATATTTGAATGATATATTTCCCATTCTTTTCTTCATTACATTTCCATTTGTCGACAATGTTTGTACATTAAACTACTCTTCCTGTGAATCAGCCATTTGGGTGGGAGATGGAAAAATCTGGAGTGAAAACAAGGCCTTCAGAGCAGACAGTGCTACCTGTAGAAGCAGATCTCTTGTTGGGTCCTGATAGCTCCTTAGAGATGGATTCAGAGACAGATGACCAGTCCTATTCCCCCACTGAGGTGTATGCTCTAATTTGGCACGGTTATACTGCTCATATCATGCATATGGTGTCTTGCATTGCATAGTTTAGACATCATATACACAATATTCAACACCATGTTCTTAGTTCAGACATCATATCGAATGCCCTCTGTTTAGCATATAAATCACATATGTAAATTAAATGATGCAATCCTGATTACTTAGATAACATGTAGGTGAATTATGTCATGCGATCCTGTTTAGTTATTCATCATATCTTTGAATTATGTTATGCTATGCTATCCAGTTTAGATAGACATCATATATGTGAAATTATGTCATGCTATCCGTTTTAGTTAAACAATATACATGTCAACTATTTCATGCCCTCTTTTTTCCACACTATCTATTGCATCTGTCTCTCATACAATGTCTGTACATTCAACTATGTTTCCTGTTTATCAGCCATTTGAATTGGAGCAGGTGATGTCAGTATCTAGCGGAATAAAAACACGGTCTTCAAATAAAATAGTGCTGCCTCTTTGTGGAGATAGCACCCCGGTTGTACATGCACAAGAACCAGCCCTACCACACATAACGCAAACTCTCGCAGATTGTACCCCTACTGCGATGGACAGAGAACCAGCTTCACACAATCTAACCCCAACCCAAGCCGATAGTAACCCAGTTCTTGTTGACACAGCACCATCTCCACCACAGAGCTCCCAAACAGGAGCAGTTAGTAAGGCAGCTCCAGTGCCCAAAGGGCCAGTACTATCATGGCGAACCCCAACTCCACCAGTTAGTACGCTTATTCCTGTGGAGGAAGCACAAGCAGCCAGTCGTAGTTTAGCATCTATCGCATTTGATGTTGTTAAATCGTATGTGCGTATCTTCCCATCTTGGAAATATTATACTGAACATGAAGGAAAATGCCAGTTGCAGGTGTTTGTCCAGGAGTTATGTGTAAGTAATGTTATTCATGGCAATTACTTTGCTTCGTCCCATACATCCTACCTCCATGATGGTTATAATACAGCAAATTTTCCCATTTTTATCTATAGAGAAGGACCGATTTGGAAACTCAGGATGAGGTATGAGGTAACCTGTGCTAATACCTCTGCTATCTTCAAGAATGCTTGGTGGTAGTATCGTAATTACCTGAAGAAAACGTACTTCACCGGCAAAGAAACTCATCAAATTCCCTTACGTTCACCTGAGACACATTTATTGGACGATGACTGGGAACGCCTTGTTCTGTACTGGTCCCGAACCAAGAATGTGGTAAGGTCTATGAGCTCATTTTCTATTTTTAAGTATTTTATTCTTCTGTCTTACTGTACTCTGTTAATGTAGAACAAGTGCGTAAACCTACAGAACAACTATTCTAATTTAAGATTCCATTGCTATCATAGTTCCAAAAAGCGCTAGGCGTTAATTGTGCGTTTTGCCACCGCCTTGCGCTTTACTGACCAAAGCGCATGCTTATGCGCAGTTATGCACAGATTATGCGTAGTTCTACGCAATGCGTTTTGCCAATGCCTAGAGCCTAGGCGCGCTTAAGCGCTCGCTTAGGCGCGCCTTTTTTAACTATGATTGCTTTGCTCTTGTATCACTGTATTTACTCATACAAACTTATTTTTAAATTTTAGGATCCAATCAAAACTCCAATGGCACAGCAGGTATGTTCATGCATGTTTCTTTAACAGGTTTGCTGTCATCAATAGCTCCTATGATTTCAATTTCAATTGTGTATATAGTTGACTTTCATATAATGCACATTATTAGCATCACAACAGAGCCAATAGTGTTGTTGTACATGTAGACCCGTGGTACCCATCTGAAATCTTGTTGTGCTGTGTAGTTTCCCATGCTTTGTATTCTTTCACTGCTGCTTTGTCTTGAACTGATATGATTTGAACCGTGTCTCTATTTTGATTTGGCATGACAATGCAGTGACCATAGGACAGAGATATATGTTTGTTTGATGCTTTGTTTATGTACTAGTACTTGGCAATAGAAGACTTGGTAGTTTAATCCTGTACACCTTACTAATGAACTGGTTCACCAAAATGAGTTTTATATACTAGTACATGCTAAACTTGTTATGTGTCTGCTTGTTTCTTCTTTTAGAATGCTGACAGAATATTGGGGAAGAGTGCCTTATTAAGCAATGGTAAAGGAAGTAATTCAGGTAAGGTTCAGGATAGTGACACATCCTTGTTGGTCTCCAACAGAGCCGATAAAACAGCTAAGGAAGACTATCTTGAAGACAGCGAGACAACCCCAAAGTCCTGTCTTGGTTTAGTGTTCGAGTTACTGGCCACTACCGCTTGCACAAGCTATTCAAACTCACTGTCTGAATAGCTTCGGTTTCTTGAGTCTCAACTACAAGCTGAAAGACATCGATCAGCTGTGCTGCGATAAGAAGCGGAAGGACTGCGGAAGTCCCTGGAGCATTCAAATGCATACTTTCTGGTGCAACAACAAGCGTTGGAGGATTTTAGCGCCAAACAGGACAAAGCTAATCAGCTTGCTAAGCTTATTGCCAGCATGGTGGATACCCAGGATAACATTTCTTGAGCTCTTCTGAAGTTGTTTCAGTCATGCTCTTGTTTTGCTGCCGCGTTTATTTGCACTGGTGGCCAATTTTGACGGCCAGTGTATGTAATATGCTGCTTTGTTCCCTATATTTGCACTGGTGGTGAACTTTAATGCCCAGTGGATGTAATATGTGTAATAGCAGTAGGCTAGCCTTAATTGCTTGCTTATTTATTTCCTTATTGTCTTGTTTAGTTGTTTGCTTGTAGTCACTGCAGTTCTTTTTCTGTGTTTTTCTAGTGGCCACAATAGCCTATTTTTGGTAACTAGGCCAAAATAATCATGGCCACACGGACTATTGTAACCATGGGCCTCCTGCAGGCCTTATGATCCATGGGCCTTCGTCCGGCCGTAGGATCCATTGGCCTTCTATATGGGCCGAAGGATCCATCGGCCTTCTATACGGGCCTTAGGGTCCATGGGCCTTCTACGGGCCGTAGGGTCCATGGGCCTTCTACGGGCCGTATGATCCATGGGCCTTCTACGGTCCATACTATCCATGGGCCTCATACGGGCCGTATGATCCATGGGCCTTCTACGGGGCGTGTCATCATTTCGCCAATCATGGGCCGTACTATTCGTGGACCATAACGGGCCATTAATAGGCCGTATTTGATAACTCTATGAAAATAGTCCAACCGGTTTTTTTGGCATGAAAATGGCCCAGCGTATTAACGGTCCGCAAACGGGCCGACTGTAACGACGGGCTGAATTTGGCCCACAAGCAGAAAATGACAGTAATGGGCCGTATGTAACCGAATGCTGCAAATGAGCCCAAGAATCAATGGGCCCTGAGAAGGCCGTAAGATAAGTTGGGCTGGAAACGGCCCAATGGAATGACGGGCCATTAATGGGTATAAAGTGATACACTGTTCATTACGGGCCAGTTTCACCATGGGCCGTTAATGGTTGAAGAGTTAAAAAGGTCCTCATATGGGAGGAAAGAAGTCATGGGACAGACATGGGCCGGAAGTTAAAACGGACTAAATCATATTGGAAGGCCCAGATGATGCTACTGGGCCTAATTCGGATAGGGCGTAACGGGCCCTGGGTTAGCAGGATGTAAATGGGGTATATGCAAACAGGCCGTTAACAAGCTTTCCGTGGGCCGGGCCACCACCTTTTAACCAAGTCAAACGGGCCGGCCTTTTCACAGGAATGGGCCTCTGCTGGGCCGTGCCACTTGTCGCCGTATCATAGGCGACTTCGGTCCAATGAACGGATGACATCTGTCCCAACAGTGAGCCGACACATGTTTCCTCCAGCCAATGATGATTTTACACGTGGAAAATCCCCATTGGTCGGGGTAGTTAACGGGTTATCGGATCCAAAACCCGACCCAATAGCTTAACGGCGTTCCGTTATGGTGGATGCCACGTGTCAGTCACCCTTGACGAAAGCACTTCTGTGACGCGCAATTTATCGTCATGGAAGTGGACACTTCTGTGATGATAATTTTGGTAATGTCATGGAACACTTCTACGACAGCACAGGTATGACTATCTTGATTTTGTCATAAATTTTCCATGGATGTACATGCATGACAAAAAACGCGACCTACTATAACAAACACGTATCATCACGGAAGTGTATTTTTTTTGTAGTGAGATCTTGGGTAGGGGGTCCCGAACTGTGTGTCTGAGGATTGATAGTAACAAGGGGCGATGGGGACAAGATGTTTACCCAGGTTCAGGCCCTCTTAAAGGAGGTAAAACCCTACGTCCTTCTTGATTGTATTCCATGAGTATAGGGGTTACAAGAGTTGATCTACCTCAAGATCGTAAGGGCTGAACCCTAGCCTTCTAGCCTATGAGAATTCAGATGGTCTCTATAGACTAAACCATCCGGTTTATATACTTACCAGAGGGACCTATGGTTGTACAGAGTCGGTTCGCAGGGGAAGGAAATAACATATCTGAACATCAAACTTGCCATCTACGCATATAAGAGTCCTTCCCGGACACGGGGGAAAAGTCTTCTGCTTTTATCTTCACGACCCATTAGTCCAGCCCATATCAAATAGTCCGGACACCCAAGGACCCTCTATTGCAGGACTCCCTCAGTCGGAACGAGAAGAAGGTCGACTACATAAACCGCGTTGTCAAACGCTTTCACTTTCGGTCCACTAGGGTACGTGCACACACTCTCCCCCTCTTGTTGATATGCATCTCTGATACGTCTCCAATGTATCTCTAAATTTTGATTGTTCCATGTTGTTTTATTATCAATCTTGGATGATCATTTTATAGTCATTTTATTATATTTTTTGTTACTAACCTATTGACATAGTGCCAAGTGCCAGTTGTTGTTTTTTTCCATGTTTTTCACATCGCAGAAAATCAATACCAGACGGAGTCCAAATGGCACGAAACTCCACGATGATTTTTATGGGCCAGATGGAAGATGTTGGGCCCTAGTTGCACCTGGGGGGAGTCCTGAGGAGGGGACAACCCACCAGGGCGCGCCAGGAGGCCCTAGCGTGCACTGGTGGGTTGTGCCCACCTCGAGTTCCCCCCGGACCACCTCTTTGCTCTACAAATACCCCAAAATCCCGGAACCCTAGGGGAGTCAACGAAATATTCATCCAGTTGCCGCAGAGTCCACACTAGTGCAGAACCGGGCATTAGCACCGGTTCGTAAGGCCCTGTAGTGCCGGTTACATAACTGGCACTAAATTGTGGTCACTAAAGCCCCCCCCCCTTTAGTACCGGTTCAGCACGAACCGGTGCTAAAGGGCAACCACGTGGCACGAGCCAGCTCCGGGGGCCTGGAGCCCTTTAGTACCAGTTGGTAATACCAACCGGTACTATAAGGTTTGGGG
The DNA here is from genome assembly GCF_002162155.2 of Triticum dicoccoides. Taxonomy (NCBI): domain Eukaryota; kingdom Viridiplantae; phylum Streptophyta; class Magnoliopsida; order Poales; family Poaceae; genus Triticum; species Triticum dicoccoides. The sequence goes on from NC_041393.1 coordinate 524,879,843, forward strand.
TTTTTTTAGTTTTATGATTTCTTTTTCATTTAATTTTGTGTTTCCATTTTAATTCTTTTTCGTTTGCTGGTATTTTACGATACTACACATTGTACACGTTATGCATATATATATATATATATATATATATATATATATATAATTTCTAGTAGAACCAATCATGCATATATATATCATCAATGTCTCACAAACCACCATATTAATTAATTCACACATACACACATGTATAGCTATATACAATTTCTCCTACATATGAATGTTGCCTTCGGAGCCAGTGGCATTAGCCTAATTGGTGCCTTCGGAGCACGATGACAATTGGAAGTGGTTTTCATGGGGGCGGTAGCGGGTAATAGAATTCTCCATTCGGATTATGACCTGGTCGAGCAAAAATCCCGCTATTTCCTCTTGAAGTGCTTCTACGCGCTCTGTTTCTATGAGCTTCTCCCGCACCTCTTTGAACTGTTAAGAAGGAGATCAATATGCATGTGTATTAGTTGTGTGACTAGATATCAATAATGGTGTAAAAATTGTGAATAGTGTTCTGACAAGCGTACCCATTGCTGTCTTTGAGATCTGCTCCTTTCGGATGCCATCATGCGAATGTTCTCACAAACGCAGAATGCACACAGATCAGTCCCCTGCGCCTGCTTCAGGGCCTTTACGAGAATGGAATTTGATCAGATAATAATAATTAATCAAGCATGATAATTAAAGAGATGGCAGCTAGCTAGCTAGCTAGTACTACTTAATTACTTACCTTGGGTCGAAACCATTTAAGTTTTTATTTCCATTCACCTTCCGTGACGCTGATGAATCTTGCCCAAGCCCTGCCCGCCGACAAAGAAAATGAATAAAGGGGTTATTAAATAGTTCATATCATGAAATGACAAACTAAATAGGCCGAGATATATAGTTAATAATGATTGAAATTACCTGTTGACTATCCCATACAAGATGTTATAGTCAGTTTTTTCTGAGATTAGTGAGTCCAGTACTTCAACTGTTCCGGCGTCAACTTTAATGATACACAAGACCCAGTGAAATCTGCATGCACACACGTTTGCATGTCTTAATTAAGCGGGCATATGTAAGCAAAAACATGTAGCTAGCTAGTAGGCAAAAACAGAGAATTTGTAGTACAAGACAGTGTGACTCACTGGAAGTTGTAAGGAAGTAGTATATCTTCATTGTATTTGAGGCGCTTCAAGAACTCTAGCATGCTGTCCTCTACGTACTTTTTCTGACGTTCATTTATCTTCTAGGTGTATTCATTAACGGTGTTTGGGTCAATGAACCCAATGCCAAAGCGTCCACCTTTTCTCATTTCATATATCTTCATCCTGCATAATACCACAGAAAAGAATATAGTGAGGATAATTAGTAATGATTGATCAAAAGGATATCACTACAGCTAGCTTGAGACTTAAATTATAGAAAGGAATCAGTTACAGATAATAGCAACTGACGATAGATTTGTCGAGTGCGTCTTGATTGTATAACTGAAACAGTTCTAAATACTCAACGGACACAGCTTTCTCATGGTAGTAATGGTCCTGCTTGACATTCACCATGAGGGACAATCGATCTGAAATCTTGGTAATGTTCATGTACCATTGATGCAATTCATACATTCTCGTTGGGAGGTTCTTGACCTTGTCTGGCGCGACCAAAGGTTGGCCCCGGACATATTTCCGTTTTATTTCATCCTCTCTAAGCAAAGGCATGGGCTCGATCTCGAGGAGTTGTCCAACAGTGATGTTGAGAACTTGAGCCTGCATTATATGCTCCTCCGTTATTACCACATTGCCCACCTCGGAACGTGCACTGTTTGCTCACAATAATATTGGGTGCGCGTACTGTCACCTATTGTTGGCACAACAAGGGAGGGGATCGATTGCGCCACCTGTTCTCCCAGCTGGGGAATGGTTTTCCCACATTTTTTGGCAGCTGCTTGTTGTTTGCTCGATCCCGATGTAGACGTGCTCGCCTCCCTTTGTAGACGTGCTCGATTTAACTTCCTGATGTGGCGCTCATAGTCTGTGTCAACAGGCTTGGGAGCTGGTGGTTGAGCCATACGAATGAAGTGGTCAATCGTTTCCTCAGGCACTTTCTCCCTTGGCGGCAGTGGCGGTTTCGGTGCAAAATGGGCTTCCACCTCGGCCTTCGATATGGCTGTGATTTCCTCCTCGGACCTGTCATAAGACCTCTACAGAAGAGGCTTGAGGCTTGGACCATATTTATATCGCTTGCCTCCGCCTGTACTTCCTGTACTACCTCGACTCGTACCGCTACGCACCATAGCTGCGGGGTGTCTCTTCAGTGATTGCTGAGGCGGCGGAGACGGCTGACTGGGCTGAGTTGGACGAGGAGGAGTGGCCTGAGGTTGTGCCGGAATTGGAGGAGGAGTGGACGTCTAACGCTGTGGTGGACTTGGAGGAGGAGGATTGTCCTGACACTTTGCCGGACTTGGAGGAGGAGGAGGAGTGGCCTGACACTTTGCCGGACTTGGTGGACTTGCAGGAGCGGGAGTCTGCTGACTCGGTGGCGGACTTCGACGAGGACTTGGCTGACGCGGTGCCGGTGGCCTTCGAAAGATTATGCAATCCTTTTTCCATAGGATGATACGATGTTTGGCCTCTCCGAGAAAGCGCTCGCCGTCACCTCCAGCAATGTCAAGCTGTAGCCCCGAATATGGTGGGTCCACCACCTCATCAACCAAGACACGAGCATAGCCCGCTGGAATTTGACTGCCAATTCCGTTTGACTTGCTTCTAGGCCTTGAAGGCGTTCATAGTCCCGCTTCCTCTGCTCCTCCTCCATCTTCCTCTTCTTCTCCTCCGCAATCTTCTTTCTCGCACGGGTTCTGTAGTCGGTGTTCCAGTCTGAAAACCCCTCATACCACGGCATAGCGCCCTTGCCTCGTGTTCTTCCCGGGTGTTCAGGATTTCCCAGGGCACGCGTAAGCTCGTCGTTCTCTCTGTTGGGCTAGAATACCCCCGATCGTGCCTCTTCTATTGCAACAAGTATCGCATCGTCGGCTCCCTTCAGACTTGCCCTCGTCCAAACATTGCCTGTCTCCGGGTCCAACTCCCCCCATGCGCATAGAACCAAGTCCTGACCCTGGGGGGCCAGCTCTTAGTAGCCGGAGTGACACCTGCATCCTCCATCTATTTCTCAGACTTATCCCACTTAGGCATTGCCACCGCATAGCCACCTGGCCCCAGCTTATGGAACTTATCCTTTTTTCGGCATTCTTCTTGTTTATTCTCGACCGTTCCTTAGCTAATTCCGAATCCTTGAATTTCACGAAATCGTCCCAACGATCACGTTGGTTCTCTAGTGTTCCCTTGAATACTGGAGTCTTCCTTCCTCCCTTGACGTACTTCTTCCATTCACGATTCTTGTAGTTCTTGAATGCAATCGCCATCATCCTAAGAGCAGCCTCATTGACTTTCTGCACATCTGCTTCTGTGAAATGATCTGGTAGGGTGAAATGTTCCATGAGAGTATCACAAAGCAGATCTTTTTGATTCTTGTCGACAAAAGTAACATCTGGACGTGGCTTTGCTGGCTCTCTCCATTCTTGAAGTTTGATCGGGAGTTGGTCCTTCACAAGAACTCCGCACTCACGAATGAACTTGTCCGCAATCTTCTTAGGCGCTAATGGTTTGCCAGTAGGGCCGCATGCCTCGATATTGTACTTTACGCCTGGCTTCAACTTTTTGTTCGGGCCACGTTTCGTCATTTTGCCTGAAGATTTGCTCGATCCGGATGGCTGAAAGAACAAAGATCGATTCGTTAATATATCTTCAAGTCATTTAAAACATGTGATGATCACTAGATGCCTGCTTATATAAATATATATACCTCGCCGGTCTTTGTTGTTTCAGGATCAACATGTTCTTCGTCATCGTCATAATCGTAGTTCATGACTTCATCAATTTTGTCATCACGATCAAATATCATATCACCCTCTCCGGTGTTGTTTAGAAATTCGGGGCCGTCATAATCTTCTTCATTCTGATTATCATCTGGCCCGCGTATCATATCGAACATGGTTTGTTCTCCCTCTCTGTTGGTATTGTCTGCCATAGCTTTTGTTTAACTAATCCAAAAGAAATATAAAACAATTTAGTATTCAAATTACATCGTCTCGAATAATAGATATAATCTCGAATACATCGTCTAGAATAATAGATATAATCTTGAATACATCGTCTCGAATAATATATAATATTGAATAGTACATCACTGGCTATTAGCTAATAAAGATCGAATACTACAGAAGAATCTAGGACACTCGCGGTTCCTCCGTCGCGGGCGGTGGACACCCAAAGAGAAGGAACCCTCACAGGATCATAGCTGAAGTGAGATCCCCGAAGATACTGCCACGTATTGGAGAACCTGCCGCCCTCTAACGCAACCATGTAGCAATGGACGTGCTCGTCCTCCTCCCTGACACGGCGACGTACCACCTCCGGCGGGGCCGGGTCCCTCCGCACCGAAACTGGCCCACGAGAACGCCACGAAACGAGATCAGCGTCGACGACGGGACCCGGGGCCAGGTTCCTCATCAAGCGGCGCGCCCCTCCAAGCAACACCTCCCAGTGCCAGCCCGGCGGAGCCCAGTCCCGGACATGGGTCGGCTGGACGTCGTCGCGGACGGGTCGACGGCGAGGATGCGGGCCGGGCATCGTCGAGAACAAATACTAGCTATATGCCCGCAAAAAATAACATTTTTTTAATGATTGGATTTTGATAACTAAAATTTCTAACATTTCTATATAACACTAATTATGCTAATCTAAATAATCTAAATAACATTAAAATTTCTAACATTTCTAACATTTCTATATAACACTAATTTCTAACATTTCTACATAACACTAATTTCTAACTGATTAAGCACTAATTATATCCATCTAACATGCATTCATACATATATAATAGTGAAAAAATAATAATCTAAATAATCTAAACTAATTAAACATACAAAATAAGTGTGTGTGTGTACTAATTAAACACTAATTATCTGAACTAATTAAACATACAAAATAATAATCTAAATAATCTAAACTAATTAAAGACTAATTATCTAAACTAATTAAACATGCTTGTGTGTGTGTGTGTATGGGATCGGGGCCGGAGGGCTCACAGCGGGCGACGACGACGGCGAGGCGACGGCGAGGCGAGGCGACGGCGAGGCGACGGCCGGGGCGGGGACGGCGGGGACGGCGCGACGAGGACGGGGACGACGCGGTGGGGACGGGCCCGGGGCGGCGACAGAGACGAGGGCGGCGATGGGGACGGGGGCGGCGACGGGGACGGGGCGGCGACGGAGACGAGCGGCGACGGAGACGACGGAACAGAGGAACGAACAGAGAGGGAAACTGAAATTTTCGTAGCTCTAGCATATATAGAAGGCACCTTTAGTACCGGTTGGAGCCACCAACCAGTACTAAAGGCCTGTTTTGGCCAGGCCAAGCGGCGGGAAGCGACCCCCTTTAGTACCGGGTGGTGGCACAAACCGGTACTAAAGGCCCCCCCTTTAGTACCGGTTTGTGCCACGACCCGGTACTAAAGGGGGTGCGCTGGCGCAGGTGCGATGCGGCAAGTTTAGTCCCACCTCGCTAGTCGAGGAGCTACCGCACTGGTTTATAAGCCCTAGTGTGGTAGCTCCCTCGAGCTCCTCTCCTAACCAGGCCTACTGGGCCTACCTGTCCTCTTCGCCTAGTGGGCCTACTGGGCCTTCGCGGGCCTGCATCCTGGCCCAACGAAAGGTTGTGTCGCTAGTCGTATGCAGGCCGCTTTGGCCCAGTAGGCGGGCTTTTTTTTTCTTATTTTTTTGCTTTATTTTTTTGCTTTATTTTTTTTTGTTTTATTTATTTTTGAGTTGTTTTTTGCTGTATTTAGTGTTTCTTTGTGAATATTTTTGCTTTAGGTACAAAAAATTACAAACTTTCTGTTAGTGCCGGTAGATTTCAAATTTGAATAGTTTAAATTTTGAATTATTTGAAATTTGTGTGAATCACTAGTTTGTGAATAACTTAACTTTGAAAAAAGTTTTTTCAGTGATTCTTTTTTCTTATGTTTAATATTATTGTGTTCTATCATTATATTCAATTTAGTAACGCTTAGGTTATTTAAAAAATGAAATGCCTTTGTAACACTTCAGTTTTCGTCGAAAACCTTGATACTTCGAAGGAGATTGTCCATTTTGTACACGAAGTGCATCCAGTTTTTGTCGTAACCCTCTCTACTTTCTTGCACATGATATTTGTATGAAATTATGATACCATGCCAACTTTCAACCTTTTCTGAGTTCATTTGAATTGCTTTTCAATTTCAGGGTCATTTAGCTAGAAAAAAAATCAGTAAATGCATGAAAAGAATTTGTTTGCACATCAAATTTCTTCGCGTTTCAAATGCCAAAACACATAACTACCCTAACTATTACAGACATTCCCTCCTGGGTGTGAAACACAGAAGAAAGTGATGATAGTGAAGCCGATCACATCCCAGATCTTTGGGTGTGAAACTTTTTCTTCGCGTGTGTCCCTTTGCGCCGTAACCATGGAAAATCTTCATCATTTAATGGGATGCTCGGGTCAATATTCACTGTGAATGGAGCAATTTCATCAAACTTTTCATAATCTTCTCACTTGTCTGTCTTGTCATCCACTCCCACGATGTTTCTCTTCCAAGAAAGAACTATGTGCCGCTTTGGCTCATCGTACGATGCATTCGCTTTCTTATCTTTTCTTTTTCTTGGCTTGGTAGACATGTCCTTCACATAGAAAACCTGTGCCAAATCATTGGCTAGGACGAATGGTTCGTCTGCATATGCAAGATTGTTGCGATCCACTGTTGTCATTCCGTACTGCGGGTCTTCCGTTACCCCGCCTCGTGTCATATTGACCCATTTGCACCGAAACAAAGGGACCTTTAAACCACGTCGATAGTCAAGTTCCCATATGTCTTGTATATAACCATAATATGTTTCCTTTCCCGTCTTGCTTTCTGCATCAAAGCGGACACCACTGTTTTGGTTGGTGCTCTTCTTATCTTGGGCGATCGTGTAAAATGTATTACCATATATCTCGTACCCTTTGCAAGTCATTATATTCGAAGATGGTAACTGGGACAGCAAGTACAGGTCATCTTCAATAGAGGTGTCATGCATGGTACGTGTCTGCAACCAGTTGGCGAAACTCCTGGTTTGTTCACGTGTAATCCAGTCATCAGACCGCTCTGGGTGTTTGTAGCGTAGCAAATTCTTGTGTTCATCCATATACCGAGCCACCAAGGTGGAATTCTGTAGAACTGTGTAGTGTGCTTCAGTGAGAGAATGTTCGTCCATACATATTATTTGTTCCCCTCCTAGCGTGCCTTTTCCATCCAGTCTGCCCTTATGCCGCGATTCAGGAACACCGATCGGCTTAAGGTCAGGAATAAAGTCAATACAAAACTCAATGACCTCCTTCTGGCCTAACACTGATGGCCCTTGGAGATGCTTCCTTCTGGCCTAGCACGGTTATGAACATATTTCTTTAAGACTCCCATGAACCTCTCAAAGGGGAACATATTGTGTAGAAATACAGGACCCAAAATGTTAATCTCTTCGCATAGGTGAACTAGGACGTGCGTCATGATGTTGAAGAAGGATGGTGGGAACACCAACTCAAAACTGACAAGACATTGCACCAAATCATTCTGTAACCTTGGTATGATTTCTGGATCGATTACCTTCTGAGAGATTGCATTGAGAAATGCACATATCTTCACAATGGCTAATTGAACGTTTTCCGGTAGAAGCGCCCTCAATGCAACCGGAAGCAGTTGCGTCATAATCACGTGGCAGTCATGAGACTTTAGGTTCTGGAACTTTTTCTCTTCCATGTTTATTATTCCCTTTATATTCGACGAGAAGCCAGACGGTACCTTAATACTGAGCAGGCATTCAAAGAAGATTTCCTTCTCTTCTTTGGTAAGAGCGCAGCTTGCATGACCCTGATGTATGCCGTCTTCTCCGTGCATACGTTGTTGGTCCTCCCGTGCCTCAGGTGTATCTTTTGTCTTCCCATACACGCCCAAGAAGCCAAGCAGGGTCACGCAAAGATTCTTCGTCACGTGCATCACGTCGATTACGGAGCGGACCTCTAGGTCTTTCCAATATGGCAGGTCCCAAAATATAGATTTCTTCTTCCACATGGGTGCGTGTCCGTCCGCGTCCTTCGAAACAGGTTGTCCGCCAGGACCCTTTCCAAATATCACCTTCAAATCCTTCACCATATCATGTACATCAGCACCAGTACGGTGGCGAGGCTTCGTCCGGTGATCCGCCTCACCTTTGAAATGCTTGCCTTTCTTTCTTACGGGATGCCTACTCGGAAGAAATTGACGATGTCCCAGGTACACATTCTTCTTACAACTATTCAAATATATACTGTCGGTATCATCCAAACAGTGCGTGCATCCGCGGTATCCCTTGTTTGTCTGTCCTGAAAGGTTACTGAGAGCAGGCCAATCATTGATGGTCACGAACAGCAATGCCTTTAGGTAAAATTCTTCCCCCATGTGCTCATCCCATGCACATACACCTGTTCCATTCCATAGTTGTAAGAGTTCTTCAACTAATGGCCTTAGGTACACAACAATGTTGTTGCCGGGTTGCTTAGGGCCTTGGATGAGCATTGGCATCATAATGAACTTCCGCTTCATGCACAACCAATGAGGAAGGTTATACAAACATAGAGTCACATGCCAGGTGCTATGGTTGCTGCTTTGATCCCCAAAAGGATTAATGCCATCTGTGCTTAGGCCAAACCATACGCTCCTTGCGTCATCTGCAAACTCCTTGCCGTACTTTCTTTCGATTTTTCTCCACTGCGACCCGTCAGCGGGTAGTCTCAACTTTCCGTCTTTCTTACGGTCTTCTCTGTGCCATCGCATCGCCTTGGCATGCTCTTTGTTTTGGAACAAACGTTTCAACCGTGGTATTATAGGAGAATACCACATCACCTTGGCAGGAATCTTCTTCCTGGGGCGCTCGCCCTCGACATCACCAGGCTCATCACGGCTGATCTTATAGCGCAATGCACCACATACCGGGCAAGTGTTGAAATCCTCGTACTCACCGTGGTACATGATACAATCATTAGGGCATGCATGTATCTTCTGCACCTCTAACCCTAGAGGGCAGACAACCTTCTTTGCTTCGTACGTACTCTCGGGCAATTCGTTGTCCTTTGGAAGCATATCCTTTATCATTACCAGCAACTTTCCAAATCCCTTGTCAGATACACCATTCTCTGCCTTCCATTGCAGCAATTCTAGTGTGGTGCCCAGCTTTTTCTTGTCACCTACGCAATTCGGGTACAACAATTTTTTCTGATCCTCTAACATGCGCTGCAACTTCTTCTTCTCCAAATCACTTGCGCAGTTTCTCTTTGCATCGGCAATGGCCCGACCTAGATCATCAACGGGCTCATCTGATGGCTCTTCTTCAGCTTCTTCCCGCATTGCCAGCTCAGCTTCTTCCCGCATTACTAGCTCAGCTTCTTCCCCCATTGTTGTATCATCGTATTCAAGGAACCCATGGCCAGGATAGCTATCGTCGTCCTCTTCTTCTTCATTGTCTTCCATCATAACCCCTCTTTCTCCATGCTTGGTCCAAACATTATAGTGGGGCATGAAACCGGACTCAAACAGGTGGACGTGAATGGTTCTTGACGTAGAGTAATTGTGACCATTCTTATAGCCAGCACATGGACAAGGCATAAAACCATCCGCCCGCTTGTTTGCCTCAGCCGCAAGCAGAAAAGTATGCACGCCCTCTACGAACTGGGGAGAGCATCAGTCATCGTACATCCATTGCCGGCTCATCTTCATTACACAACACCGAATAGACCAAATTAATACAAGTTCATACACAAAGTTCATACAACACTTAAATGCAACAAACAAATAACTCTCTAGCTAAAGCATTTAAATGCAACAACAAATGCGATCAAGATTGCAACTAAGGTAACAATTGATCCAACAGCATAATGATACCAGGCCTCACTATCGATGGCATATTTTCTAATCTTTCTATTCTTCAAGCGCATTTTCTCCATCTTGATATTGTGATCATCGACGACATCGGCAACATGCAACTCCAATTCCATCTTCTCCCCCTCAATTCTTTTCAATTTTTCTTTCAAGTACTCGTTTTCTCTTTCAACTAAATTTAACCTCTCGACAATAGGGTCGGTTGGAATTTCCGGTTCACATACCTCCTAGATAAAAATATCTATGTCAACTTGATGGGCATAATTTGTCATAAACACGAAATGCAACAAATAGTTTTAAAAGAGAATATACCACATCCGAATCATAACAAGGACGAGGCCGACGGGGACGGATATCAAAACCATGGCACTATGTATAACAAACAACGTACGGGTAAGATAATTATTACATGATTAACTATATATCCAAATCACACAAACATCAATTTTTTATATAAAATTTCATGAACAAGAGGCTCACCACAAGGTGGTGCCGGTGATTGGACGGTGCGGGCGATCGACGGTGGTTACGACGGAGATTTAGAAGGCACTAAGTAAACCACACCTACATATGCAAACTAAGTGTTATTTTTGACCTCAAATTGCATATAAATCAAATACTAGCACATATATATATTTCCTCCCAAATTACTAAACTCACAAATTAGTAACTATATAAAGCATTGGAAGAGCTAATCTAGCAATGAGAGATGAAAGGACAAAGTTGCTAACCTTTGTGATCACTTGAATGGATGGGGGCCTTCAAATCTTGAAAATTTTTGGGCAAAAGGTGTGATGAGCTCGAGGGGAAGAGCAAGAACAGAGAGGAGAGGAGAGGGGAAAGGGGGAAGAACAGAGCGAGCTGGACGAAGGGTTTATATGGAGGAGGACCTATAGTACCGGTTCGTGGCATGGCTAGCTGTTGGAACCGGCACTAATGTATACATTTGTGCCGGCTCTAATACAAACCGGCACTTATGTGCTGCACGTTTGACCCTTTTTCTACTAGTGCCAGAACCACCAGATCCAATCTAGACACCATCTCAGATGGGGTTCACCACTTCCATTGGTGCCTCTCCGATGATGCCTGAGTAGTTCTTTGTAGACCTTCTGGTCCGTAGTTAGTAGCTAGATGGCTTCCTCTCTCTCGCTGAATTCTCAATACAATGGTCTCTTGGAGATCCATATGATGTAACTCTTTTTGCGATGTGTTTGTTGGGATCTGATGAACTTCGAGTTTATGATCAGTCATATCTTTTTATATCCATGAAAGTTATTTGAGTTTCTTTGATCTCTTATATGCATGATCTCTTATAGCCTCATGTTTCTTCTCCGATATTTGTGTTTTGTTTGGCAAACATGATCTATTTATCTTGCAATGGGAAGAGGTGCCCAGTAGTGGGTTTGATCCTGCGGTTCTTGATCCCAGTGACAGAAAGGGAACCGACACATATGTATCGTTGCTACTAAGGATAAAAAGATGGGATCTATATCTACTGCCATAGATAAAAGGATCTTGTCTACATCATGTCATCGTTCTTATTGCATTACTCCATTTTTTCATGAACTTAATACACTAGATGCATGCTGGATAGTGGTCTATGTGTGGAGTAATAGTAGTAGATGCAAGCAGGAGTCGGTCTACTAATCTTGGACGTGATTCCTATGTAATGATCATTGCCTGGATATCATCATATTTATTTCAAGTTCTATCAATTGCCCAACAGTTATTTGTTTACCCAGCGTTTGCTATTTTTCTTGAGAGAAGCCACTAGTGAAACCTACGGCCCCCGGGTCTTCTTTCTCATATATTTGTTTGCCATCTGCTTTCCGTTTGCATTTTTATTTAGATCTATTAAACCAAAAATACGAAAATACTTTGATGTACTTTATTTTATTGTGATCTATTATTTCAATCTATCACAATTTTATCCCGTCCACGCACCGTTTGAGGCGCTGTACCCTGAAAGGGATTGACAACCCCTTTAACACATCAGGTTGCGAGTGGTTTTTATTTGTGTCCAGGGGATGTTTATGTTGTGTTGCTTGGTTCTCCTACTGGTTCAATAACCTTGGTTTCATATCTGAGGGAAATACCTACCGCCGATGTGCTGCATCTTCCCTTCCTCTTTGGGGAAATACCGACGTAGCTTCAAGCGACATAAATCTCCTAGATAGATCTTGCATGAGCGTAGGAAGTTTTTTGAAATTGCATGCTACGTTTCCCAACAGTGGCATCTGAGCAAGGTCTATGCGCAGATGATATGCACGAGTAGAACACAAAGAGTTGTGGGTGGTGATCGTCATACTGCTTACCACTAATGTCTTATTTTGATTCAGTGGTATTGTTGGATGAAGCAGCCCGGACCAACCTTACATGACCATGTTCATGAGACCAGTTCCACCAACAGACATGCAACTAGTTTTGCATAAAGGTGGCTGGCTCGTGCCTGTTTCTTCAACTTTATTTGAATCGAAGATGGTCCTTGTTGAAGGTTAAAACAACAAACTTGATAAATCACTGTTGTGGTTTTGATGCGTTTAAGAACGGTTCTTACTAGAAGCCCATAGCAGCCACGTAAAACTTGCAACAACAAAGTAGAGGACGTCTAACTTGTTTTTGCATGGCATGTTGTCATGTGATATGGTCAAGACATGATGCGATATACGTTATTGTATAAGATGATCATTCTTTGCAAGAGTTATCGGCAACTGGCAGGAGCCTTATGGTTCTCGCTTTATTCTATGAAATGCAAACGACATGTAATTGCTTTACTTTATCACTATGCATTAGCGATAGTTGTAGAAGCAATAGTTGGCGAGACGACCACGACGCTTCGATGGAGATAAAGGTGTCAAGCCAGTGACAATGGAGATCATGATGGTGCTTTGGAGATGGAGATCAAAGGCACAAGATGATGATGGCCATATCATGTCACATATTTTGATTGCATGTGATGTTTATCTTTTATGCATCTTATTTTGCTTAGTATAGCGATAGCAGTATAAGATGATTCCTTACTAAAATTTGAAGGTATATGTGTTCTCCCTGAGTATGCACCGTTGCGACAGTTCGTCGTGCTGAGACACCACGTGATGATTGGGTGTGATAAGCTCTACGTTCATATACAATGGGTGCAAGAAAATTTTGCACATGCGGAATACTCAGGTTAAACTTGACGAGACTAGCATGTACAGACATGGCCTCGGAACACCGGAGACCGGAGGTCGAACGTGAATCATATTGTAGATATAATAAACATAGAGATGTCCACCATTGATGACTACTCCATCTCACGTGATGATCGGGCATGGTTTTGTTGATATGGATCACGTGATCATTTAGATGACTCGAGGGATGTCTATCTAATTGGGAGTTCTTAAGTAATATGATTAATTGAACTTAATTTATCATGAACTTAGTCCTGATAGTTTTATGCATATCTATGTTGTAGAACAATGGCCCGTGCTACCGTTACCTTGAATTTTAATGTGTTCCTAGAGAAAGCTAAGTTGAAACATGATGGTAGCAACTACACGGACTAGGTCCATAACTTGAGGATTATCCTCATTGCTGCATAGAAGAATTATGTCATTGATGCACCGCTAGGTGAAAGGCTTGCTGCAGGAGCAGATGCTGATGTTATGAACCTCTGGCAAGCTCGATCTAATGACTACTCGATACTTCAGTGTGCCATGCTTTATGGATTAGAATCGGGACTTCAAAGATGTTTTGAACGTCACGGACCATATGAGATGTTCCAGGAGTTGAAGTTAATATTTCAAGCAAATGCTCGAGTTGAGAGATATGAAGTTTCCAACAAGTTCTATAGCTACAAGATGGAGGAGAAAGTTCTGTCAGTGAACACATACTCAGAATGTCTGGGTATCATAACCACTTGACTTAGCTGGGAGTTAATCTTCCAGATGATAGTGTTATTGACAGAGTTCTTCAATCATTGCCACCAAGCTAGAAATGCTTCGTGATGAACTATATTATGCAAGGTATGGACAAGACTATTCCCAAGCTCTTCGCAATGCTCAAAGCTGTGGAGGTAGAAATCAAGAAGGAGCATCAAGTGTTGATGGTTAACAAGACCACTAGTTTAAAGAAAAAGGGCAAAGAAAAGAAGGGGAACTTCATGAAGAATGGCAAGCAAATTGCCACTCCTGGGAAGAAACCCAAGTCTGGAACTAAGCTTGAAACTGAGTGCTTCTACTGCAAAGGGATTGGTCACTGGAAGCGGAACTGCCCCAAGTATTTGGCGGATAAGAAGGATGGCAAAGTGAAAAAAGGTATATTTGATATACATGTTATTGATGTGTACTGAGAGAGTCCTGGACTAGGGGGTTTCCGGATAGCCGGACTATCATCATCGGCCGGACTCCAAGACTATGAAGATACAAGATTGAAGACTTCGTCCCGTGTCCGGATGGGACTTTCCTTGGTGTGGAAGGCAATCTTGACAATACGGATATGTAGATCTCCTACCATTGTAACCGACTCTATGTAACCCTAGACCTCTCCGATGTGTATATAGACCGGAGGGTTTTAGTCCGTAGGACGAACAACCATTACAACAATCATACCATAGGCTAGCTTCTAGGGTTTAGCCTCCTTGATCTCGTGGTAGATCCACTCTTGTACTACCCATATCATCAATATCAATCAAGCAGGAGTAGGGTTTTACCTCCATCGAGAGGGCCCGAACCTGGGTAAAAACATCGTGTCCCTTGTCTCCTGTTACCATCTGCCTAGACGCACAGTTCGGGACCCCCTACCCGAGATCCGCCGGTTTTGACACCGACATTGGTGCTTTCATTGAGAGTTCCTCTATGCCGACACCGATAGGCTTGATGGCTCCTTCGATCATCAACAACTACGCAGTCCAGGGTGAGACTTTTCTCCCGGACAGATCTTCGTGTTCGGTGGCTTTGCACTGCGCGCCAACTCGCTTGGCCATCTGGAGCAGATCGAAAGCTACGCCCCTGGCCATCAGGTCAGATTTGGAAGCCTAAACTTCATGGTGGACAACCATGGAGACTTGACCTTCGACGGATTCGAGCCAGGGCCAAGCGCGCCGCACTGTCACGATGGGCATGATTTAGCTCTGCTGCCGGACAGTGCCCTGAAGGCCGCACATGAGTCCGCTCCGATCCTTAATTCGGAGCCGACCGCGCAGATCGAGGATGGATGGCTAGACACCGCCTCGGGGCCTGCAACCTCTACGGCAATGGAGCCGAATACTGACCTTGTCCCTTGTAAAGCCCGTGACTCCGAGGTGCCGGACTCCTCGCCGGACTCCGAACCTCCTGTGCCCCTACCAATCGAATCCGATTGGGAGCCGATCATGGAGTTCACCGCCGCGGACATCTTTCAGCACTCACCCTTTGGCGACATCCAGAATTCGCTAAAGTATCTCTCGTTATCAGGAGAGCCCTGGCCGGACTACGTTCAGGACGGTTGGGATGCGGACGACGAAGAAATTCAAAGCCTGCCCACCACCCACTTTGTAGCCACTATCGACGATCTAACCGACATGCTAGATTACGACTCCGAAGACATTGACGGTATGGACGACGATGCCAGAGACGGCCAAGAACCAGCGCCTACTGGGCACTGGAAAACCACCTCAACTCATGACATATACATGGTGGACACACCAAAAGGAAGCGATAACGAGGAACAACGGGATGCGGCGAAGGATAATCCCCCCAAAAACAACCAAAACGGCGACGCAAGCGCCGCCTGAAGTCTCGCCTCGATAACGACAGCACCCATAATGACCCAGCCGTAGAGCAAGGCAAACTAGTGGACGACGAACATGCAACCAAGCAATCATCCGGACAGGATGAATCGGACAACCAACCCATCCTCGGCGAAAACAACAGTCTAGACGATCTCACGCCGGACACACCACCGGAGCATAAGAACCTTCACAAAAGGCTCGTCGCCACTGCAAGAAGTTTGAAGAAGCAGAAACGGAAGCTCAAAACAGCGGAAGACGTACTCAGAATGAGGTGGAGCAAAGTACTCAAGACCGCAGACAAATACGGCAATAGTCACCAAGCAAAGAGCTACCCGAAGCGCAAGCTGCTACCCGAATTCGATGAGGAG
This sequence comes from Triticum dicoccoides, assembly GCF_002162155.2. Taxonomy (NCBI): domain Eukaryota; kingdom Viridiplantae; phylum Streptophyta; class Magnoliopsida; order Poales; family Poaceae; genus Triticum; species Triticum dicoccoides. The sequence goes on from NC_041393.1 coordinate 524,896,013, forward strand.
GCCGTAGAGCCACCACAATCAAAAAGCAAAGAGGCCGCCTGGCCGGATAGACGACCAGATGATAGGCCAAAAGCGGCAAGCGGCGCCGCACACAAGCCGACACATGACACACATCAAGATCCTCGCAAAAAGGATGGCCCGGTCAGGTCCATTTATGGGCCAAAAAAGAGGGCCCCAGAAAGCAACACAACACGCCGAGTGTCTGAAGATAACGGCACACCTAAATACAGGGGCGCCGCACACCCACTATGTTTCACCCATGAGGTGCTGGATCATGAATTTCCAGCGGGATTCAAGCCCGTAAACATAGAGGCATACGACGGAACAACAGACCCCGGAGTCTGGATCGAGGATTACATCCTACACATACATATGGCTAGAGGGGACGATCTCCACGCCATAAAATACCTACCCCTCAAGCTCAAAGGGCCAGCTCGGCATTGGCTCAAAAGCCTCCCAGAAAACACAATTGGAAGTTGGGAAGAGCTCGAGGACACGTTTAGAGCAAATTTTCAGGGAACTTATCTCTGCCCCCCGGGACGAAGACGATTTAAGTCACATAACTCAATAGCCCGGAGAGTCAGCGTGCAAATTCTGGAACAGGTTCCTCACTAAAAAGAACCGAATAGTCGACTGTCCGGATGCCGAAGCCTTAGCAGCTTTTAAACATAACGTCCGAGACGAATGGCTTGCCAGACACCTCGGCCAGGAAAAGCCAAGAACAATGGCCGCACTAACAAGCCTCATGACCCGCTTTTGCGCGGGGGAAGATAGCTGGCTGGCAAGATGCAGCACCAGCGACCCGAGTACATCCGAGATCAGAGATGGAAATGGAAAAACATGGCGCAGGAAAGATCAGCGCCGAAATAAGGAAAATGGCCCAAAGAACACGGCGGTCAACGCCGGATTCAAAAGCTCTCGGCCGAACAACAAAACACTGCCTCTTAAGGACAACAGTGATGAGCTATCCAACGTAAACAAAATCTTGTATCAGATATGTCAAATCCACAGTACCCTCGGGAAGCCTGCAAACCACACCCACCGAGATTGTTGGGTCTTCAAACAGTCCGGCCGACTTAACACCGAACACAAGGGGCTCGACACACCGAGCGAGGACGATGACGAATCCCACAAGCAGAGCGCCCAACAACAAAAGAACTTCCCACAACAGGTCAAAACAGTGAATTCACTCCAAGTGATAACAAGGAAAAATAGGGCGGCACCTACCAAAGCGCATGCGGCACGGTCCACCCCAGCGGAATCCCGAGATTGGATGTCAAAACCAATTACTTTCGACCGTCTGGATACTCCAGAAGTGTTCGAAACGCAGGATGGACTGCTCTGATATTGGATCCTATAATCGACGGACTACAATTTACACAAGTCCTAATGGATGGCGGCAGCGATTTAAACCTGCTATATCCGGACACAATCCGCAAGTTGGGGATAGACCCTACTAAAATTCGCCATAGCCGCACTTCCTTCAAAGGAGTGACGCCAGGCCCTTACGCCAAGTCCACGGGCTCCTTACTACTAGAAGTTATGTTCGGTTCACCCGACAACTTCCGTCGCGAAAAGCTAATCTTCCATGTCGCCCCATTTAAAAGTAGCCATCGAGCACTATTGGGACGTGAAGCTTTCGCCCGCTTTAACGCAATACCGCACTATGCGTCTCTTACACTTAAAATGCCCGGTCCACGCGGCATCATCTCCTTACAAGGTCGCTCAAGACCCCGGACACGGCTAGGCGGGTCCGGCAAAAATAAACTAGGGGCTTCCTAGCCGCACACCCCTTCATAAGGGGCTGCGCGTATGAGCAATAAGAGCCAATAAAAGCTCAACTCTATTCATTTATTCATACTCTGTTTTAAATACATTTTTCGCACAATTTATTTTCAAACTAAGTTCCTCTCTTTTACAGATGAACAGCGTGCTACACCCGTCCAGGATACAGCACAACGGAGACACAGGCGCAGACGTGCAGTAGGGACCCGTTACAAGGATTCTTTTCAGATTAAGACCCTGTGTAAACCTTTTTTACTGTCTCTTGTTGCTATACATCCCCTGGTTTCTTACCATAACCAGAGAGGAGGCTGACGTTTCGGCATCGGCCGCGTCAGAGGATTCCGCGCGTACCTGGACACTAGGGGCTTAGGGCATTGATCTGCCCGTCATCATAAAGACCGAACACCTCAGGGAGTGTTCGGCGTCTCGAGTTAGGCCTTATATGCATTAGCTCCTAATCATGTCTTTGGTAAAATGTTGGGTTTGCCTGGCTCCTGTGTTTTGCTGCCTTACGTTCCGTATCATTGGCTAACGCGGCACTAGGAGAACTACTGCGATTGTGCCCCGGTTCGGCCGGGCGAGCACCTCAGTAGAGAAAGCCGAAAACTGACTGTCATGATATAGCGAGAGACTGGTCAACCACTCGATCGACCTCTGGAATGTTTAGAATTCCTCCGCTTTGACGAAGGAACGCTTCCCTGTCAGGCACACGTGCCCCGAATTCAGAGAGCGCGGTGCCCCTAGGGGCTATATCGTAGCCCCACCTTCGAACTCCTATGGCTAAGTGAAAGTGATAAAGCATTATAGTCCGGTTGGATCTTTTGCTACGCTACCACCTCCTTCACAGGACCAAGACGTTGGATTAAGTGTGAAAATGCGCTATTTTGCAAACACCCCCGCACCATGTGCATGGGGGCTGGAGCCAAAGACTGCCATCTTTCAGGTTATACACAAGTATACATTAATGGCCGCACAGGAGACATTTCAATACTTGAACGCACAAGTATGAAAAGCACTTATATTATGAATATCGTTTTACATATCATAAAGATCATTTGAACATGACTTTTTTGAGCACTGCAACTCTATTACACGAGCACCCCGCAGAACTTCCCCAAAATAGTGCTCGGCGGGTAACCGGCTTTCGTCCGAACCCCGGGTTGCAACATCGGTGGCATCCATCTCCGTCCAGTATGTCTTCACACGGGCGAAGGCCATCCGTGCACCCTCTATGCATGCCGACCGCTTCATCGCCTTGATATGCGGCACCGCTCCAAGGAATTGCTGCAATAAGCTAAAATAACTCTTCGGCTTGGGCCTATCCGGCCACAAATGAGCCACTACATCTGTTATGGCAAGTCCGGACAATCTATTCAGCTCAGCCCACTCAGCCAACCGATCGGTCAACGGAAGTGAACGCTCCGGACTGTGGAATTGAGACCAAAAAAGCTCTTCCGTCTCGTGATCCTTTTGACTTCGGAAGTGCACAACAGCATCTGCCGCACTCGCCGCTAAATCCATATAAGGATCCTCCGGACCCCACAGCTGGCTAAGCTGAGTATACTTCTGATATGTGAACTTCCTGCGCAGCAGAAAGGGCTTGCCAGCCACAATGTCTCCGGCCTGATGCAGCTCCTCCTTTATAGCCCTCATTGCAGAACGGGCATCCTTGGCTTCGGCGGTGGCCTTCTTCAGGTCTTCTTTCTCCGCTCGGCGTTCTTTTTCAAGAACCTCATAGTGGTCGGTAACATCCTTCAGCTTCATGCCCATTCCGGCCATCTCCTCCCTGCTTCGGCAGTGAGCAGCCCTTTCGGCTTCTAGCTCTTCGGCTGCCTTCGAGGCAGCCGCCTCACTCCTTCTGGCTCGCTCCTTGGCTTGAGCAAGCTCTGCCCGAAGATCCTCCATAGCAGCGGCACCATCTGCATTAAGCATACATGTTGTAAGGAGTGGGCATCAGCTCCCTTACTAGGTGACCACGGAGAAACAACCTACCTTGTGACGCGTCAAGTCATTTATTGACCAGTGCGATATCCGCGTCCGCAACGTCGAGTTGCCGCTTTAGTTCGGCAACTCCATCAGTCAGGCTGGCCACCGGACTATCCGCCATCTGCGTAGGAAAGGCAAGAATTAATACCTGAGATTATGATCCTCGGCACGCTGTCGCTTCCGACAACATCCCGAGTCTCAAGGGCTACTATCTATACAGGGCGCAATTTATGTGCAAAACTGTCAAAAGGTATGTCATTTTTACGTACCTCAAACCCCGCCAGCAAACTTCTGACGACATCATGCAACCCGCCCTCGGCGGATGAAATTCTTTCAATCACCGTACTCATCAATGTAGGGTGATCTTCTAAGATAGACGCCCTCTCGAGAAGATCCTTCAGCTCCCCCGGCCGTACACCAGTAGGTGCCGAACTCTCCGGCCCCGCCGAACTTGGGGAGACCCTCCACGACGACACTTCAGGGTCGTCCGCCCTGCCTGATGGCGCGGCAGATGGAGGTGTCTCGCTCTCCATCATCTCCGGACGAAGGTCCCCCGAAGATGAGCTCAGCTGAGAAGGACGGAGATCCGAACTACAAGATAACAACTTTGGTTATCCTCAGAAGAAAAAATAGGGATGTTTTTTATTACAAAACTCCCCTTCTTCTACTTACAGCTCGCTGGAGGGCTGATTCCTTGGGGGATATAGTGCGGCCGGGGCTTCCCCTGGCGTAGGACCCTCCGGTGAAGATTTCTTCCCCCGCTTTGAGGCCTTAGCCTCCGGGTCTTCGGAAGCGGTCCTCTTCTCCCCATGGAGGGAGGGATCCTTGATCCCCCCTTTCTCCAAAGCCTCCTTAGTAGAGGCGGTAGTTTCCCTGTTTTCCCCTTCGCCCTCCTCTAAAGGCGCAACCTCCAGCATCTTGACCAACACCTGATCTGGCGTGGTCTCTGGGAGGGGGGCCGGACATCGTATCAGTTTTGCTTACGCTATCCACTCCAGTTCAGAGGACGATTGGTTAAAAGGCAAACCCAAGAATATGCAAACAAATGGTATGTCCGGACACAGGGCTACTTACTTGGGCATCAGGGCGATTGCAGCTTAGGCCGGCATCCTCAGTCAATTCCGGACACACTTCTTGTGATCCGAAGAACAATTTGTACATCTCCACGGGTATCGTACCCATGAAGTGTTGGAGAGCTCGTGGCCCCTCTGGATTGAATTCCCACAGGCGGAGGGGGCGAAGTTTGCAGGGCAGAAGACGCCGAATCAGCATAACCTGCATCACTATGACCAGATTGATCTCCCTCTCTTGGAGGTCTCGAATCCGGCCCTGCAATAAGGGTACATCCTTTGACGGCCCCCTGTTAAGCCCTTTATTGACCCATGACATCAGCCGTTGTGGAGGGCCCGAGCGAAATACGGGCGGCGGCTTTTGCCTACTGCCCCTGGGAGCGGTAATATAAAACCACTCCTGTTGCCACAAGCCGAACTCCTCCTGAAAAGAGCCCTCGGGCCATGCAACATCGACCCTCTTGCTTATGACCGCCCCGCCGCACTCTACTCGACGCCCCTCAATTATCTTCGGCTCCATGTTGAAGGTTTTGAGCCACAAACCGAAGTGAGGGGTAGTGCGAAGGAAGGCCTCGCAGACGACAATAAACGATGAAATATGGAGGATGGACTCCGGAGCCAGGTCATGGAATTCCAGCCCATAGTAAAACATGAGCCCTCTCATAAAAGGATCCATCGGGAAGCCTAAACCCCGACGGAGGAGGGACACGAACACGACGCTCTCGCCGGGCTCGGGGGTAGGAATGACTTGCCCTTTGGCAGGCAACCTATGCGAAATCTCGCAGGTCAGGTACCTGGCTTCTCTCAGTTTTAGCATGTCCTCTCCCGTGACAGAGGAGGGCATCCACCGGCCCTGTAGATCGGAGCCGGACATTGTTGAAGGTCCGAGGCACTCGAATCTGGAGCTCTAGGTGTTGGAACTCGGGGCGAAGGGCGGATTTGATTGAGGATTGAAGAAAAGAAACGGGCCTTGGTCTCATTATAAAGAAGGAGAATACCAAGAGCCGTCTCCGTGACCGTTTGGAACCCGCCTTCGATGGAGGGGGCGTGGCAACGGGCGCGGTTGGGTTACCCACGTCCGTATTGATGGGAATCACGAAATAAGGGGAACACGATCTCTGCTTCGACAAGACGTGCCAAAGAAACCGCTTCGCTAAACGCGCCGAGGTGGTGTAATAAAAATGATTCAAGTAAAGTCTTGGTAGTGGTGTGACGTCACGCCACAAAATACGCCAGTAGATTGAGCTTGTGTACATATTATTCTCTCTACGGTGGTATGTGGAATTTATTTTGCAGAGCCGGACACTATCCTGGTGTTCACAATCTTCTATGAATTATTCGGAGGAGGAACCCGCCTTGCAATGCCGAAGACAATATGCGCGCCGGACTCGTCGTCATTGAAGCCTGGTTCAGGGGCTACTGAGGGACTCTTGGACTAGGGGGTGTCCGGATAGCCGGACTATCATCATCGGCCGGACTCTAAGACTATGAAGATACAAGATTGAAGACTTCGTCCCGTGTCCGGATGGGACTTTCCTTGGCGTGGAAGGCAAGCTTGGCAATACAGATATGTAGATCTCCTACCATTGTAACCGACTCTGTGTAACCCTAGCCCTCTCCAGTGTCTATATAAACCAGAGGGTTTTAGTCCGTAGGACGAACAACCATTGCAACAATCATACCATAGGCTAGCTTCTAGGGTTTAGCCTCCTTGATCTCGTCGTAGATCCACTCTTGTACTACCCATATCATCAATATCAATCAAGCAGGAGTAGGGTTTTACCTCCATCGAGAGGGCCCGAACCTGGGTAAAACATCGTGTCCCTTGTCTCCTGTTACCATCCGCCTAGACGCACAGTTCGGGACCCCCTACCCGAGATCCGCCGGTTTTGACACCGACATGTACCTTACTAATGGTTATAGTAGTGCCTGGGTATTTGATATCGTTTCATTTGCTCATAGTTGTAACTCAAAACAGGGGCTACGGATTAAACTAAGATTGGCTAAGGACGACGTGACGATGCGCATCGGGAATGGTTCCAAGGTCGATGTGATCACTGTCAGCACGCTACCTCTATATCTACCTTTGGGATTAGTTATAGACCTGACTAATTGTTATTTGGTGCTAGCATTGAGCATGAACATTATATCTGGATATTGTTTAATGTGAGACGGTTATTAATTAAAATTAGGGAATAATGGTTATCTATTTATATCATTAATATCTTTTATGGTCATGCACCCTTGAAGAGTGGTCTATTTTTGTTGAATATCGATCTTGGTGATACACATATTCATAATATTGACGCCAAAAGATGCAAAGTTGATAATGATAGTGCGACATATTGGTGGCACTGCCGTTTAGGTCATATTGGTGTAAAGAGCATGAAGAAACTCCATGCGGATGGACTTTTGGAATCACTTGATTATGAATCATTTGATGCTTACGAACCATGCCTCATGGGCAAGATGACTATAACTCCATTCTCTGGAACAATGGAGCGAGCCACTGACTTATTGGAAATTAGACATACCAATGTATGCGGTTTGATGAGTGTTGAGGCCCGTGGCGAGTATCGTTATTTTGTGACCTTTGCAGATGATTTGAGCAGATATGGGTATATCTACTTGATGAAGCACAAGTCTGAAACATTTGAAAAGTTCAAAGAATTTCAGAGTGAAGTGGAGAATCATCATAACAAGAAAATAAAGATTCTACGATTTGATTATGGAGGCAAATATTTGAGTTACGAGTTTGGACTTCATTTAAAACAATGTGGAATAGTTTCACAACTCACGTCACCTGGAACACCACAGCATAATGGTGTGTCCGAACGTTGTAACCGTACTTTATTAGACATGGTGCATTCTATGATGTTTCTTATCGATTTACCACAATTGTTTTGGGGTTATGCATTAGAGACAGCTGCATTCACATTAGATAGGGCACCATCTAAATCCTTTGAGACGACATCAAATGAACTATTGTTTGGCAAGCAACCTAAGCTGTCGTTTCTTAAAGTTTGGGGTTGCGATGCTTATGTGAAAAAGCTTCATCCTGATAAGCTTGAACCCAAATCGGAGAAGTGCGTCTTCATAGGATACCCAAAAGAAAGTGTTGGGTACACCTTCTATCACAGATCTAAAGGCAAGATCTTTGTTGCTAAGAATGGATCCTTTCTAGAGAAGGACTTTCTCTCGAAAGAAGTGAGTGGGAGGAAAGTAGAACTTGGTGAGCTAATTGTACCTTCTCTCGAATTAGAAAGTAGCTCATCACAGAAATCTATTCCCGTGATGCCTTGACCAACTAGAGAGGAAGCTAATGATAATGATCATGAAACTTCAGATCAAGTTACTACCGAACCTCGTAGATCAGCCAGAGCACGTTCCGCACTAGAGTGGTACGATAATCCTGTCCTGGAAGTCATGTTACTAGACCATGACGAACCTATGAACTATGAGGAAGCGATGATGAGCCCAGATTCCGCAAAATGGCTTGAGGCCATGAAATCTGAGATGGGATCCATGTATGAGAACAAAGTATGGACTTTGGTTGACTTGCCCGGTGATCGACAAGCCATAGAGAATAAATGGATCTTCAAGAAGAAGACTGACGATGATGGTAATGTTACTGTCTACAAAGCTCGACTTGTTGCGAAAGGTTTTTAACAAGTTCAAGGAGTTGACTATGATGAAACATTCTCACCCGTAGAGATGCTTAAGTCTGTCTGAATCATGTTAGCAATTGCCGCATTTTATGATTATGAAATCTGGCAAATGGACGTCAAAAATGCATTCCACAATGGATTTCTTAAAGAAGAGTTGTATATCCTAAAGGTGCTAACAAAGTGTGCAAGCTCTAGTGATCCATTTATGGACTGGTGCAAGCATCTCAGAGTTGGAATATACGGTTTGATGAGGTGATCAAAGCATATGGTTTTATAAAGACTTATGTAGAAGCATGTATTTACAAGAAAGTGAGTGGGAGCTCTGTAGCATTTCTAATATTATATGTTGATGACATATTGTTTATGGGAAATGATATAGAATTTCTGGATAGCATAAAAGAATGCTTGAATAAGAGTTTTTCAATGAAAGACCTCGGTGAAGCTGCTTATATATTGAGCATCAAGATCTATAGAGATAGATCAAAACGATTAATTGGACTTTCACAAAGCACATACCTTGATTTTTTTTGAAGAAGTTCAAAATGGATCAGTCAAAGAAAGGGTTCTTGCATGTCTTACATGGTGTGAAGTTGAGTCAGACTCAATGCCCGACCACTACAGAAGATAAAGAGAAAATGAAAGTCATTACCTATGCCTCGGCCATAGGTTATATCATGTATGATATGTTGTGTACCAGACTTTGTCGGTGTACTAGAGTAGGGGTACCCTAGTATCCCGAACTTGTGCACGGGCAGTCGCAGCACCCCGCGGCAAGCCTTGCCTGGTGACTGCCAAGGTCCTCCGTGGTTCCTTTGGAGCCATTCAAGAACAAAGTATTCAAGCCAAGGAGACAAGGCCCCGGCAAGAGGAGCTTGCCGGGAAGGCCAACCGAGGCATCTCAAGGAACTTGCCGCGACGCGCCACGCGTCCCGGTGAGGCCCGGTGAGCGACAAGCTTCCGGACGCGACAAGACAACGACCGCGGCAAGGCGCTTGCCGTGGCAAGCTACCACTCTGTACCCGCGCTCCAGCACATCCACCAACGTGTCGCACTGGGACCTTTCCAGGCGTGCGTGGCAAGAGGCTGTGCAGCCAGCGGTGCACGGTGGCTAGCGGCGCTGACAAGATTGCCATCGTGGCAAGCGGTGGCGTCCCTGACGGTCCCTTTTTGCACTATTTGGGCGACGCAGATGGGCATTTAATGCCTTTGTCCCCTGCCGTCAGGGTTAGGTATGGTACACTGTACAGGTAGTTGTACCAACCGCAACACCATTCCATTTTTACCCTTGTGTACGTTGCCACCTGTCAGTGACCCCTTGAGCATATAAAAGGAGGCCCATGCGCAACATAGAGGGGGGTTCAAAGGCAGAAAAACACTCACGCTTGGTCTCGTTAGCAGCTAGTGTGTACTGTAGCACTCAGCGCTCCCGAGCAAGAACTCAATACACTCAGACATGCAGCAGTAGGAGTATTATCCACGGACACCTACACCTTTGGCGAGCTACAGGATCGTCTCGCCGAGATGGGCAAGGAGCTTTGCGCCGCCAAGGACTGCAACACAGATCTTGAGTTGAAGCTGACTACTTTGACCAAGACGCTGGACGGCGCCAGGGAGCAGGAGGTGGCCTTGAATGAGAAGATTAAGGCCGACGAGGCGCTGCTGGCGAGGGCTGTCGCCGCCTAGAACACCTTTAGGGAGAAGGTGGAGCACTGGACGGAGGGTCTCGTGGATGTTGCCGCGTCCATTGACAGGGAGCTAGCGCGGCTGGGGATGGAGGATCTCGGGTATCCCTCCGATGAGAACCTCCAACCCAGGGCCAAGCTCACCTTATTCTTCAAAGGCGTGGCGATGGCCCTCCAGCGACTCCGGGAGAAAATCCCGAAGCAGCTAGCCGACGAGTCGCGCAAGATCTGCGCGGGAGCTCTTCAAAAGGTGTTGGTGAAGGTGGCCTTCCGCAACCCAGGCCTCAACCTCACCAACGTCCTCAGGACCTTGCCGCCGGATGCTGATCTGGAAACGCTCAAGACCCTTGTCGCACCCATTGTGGACAAGGTGAGCGGGATCAAGAGGGTTGAGGGCGATCGCGTAGATTAGGCCGCCCATTTTCTCCTTTTCTTGTCGTTGTTGGTCATGTTATGAGAACAATCTGTTAGAGCTGCGACAAGCTATCTTGTAATATAACTCTACTTTGGGTAGCGATTGCTATGTTATTTCCTTTACTTGATTCCTTCGTTTGTATGTTTTTGCCCTACGCTTTTAGGGAACTTGCCGGTGCAGGCCCCTTAGCCGCGAGCACTGAGTGTGGGACGTTAGCAGCCTGCTGGCGGACTCGAAACAAAGTAAGGGCGCAACTAGTTACGAGTTGGTTCCTCCGCGCACAGGTTTTCCATACAAAGCACGGTCGTTCGAGGAAGATAACTTAAAATTTTTAAAACTGATTGCTCAAACTTTGGCAACTTAGCTTTTCTGTCGTTTGCTTCCTGGTAAAGAGAAACTTTCTTGAACGACGCCTGGTCCACACCATTATCTTCTCCTTTCGCCCCGGCAAACTTGTGGGCGAGGGAACCTTCCTTTCTTTGAGAAAGAGAAAGAAGAGAAAATAAAGATATGGAGCCTTACGGCTTGTTATTGCTTACCGGGGGTAGGTGCTGCACAAAGTGTCAGATAACACATGCAAAAAAATAGAAAGCATGAAATTGACAAGATATGTGGAGCACATGAGCTTTACTTATGCACGGGGTTTGCGCCCGGCTTTGTACAAAGGATTGCATGCAACGGCGGCAAGACTTGTACAAAAGGTGGTTGCCGGAACAGGTTCTGACAACCGCGCCTTACGGGTAAAACTTACGAAGATGCTCAATGTTCCAGGAGTTGCTCACCGGAATGCCATCTTCGGTCTCAAGGCAGACAGCGCCAGGCCTAGTGACTCGTTTCACCCGGTAAGGGCCTTCCCACTTCGGCATCAACTTGTTGGAATTCTTGGCGGACTGAATGCGCCGAAGAACAAGGTCGCCTTCCTCGAGACTTCTGGCATTAACTTTGCGGCTATGGTAGCGGCGCAAAGCTTGCTGGTAGCGAGCAGCTCATACAACAGCCTGAAGACGGTCTTTCTCAAGGAGCAGCACGTCATCTTGTCGCAGCTGCTCTTGCTCAAGCTCATCATAAGCGAGCACTCGAGGTGACCCGTATACGAGTTCCGTAGGGAGAACTGCCTCTGCTCCATAGACTAGAGCGAAAGGTGTCTGGCCAGTGGCTCGATTTGGCATCGTCCTGATCGACCAAAGAACCACCGGCAGCTCCTCAATCCAGTTCTTTCCGCACTTGCGCAGCCTGTTGAAAGTCCTGGTCTTGAGCCCGCACAGCACTTCAGCATTTGCCCTCTCCGCTTAACTGTTGCTTCTCGGATGAGCAACAGAAGCGAAGCAGACCTTGGCGCCAAGATCTTGGACGTACTGCATGAAGGTGCGGCTCGTGAATTGCGTGCCGTTGTCGGTGATGATCCTGTTAGGGATCTCGAAGAGGCAAACAATCGACCTGAAGAACTTGACTGCTGACTGTGCTTTCACCTTCCTCACTGCTTCCACTTCCGGCCACTTTGTGAACTTGTCGATCGCAACGTACATGTACTCAAAGCCCCCGACAACTCGGGGAAAGGGGCCGAGGATGTCGAGCCCCTAGACCGAAAATGGCCAGGATAAAGGGATCGTCTGGAGAGCTTGAGCTGGTTGGTGTATCTGCTTGGAATGGAACTGGCACGCTTCACACTTGGTTACTTGTGCAGTTGCATCTTGGAGGGCTGTCGGCCAAAAGAAAACTTGCCGGAATGCTTTGCCGGCAAGCCCTCTTGCGCCAATGTGGTGACCACATATGCCTCCATGTATCTCTGCCAACAGCTTTTGTCCATCTTCCCGGTGAATACACTTCAATTTCACACCGTTGAGTCTTCTTCTGTACAGTGTGTTGTCGACAAACTGGTACATACTTGACTGCCGGGCTACTCTTTCCGCTTCTTCTTGCTCTTCGGGAAGTTCTCCTGTCTGAAGGAAACGGACAATCTGCTGTGCCCATGCTGGAGCTTGCGGCTCGACAACAAGGACTAAAGGCACATCTGCTGCTGCGGGAATATCCGCTTCTACGGCGAGAACCTGCGGCTCAGCCGGAGCTTGACGTTCCCCGGCAAGCTTGCCGGAGCAAAACTTGTCGGGAGCGTCTGCTTCAACGGAACAAACCCTTGGGCTTGCCGGAGCAGACTGCTCCTCAGCACCCTTGGTGTTTATCTTGGGGACCTTCTTGGCGGCAGCTTCGGGGAGCTCTGCCAGAAAATAGTCACCAGAAATCAACTTCCTCTTCTTGCTCTGTCCAGTTGATGGCGTTACAGACGGTTGAGTCAGTTTGAGCACAAAGATCCCTGGTTCCATAGGTAACTTAAGTGCGGCGCACTTCGACAGGCCATCGGCAATGTCGTTCTGAGCTCTTGGAACATGTTCCATCTGTAGGCCATCAAAGTGCTCTTCTAACTTCCTCACTTCATCAACGTAAGCTTCCATCAACGGACTCTGATAATTCTAGTTCACTTGGCGGACGACAAGCTGCGAGTCACCCCTGACAATGAGCTTGTTGATCCCAAGGTCTGCTGCGATCCTGAGACCGGCAAGAAAACCTTCATACTCTGTGGTATTGTTTGTTGCTTGCTCCTTGGGAAAGTGCATCTGGACTACATACTTGAGGTGTTCTCCGGTGGGCGCAACAAGTAGCACGCCCGCACCGGCGCCTTGCAGCGAGAAGGCACTGTCGGTGTCAAAACCGGCGGATCTCGGGTAGGGGGTCCCGAACTGTGCGTCTAGGCGGATGGTAACAGGAGACAAGGGACACGATGTTTTACCCAGGTTCGGGCCCTCTCGATGGAGGTAAAACCCTACGTCCTGCTTGATTAATATTGATGATATGGGTAGTACAAGAGTGGATCTACCACGAGATCAAGGAGGCTAAACCCTAAAGCTAGCCTATGGTATAATTTTTGTAATGTATGTTGTGTCCTACGGACTAAAGCCCTCCGGTTTATATAGACACCGGAGAAGGCTAGGGTTACACAGAGTCGGTTACAATGGTAGGAGATCTACATATCCGTATTGCCAAGCTTGCCTTCCACGCCAAGGAAAGTCACATCTGGACACGGGACGGAGTCTTCAATCTTGTATCTTCGTAGTCTTGGAGTCTGGCGAACGATGATAGTCCGGCTGTCCGGACACCCCCTAGTCCAGGACTCCCTCAGTAGCCCCTGAACCAGGCTTCAATGACGATAAGTCCGGCGCGCATAATGTTCGGCATTGCAAGGCGGGTTCCTCCCTTGAGTAATCCAGAGAAGATCATGAACACCAGGATAGTGTCCGACTCTGCAAAATAAATTCCACATTCTACCGTAGAGAGAATAAAATGTACACAAGTCCAATCTGCTGACGTATTATGTGGCATGACATCACACCGCTACCAAGCCTTTACTTGAATCGTTTTTTTTATACCACCTCAGCACGTTTAGCGAAGCGGTTTCCTTGGCACGTCCCGTCGAAGCAGAGATCGTGTTCCCCTTATTCCGGGATTCTCATCAATACGGACGTGGGTAACCCAACCGCGCCATTGATGGTGGTGCTTGGGAGATAAGCGAGTTTTACCGGGCTGGTGGGGGACGCATAGTCTTCGCCCGCCTATATATAAGGGATAAAGATTCACCTTTTCACCCACGCCTTCTTCCTCCTTTGCTTATCCATCTCCGCGCACTCGAGCTCCAGCGCCCAAGTTCGCGCATCTCGCCTCGACCTTCTCCGCCCATGTCCGGAGCGGGAGGCAAATGGTTGGCCTCCACCGTTAAGGAGGAGCACATCGTCAAGCTGCGCAGCGCCGGATACCTTTCCGGCGACATCGCGCATCGGCTGCCCGACGAGGGGCAGCTCATTCCCACCACCGGGCCCCATGAGAGGGTTGTTTTCCTCCCCCACTTCCTCCGCGGACTGGGCTTTCCACTTCACCCTTTTGTCCGGGGGCTCATGTTCTACTACGGCCTGGATTTCCATGATCTGGCGCCGAAGTTCATCCTCAACATCTCAGCGTTTATCGTCGTGTGCGAGGCCTTCCTTTGCATCCAGCCCCACTTCGGCCTGTGGCTCAAGACCTTCATCGTCAAGCCGAAGGTTGTGAAGGGCACGCAAGCGGAATGCGGAGGTGCCATGTTGAGCAAGATGCCCAACGTCCTCTAGCTCGAAGGGGCCTTCGTGGACTCTGTCAAGGGGTGGCAATTGGGGTGGTTCTATATCACCGAGCCGCGCGACCTTGAGTGGGCGGCGGCCCCCGAGTTTAGATCTGGTATCCCCACGCAGCTCACCTCCTGGAAAGAGAAGGGCTTGTTGTGGGGTAATCCGAAGGAGCTGACGGGACTCCGAGCCTGTATCCAGAAGCTGGTGAACAGTAAGCTCAGCCTCGTCGACGTGGTCCAAGTCATGCTCGTCCGCCGGATCCTCCCATGCCCAGAACGGGCATTCAATCTGCGGGAGTTCGATCTGGACACGACGTACGAAGGCGCCGGGAGGGTGCTGTTTAAGGGCGCCGAAGCCCCCGCATCCGCGACGGAAGATCGCGGATTTCGCTCGTAGCATCCAGCTGACGAGGTAAGTGATTCAACCCCTTTACGGGACACTTGTTGTAAATAGATTGATTCTAAGAGGGTTCCAATCTCCCTTTTCCTTTGACAGGAATGGATGCGGAAAGCCGAGCAGCTTATCTGCCCGGCTCCCATGCCAGAAGACCCAGTGGATGCCCGTCTGGCGGGGCTGCTGGTTCCGGCACCGCACATGGTGCCGGAGAAGAAGGCCAAGAAGGCGGCCACGGGGACTCGAAAGAGTTCCCGTAATCAGGTGTCTGACGACGAGGCGGACTCCTCCCCCGAAGACGAGGAGGAGAAAGAAGACTCTCTCTCGGAGGAGGGAGAGAGGAAGAGGAAGGCTTCCCCAACAGGGGAGGCCGAAGGGTCCAAGAGGGGGAGGACTATTCCCCCGGACAGCTCCGCCAACACCGACGTTGGCGAGGAGGAGTGGCCTTCAAGGGCCAGGCCTTCGGCGAGATCGTAAGTGTTCGGATCCCTGATATGCAATTTCTTTCGTGTCATATAGTGTCCTACTAATGCCGCATACTGTCTGTAGTCCGACCAACGATGATCTCTCTGCTTCGTCAAGCGGGTCATTGGCTGCGTCGGATGTGGAATCCGTTCCGACTGCCTCCACCCCTCGCGCCGCCGAGGACGCCGAGGTGGGATCCCGAGAAGGGACCCATCAGGAGGAGGCTCCGGAGGCGCCGGAAGGCAGCCTCCCGGACTTTGCGCCGGACTCTACGTCGGAACCCGCAGTGGTTCCAGAGTCCGGCAGGCGGCCCCTTCGCAAGAAGGGCAAGACCGTGACACCGGCGGCCCCCGTCCAACCAGAGGCGTCGGACAACTTGCTGGAGGCGCTCCAAGGCACTTCCATCGAGGAAGAACACCGCACTGTTATGAGTGCGGTGATTGAGAACGTCCAGCTCGCCAAGAGCGGGCTAACCGAAGCCTGAAGTAGCCTTTTAACAGGCTTTGAGGTAAGAAGTTAAAATTGTGTAATGTAATACCGCATAGACAGTAGCCCCTGATGCTCGGTTTGGTGTTCGGAAAGAAAAGCCGGACTGAGGATCTAAAAAGATATTCGCAGGTTGCTAATAAATTATGTCAATATGGGTTTGCAAGCTATGCTGCTGACCTCTGCCGCACTGACTGCGGAGGTTGGTGCATTGAAGCAAGATATCGAGCGGTCCGAGCGAGAGCTCGGCCATGCCAAGAAGCAGCTCGAGGACAAAGAAGGTGAGTAACACCACTTTGAAGATTTACCTTACAGAAAAGGATTTAGGTTGCAATAAAATTAACAGGGATAATATGGGTATTGCAGGGGCCACGAACGAGGTGGCAGCCCTGAAGGAGGCTGTGTCCGCGGCCGAACGCAGTGCGGCCGTGGAACGGGCGGAGCGAGAAAAGCAGGAGGCACATGTGGCGGAAGTGCGGCAAGAGCTCCAGGCTCTCATGGAGAAGCATGAGAGCTTGGAGCGCGACTCCAAGACTCGAGAGTCCGAGCTTGCCTCGGCTCTCGAAAGTGCCAAGTCCACCAAGGCCGAGGCCCGTAAGGCCCTTCAGGAGGTTGAAGATGTGAAGAGGATAGCGGCGGGTAAGGCATTTTTCATGCAAAGCAAGCATGTTAATGTAAACTACCTGACACTTACCCGCATTCGGAGCTCTCCAGGGGCGTTTGCAGATCTGCCGTGTAATGTGTCTGATGCCACCGCATTCTACCGTGGTGAGGAGGGGAGCTCAACGGAGAAAGTCTTCTGGTCTCAGTATGCTGAGGCCGGCCATCCGGTGCCCCTAAGCCACCAGTTGAAGCAGCTGGTCGAACTCCACAAGGTAGCTGAGGAGGCCATGAAGGGCCTTATAGTCCGGCTGTGGCCTGGACAGGCCATGCCTGAAAGCTACTTCGGCCTCGTGCGGCGGCTGGTGGATGCGTGCCCCTGGGTGGAGGTCATCAAGCGCTCCGCCTGTATTCAAGGTGCTCGTCGGGCACTTGCCTGCACAAAGGTGCACTGGGGCAGGTTGGATGCGGAGAAGCTTCTCACTGACCCGCCGCCACCGGGCAAGAAGTATCGTACGCCCGAAATGTATTATAAAACTGTCCTGAAGGGGGCCTGCGATATTGCGGATGAATGCCCTAGAGATGTAATTTTTGAGTAAACTCGCTATGTATTATCCTGTGTGCTGGAAACTTTGTTCAAGTGCGCTTTAAGCAACTCTTTGTTAATTTAAATTATTACCTTCTGTGCGGCCGTTTATAAAATCTGAGAGATGGCAAGTCGTCGGCTTCAGCCCCCAAGCCGCAAGTGCTGGGGTGTTCGGGATAACTTGAGCACTCTTGTTCCCACTTTTGGGTCCATCTAGGGAGGCGCTCAACACAACGAACAAGGCAACCGGACTTATAATGCTTGAACACTGTCACTTAGCCATAGAATTCTATAATTTTAAACTTCGGCGAAGCCCCTAGTATTCGGAAGACCGAATTTGGGGCGCTATCCACGGCTTTCATCGGACATTATCCGGAACTTCGCTCGAAGCGACATGAGTCTTTAGGGACCCGAAAAGACCTCTCGAACAGCGACCAGTCTCTGGCCTTATCATGCCAGTCAGTTTTAGCTTTCTCCACTGAGGCGCTCGCCCAGCTCAACCGGGGCGCAATAGCAGTGGTTCTCCCAGTGCCACCTTAGCCGACAGAACGGAACGTAAGGCACCAAAACGCGGGAGCCGGGCAAACCCAACTATTGACCCAAGACATGATTCGGAGCCAATTCATATAATCTATAAGTTCGGGGTGCCGCACTTGTGAAAGTGTTCGGACTTATCACACCATAATGCAGGGAACGCAAGCCCCTGGTGTATTCAGCCGTACCAAAATATACGGGTGCAAGATGTCATTTAATGAACACATATATATAAAAAACAATGTAATTGCAGTCGAAAAAGTGCTGCATTATTTATTAAAGGAAGTCTGCTACGAGTGTGGACTGATACAAATAGTGTGGTAAGCAAGGGTTTTGGACTAATTAAACATGTCCCCCTCCAGGGATGAGCTGCGGACTTAGTGTATATAATCAAATTTAATGCTCGTAATTGAGACCACCTGAGTGTTCGTCGCCGCGTTCTTTACTCCCCGGCTGTTGCATCATGAGTTCGGCAGGTTCACCGCCTGACAGGGCCTCTGGCTAACGAAGTCTTGTGTACATAAAGAAGGAAAATAATAATAATAAGAAAGAGTGACGCACTTGCGAGCCCCTGGTGTGGTCGAGCCGCACTCTGGGTCCATTGTGGTCGTGCCCCTTCCCCTACGCCCATGGTATCTCCAAAGCGTAATGATGTACGCGGAGGGTTGTTCTTGCAATCATGCGAGGGCGGGGGTTGGGGCCGCATTGCTACACGTGCTCGGATCGTTCCAGGTGGTCTTGGTTGGTGTTGCTCCGGGCACGTTTGGCTGTATCCGATCGTTTAACGGCCGGACTCAAAAATTGCCTTAAAAGGCTGCTCTGTACTTCTGCCGCGAGAGCCGCTGTATGTTCCTCCGTTCGGAGGGAGCGTTCCATATTTCCATTGACCGTGATGACTCCACGAGGGCCTGGCATCTTGAGCTTCAGGTATGCATAATGAGGCACCGCGTTGAACTTTGCAAACGTGGTTCGTCCGAGCAGAGCGCGGTAGCCGCTGCAAAATGGGACTATGTCGAAGATTAACTCCTCGCTCCGGAAATTATCCGGGGATCCGAAGACCACTTCCAGTGTGACTGAGCTTGTACAATTGGCTTCCACACCTGGTATGACACCTTTAAAGGTTGTCTTTGTAGGTTTAATCCTTGAGGGGTCTATGCCCATCTTGCGCACTGTATCCTGATAAAGCAGGTTCAGGCTACTGCCGCCGTCCATCAGGACTCTCGTGAGGTGAAATCCATCGACGATTGGGTCTAAAACCAATGCGGCGAATCCGCCGTGGCGGATGCTGGTCGGATGGTCTCTTCGATCGAAAGTAATCGGACAAGAGGACCATGGATTGAACTTCGGGGCGACTGGCTCCATCGCATATACGTCCCTTAGTGCACGCTTCCGCTCCCTCTTGGGTATATGGGTTGCGTAGATCATGTTCACCGTCCGCACTTGTGGGGGGAAACCCTTCTGTCCTCTATTGTTCGGCGGTCGGGTCTCTTCCTCGTCGTCGCTGTTTAGCCCCTTGTCATTGTTGTCGGCAATTAACTTGCCTGCCTGCTTGAACACCCAGCAATCTCTGTTGGTGTAATTAGCTGGCTTTTCAGGGGTGCCATGTATCTGGCATAAGCAGTTGAGTATTCGGTCCAAATTGGACGGACCCGGAGTGGTTCTTTTGAATGGCTTCTTCCGCTGACCGAGTTTAGAGCCTCGGAATCCGGCGTTGACTGCCGTGTCCTCCTTGTCGTCGCCGTTAATGCGGCGTTTATTTTTGCTTCGACGTGACCTGCCGTTGTGGTCCTTAGTATCCGGACTACTAGAATTTTTACTGAGGCTATTGCTGCGAGCTAGCCAGCTATCCTCTCCCACGCAAAAGCAGGTCATTAATGTTGTGAGGGCTGCCATGGATTTCGGCTTTTCCTGTCCCAGGTGCCGGGCTAGACACTCGTCGCGGATGTTATGTTTGAAGGCTGCGAGGGCCTCTGCATCCGGACAGTCGATGATTTGGTTTTTCTTTGTCAAGAACCGTGTCCAGAATTGTCTGGCCGATTCGTCTGGCTGCTGAATTATGTGGCTTAGGTCATCGGCGTCTGGTGGCCGCACATATGTGCCTTGGAAGTTGTCGAGGAATGCGGCTTCCAGGTCTTCCCAACACCCAATTGACTCTGCGGGCAAGCTATTAAGCCAATGCCGAGCTGGTCCTTTAAGCTTGAGTGGGAGATACTTGATGGCATGGAGATCGTCGCCGCGGGCCATATGGATGTGAAGGAGATAATCTTCGATCCAAACCGCGGGGTCTGTTGTTCCATCGTAGGATTCGATGTTCACGGGTTTAAACCCTTCAGGGATTTGATGATCCATTACTTCGTCAGTGAAGCATAGCGGGTGTGCGGCGCCTCTATATTGAGCAATATCATGACGTAGCTCGAGAGAGCGTTGTCTACTGTGTTCGGCCCGGCCAGGGTTGTATCCGGCGCGACGGTATTCGTCGCGGGTCGTAGGGCGCACACATGATCCGTAGATGGATCTGGATTGCCTTGCTTTGACCTCCAATACGTCTCGCAAGTCCGTCGCGTTCCCTCTTGGCTTCGTACTTTTGGAGCGATGCCGGGGTACGGTCTTGGTGGAGGGCCTGGATGCCTCTCTGTCGCGACCACGGGGTGGTCGGTCGGCCGTATCGTGCGCTGGTGAAGAAGGTATGTATGCTTCCTCCTCTAATCGGGGGAGCAAATTGCGTCTGGGGTAGCTTTTGGAGGGGCGTTCGAGTTTAAATTCTTCGGCCGCGAGGACCTCGGTCCATCGATCGGCCAGCAGATCCTGATCAGCTTGAAGCTGCTGCTGCTTTTTCTTTAGGCTATTTTCCGTGGCGATAAGCCTGCGTTTAAAACGCTCTTGTTCGACGGGATCCTCGGGCACGACGAATTCGTCGTCGTTGAGGCTTGGCTCGTCTTCGGAGGGAGGTATATAGTTAAATTCCTCAACCTCTTCGTCTGCCGCCCTCTCATGAGGGCTTGCTTCTGCATTCTCCTGCGCTTAGTCTTGCTGGAGGGGATTGTCTTCGGCACTATCTGGGGTATTATTATCTCCTGTGCCGGAATCTCCATTCTTGTTGTGGTGCGATTTAGAGCGGCGCCGCTGACGCTGGCGCTTGGGTTGTTTCTTTAAGGAATCTGCCTCCGCTGCTTCTTCGTCGTCCCCGTCTTTTGGGGTGTCCACCATGTATATGTCGTATGACGAGGTGGTCTTCCAGTGCCCTGTAGGCGCTGGTTCCTGTTCGTCTCCGGCATCGTCGTCCATAGCGTCAATGTCTTCGGAGTCGTAGTCTAGCATGTCGGTTAGATCGTCGACACTGGCTACAAAGTGGGTGGTGGGTGGGCTCTGAATTTCTTCGTCGTCCATATCCCAACCATCCTGGCCGTAATCCGGCCAGGACTCTTCGGATAGCGAGAGATGCCTTAGTGAATTTAGGATGTCGCCAAAGGGCGAGTGTTGGAAAATGTCCGCGGCAATGAATTCCATAACCGGCGCCCAATCAGATTCGACTGGTAGGGGCGTGGGAGGTCCGGAGTCCGGCAAGGAGTCTGGCACCTCAGAGTCACGAGTTTCGCGAGGGACAAAGTTAGTGTTTGGCTCCATCGCCATGGAAGTTGGAGCCTCCGAGGCAGTTCCAGCCACCGGTCCTCGGTCCGGGCGATTGGCTCCGGTCTAAGGGCCGGAGCGGATTCTTGTGCGGCCACCAAGGCACCGTTCAGCAGCAGAGCTAGATCATGCCCATCGTAACAGTGCGGCACGCTTGGCTGTGGCTCGAGTCCGTCGAAGATCAAGTTCCCGCGGATGTCGGCCGTGAAGTTTAGGCTTCCAAATCTGACCTGACGGCCAGGGGCGTAGCTTTCGATCTGCTCCAGATGGCCAAGTGAATTAGCCCGCAGTGCGAAGCCGCCGAATACGAAGATCTATCCGGGGAGAAAAGTCTCGCCCTGGACAGTGTTGTTGATTGAAGACGCCATCGAGCCTATCGGTGACGACACAGAGGAACTCTCAATGAAAGCACCAATGTCGGTGTCAAAACCGGCGGATCTCGGGTAGGGGGTCCCGAACTGTGCGTCTAGGCGGATGGTAATAGGAGACAAGGGACACGATGTTTTACCCAGGTTCGGGCCCTCTCGATGGAGGTAAAACCCTACGTCCTGCTTGATTAATATTGATGATATGGGTAGTACAAGAGTGGATCTACCACGAGATCAAGGAGGCTAAACCCTAAAGCTATCCTATGGTATAATTGTTGTAATGTATGTTGTGTCCTACGGACTAAAGCCCTCCGGTTTATATAGACACCGGAGAAGGCTAGGGTTACACAGAGTCGTTTACAATGGTAGGAGATCTACATATCCGTATCGCCAAGCTTGCCTTCCATGCCAAGGAAAGTCCCATCCGGACACGGGACGGAGTCTTCAATCTTGTATCTTCGTAGTCTTGGAGTCCGGCGGATGATGATAGTCCGGCTGTCCGGACACCCCCTAGTCCAGGACTCCCTCAGGCACCATCAAAGTACATTAGCCACTCTTTGCTTGCTTCCTTGACGGGGATGCTCATTTCTGGAATTTCTTCATCTGGTGTTGGCGTCCATTCTGCTATGAATTCTGCCAATGCTCTGCTTTGGATAGTTGAAGTGCTCTCAAACTTGAGGCCAAAGCTTGACAGTTCCAGTGCCCACTCGACAATCCTGCCTGTTGCTTCTGGATTCTGCAGTATCCTCCTCAGTGGAAAACGAGTGACGACTGTGATCTCGTGTGCTTGGAAGTAGTGGCACAACTTTCTCGAGGCCATGAGAAGGCCAAAAATCAATTTCTGCACACCAGAATACCTTGACCTAGCCCCCTGCAGAAGGGAACTGACAAAGTAAACTGGGTGCTGCACCATTCTCTTCTGTATCTCCTCTCGCGCCTGCACAGATCCATCTTTGTCGGGACCAGAGCTTGTCGATGAAGTCCCCTGCTTGTCGCTGGATGCATCTGCCGTGGTTGCGGGCTCATCATCCGCCTCCCTCTCCGCAACTAACGCGACACTAACCACTTGATTGGTTGCTGCTATATACAGCAGCAACTTCTCTTGTGGCTTAGGTGCGACAAGTGTTGGAGTGGAGGACAAGTATCTCTTTAAGTCCTGCAGCGCAGCTTCCGCTTCCGGAGTCCATTTCATTGGACCTGCCTTTTTCAATATTTTGAAAAACGGCAGGGCGCGCTCAGCAGACCTAGAGATAAACCTGCTGAGAGCAGCCACGCAACCGGCAAGTCTTCGTACATCCTTGACGCGCTTTGGTGCTTGAATCTGCTCAATGGCCTTGATCTTGTCGGGATTGGCTTCAATTCCCCGCTGAGACACGAAGAACCGGAGAAGCTTGCCGGAGGGGACTCCAAACACACACTTCTCGGGGTTAAGCTTGAGGTTGATCTTGCGCAGATTAGCAAAGGTTTCGTCTAAATCCTGAATCAGAGTTGCCTTGTCCTTGCTCTTGACCACTATGTCATCCATGTAGGCTTCCACATTTCTGTGCATTTGTGGCTCAAAGGCGTCATGGACTATCCCTGCAAATGTTGAACCAGCATTCTTTAAACCGAAAGGGATCCGTATAAAACAGTATGTGCCACATGGAGTGAGGAATGCGGTCTTCTCCTCATCCTCTTCTGCCATGAAGATCTGATGGTATCCTGAATATGCGTCAAGAAATGAAAGCAAGTCACATCCAGCCGTGGAGTGAATAATCTGGTCAATGCGCGGTAAGGGAAATGGCTCTTTGGGACAAGCTTTATTGACATTGGTAAAGTCGATACAAAGCCTCCATTTCCTGTTTGCCTTGCACACGACCACAGGATTGGCCAACCACGTAGGATGGAGCACTTCTCTGACAAGGCCTACTGCTTCCAATTTCTTGATTTCTTCTGCGATGAATTCTTGGCGCTCCACTGCTTGTTTCCTGACCTTCTGCTTGACGGGCCGCGCATGAGGACAGACGGCAAGATGGTGCTCGATTACTTTCCTAGGAACACTGGGGATGTCAGATGGTTGCCACGCAAACACGTCGACATTTGCCCGCAGGAAAGCAACGAGCGTGCTTTCCTATTTAGGGTCGAGAGTGGCACTGATGGTGAAGGTACCACCAGTGCCGTCCTCCTTGGCAGACACCTTCTTGGTCTCTGGCGGAGCTGCCATTGTCTTCTTACGCTTGCCGGTGGAGCTCGATGGTGCGTCCTCGATGGTAGCCCAACACTCTGAAGAGGTGCGCTTGCCGGAGTGGGCATCCGAACTCTTGCAGGACATGGTCTTCTTCTTCCCCCCGGGAGCTTCAACGGCAAGTGACTTGCGATCTGTTGCGGCTGCTGCTTCCCGGTAGATCTTGTCGGCGCAGATAAGAGCATCCTTCTTGTCGCCAGGGACAGAGATGACACTTATCGGGCCTGGCATCTTCAGCATGTTGTATGTGTAGTGAGAGGCTGCCATGAATTTGGCGAGTGCTGAACGGCCGAGTATCCCATTGTAAGGCAATGGAAAGTCAGCAACGTCAAAAGTGACCCTCTTAGTCTTGAAGTTCAACTCGCTACCAAATGTCACCGGCAACGTGATCTTTCCCTTCGGCTTGCTCCTTCCCGGATTGATTCCTTGGAATGTGCCGGTCTCTTCGAGCTCGCTATCAGGGATCTGGAGTTTCCGGAGTACCGCGGAGGAGATCAGGTTCAAGCCGGCCCCGCCGTCAACTAGCATCTTAGTGACCTTGAGGTTGCGGATAGTTGGTGAAACCAACATTGGCAAGCACCCGACCGCAGTTATGCGATCAGGGTGGTCCTCAATATCAAAGATGATAGGCATGCTGGACCATTTCAGAGGCTTGCGTGACTCGACGGGTGGTTCTGCCGCATTGACTTCCCGCACCCACTGCTTGAGCTGGCGGTGTGAAGTATGCAGAGAAGCACCGCCGTCAACGCACAGGACCTCTGTGGCTTTCTGGAACTCCTGCTCACCGGTCTCGTCATCATCCATATCTTCATCGTCGTCGTCGTCTTCATCCTTGTCGCGGCCGCGGGGAGGTCTGTCTCCTTGCCGCTGTTTGGCCTTGCTGCGGCGTCCTCCTCGGCCGGGGCGTTTCTTACCGGATCCTCCTGTACCTTTTTGGGGCTTCTCCTTGTCGCGTCGCTCGTATTCATCCTTTTGCTGCTCGACAAGCTGCTCGACCTTCTTGCAGCTCTGGAGGTCATGGCCCTTGGTGCGGTGGATCTTGCAGTACTGCTTGTTGGTGCCGTCCTGCTTGTCGGCGACCGCCACAGCCTGGCAGTTGGTGCATGCGGCAATCTCCTTGCGGGAGCTACCAGCTTTGGCTTTCTTGGCGCCGCCTCCGCTGCCGGAGTGCTCAACGACTAGCACATCTTTGCCTTTCTTCTTCTTGTTGTTCCGCCGCCAGTTTTTCTTTGTCGGGGCAACATCCTCGCTGTCAGATCCTCCTGCTCCTGTATTCTCTCCGGGGAGTTTCCTCCCTTCCTCAGCACGTGCACACTTGTCGGACAGGGCATATAGCTCACTGACGTCTTTGATCTTGCACATCGCCATCTCCTCCCTCATCTTGCGGTTTCGCACGTTCTGATGGAACGCACTGATGACCGCGGCAGGGTGGACATCTGGGATGTTGTGCTGTACATGGCTGAATCTCTGAATGTACTTGCGCAGGGGCTCTCCTTCCTTCTGGGCGAGCAGATGAAGGTCGCTCTCTTGGCCATGAGGTTTGTGGCCGCCTATAAAGGCGCCGACAAACTGATGGCATAGGTCTGCCCAGGAGGATATGGAGTTATCCGGCAAGTGCATGATCCAGGACCTGACATTGGGCTTGAGCACCAGCAGGAAGTAGTTGGCAAGGATCTTGTCGTCCCGCCCCCCAGCAGCTTGCACCGCGATGGTGTAGATGCTGAGGAACTCCGACGGATGCGACTTGCCGTCGTACTTCTCTGGTACGTCTGGCTTGAAATTCTTCGTGCTGGGCCACTGGACTTGCCGCAGCTCACGAGTGAACGCAGGGCAACCTACCGCGTACGGCAAGTCGCCTGGTTCCCCTGGCGCATGCATGTCGACAGAGGGCCCAGCACGCTGGTCCGATTGACGCCGCGCTTCTCTTCGGCGCTCGATGCGAGTACGAGCGTCTTCTTGCTGTCGTTCGTGAAGAACTTGGCACTGATCGCGACAAGCTCGTGGATCTAATGATGCGGTGGAGTCGCTGTCGAGGTAGATCCGGCGAGTCGGTGATCTTGGCCTTCAGGGTGGAGAGTGCACGGTGGTTGCACGCCCACCGGTTTTGTCGCCATCGGCTCGTGCCTGGCAATCTTGCCGCGGCTACGATGTACTCGGCTGCCGTGGAGTGTCGCCGTTGGCGAAGCCGATGAGACTCTGAATGGTGGCCCTCCATTCGTCGATCTTGTCTGCCGTTGGAGGGTAATCCAGGAGCAGTTGAGCTCGCACCAAAGCTTCTGCTAGAGTGGTGGGTGGCAGTGGCGAATGGTGCGAGGAGCGGGATATGCTCGGACTTCCCACGGACACCTATGGGACCGGCGGACCGAGCCCCTTTCGGTTCGGCGGGGGGGCGGAGGTCGCGAGAAGAGTGGGTCAAGGCGAAGCACACGAGCAGTTTACCCAGCTTCGGAGCTCTCTGGAGAGATAATACTCCTACTGCTGCATGTCTGAGTGTATTGAGTTCTTGCTCGGGAGCGCTGAGTGCTACAGTACACACTAGCTGCTAACGAGACCAAGTGTGAGTGTTTTTCTGCCTTCGAACCCCCCTCTACGTTGCGCATGGGACTCCTTTTATATGCTCAAGGGGTCACCGACGGGTGGCAACGTAGACAATGGTAAAAATGGAAAGGTGTTGCGATTGGTACAACTACCTGTATAGTGTACCATACCTAACCCTGACGGCAGGGGACAAAGGCATTAAATGCCCGTCTGCGTCGCCCAAATAGTGCAAAAAGGGACCATCAGGGACACCACCGCTTGCCACGATGGCAATCTTGTCAGCGCCGCTAGCCACCGTGCACCGCTGGCTGCACAACCTCTTGCCACGCGCGCCCGGAAAGGTCCCAGGGCGACACGTTGGGGGATGTGCTGGAGCGCGGGTACAGAGTGGTAGCTTGCCGCGGCAAGCGCCTTACCGCGGTCGTTGTCTTGTCGCGTCCGGAAGCTTGTCGCTCACCGGGCCTCGCCGGGACGCGTGGCGCGTCGCGGCAAGTTCCTTGAGATGCCTCGGTTGGCCTTCCCAGCAAGCTCCTCTTGCCGGGGCCTTGTCTCTTTGGCTTGAATACTTTGTTCTTGAATGGCTCCAATGGAACCACGGAGGACCTTGGCGGTCACCCGGCAAGCCTTGCCGCGGGGTGCTGCGACTGCCCGTGCACAAGTTCGGGATACTAGGGTACCGCTACTCTAGTACACCGACAGGAGCCCCCGGGCCTGGGCGACACACGGTGCCGAGCACTGTTGGGCCAGGCCCAAAACAGGGCACGGGAAAGCGTGGCCTGGGTTACGCCGTATCTTACTCCGTATCCACCGCGCCCTCCCCGAACGCACGCGTCAAATGCGGCGTCGTGGGAGATATCGTGGGTGGTTTCTTTATTCAGAAAGACGGAACGTCCGCCCCCTCCCTCTTTATAAGCAGGGAAAACAGGGGCAGTTCGCCCATTTCGCCGGTTGCTATTCCAATCTCAGAAACCTCCGCCGCCCCTCCCTTTCTTGCCAAAGCTGAAAGAGAGCAGCGCTCCGCCCCCCATCGCCACCAGCACCACCAACGCCGTCAATCTCCCCCACCACCTCCGCCATGGCTCCGAAAGCCGACAAGGGGAAGGTCGTGAAGTCGACCGAGGCGCAGCGGCTCGCGGCGCTGCGAAAGGAGCGGGCAACCTTCCCCCCCAAGCTCGCCGCGAAGGAGCTGAGGGAGTATTACTACCTCTTCTGGTCGATGGAGACGCGAGCGCATCCGCGCACGAAGGTACTCTCAGCCGTCGCTTCGAAACGGGCTCTGAATGGATATCCCTTCTTCACGTTGTTCTTCTACTGCAGGCTCTGCCCGCCTTTCTCTGAGTTTTTCTTCGACATTATGAACACCTATGGGACACCTACATGCTGGCACGAGCGAGAAGCGGAGCACCATTCTCTTCTGTATCTCCTCACGCGCCTGCGCAGATCCATCTTTGTCGGGACCAGAGCTTGTCGGTGAAGTCCCCTGCTTGTCGCTGGATGCATCTGCCGTGGTTGCGGGCTCATCATCCACCTCCCTCTCTGCTACTAACGCAACACTAACCACTTGATTGGTTGCCGCTATATACAGAAGCAACTTCTCTTGTGGCTTAGGTGCGACAAGTGTTGGAGTGGAGGACAGGTATCTCTTTAAGTCCTGCAGCGCAGCTTCCGCTTCCGGAGTCCATTTCATTGGACCTGCCTTTTTCAATATTTTTAAAAACGACAAGGCGCGCTCAGCAGACCTAGAGATAAACCTGCTGAGAGCAGTCATGCAACCGGAAAGTCTTCGTACATCCTTGACGCGCTTTGGTGCTTCAATCTGCTCAATGGCCTTGATCTTGTCGGGATTTGGTAGCGTCATGGTACTCATGGTACCATACGTTCGTTGGACCAAGATCGAGCCGGTGGATCTCGGGGTGCTCAAGACCAGCATGCACGCCAACATGCTGGCACGAGCGAGACGCGGTCGCCTGGACAGAATACTGCTCCCTCTAACATAGTTAGAAGTCCGAGCATATCCCGCTCCTCGCACCGTTCGCCACTGCCACCCACCACTCCAGCAGAAGCTTTGGCGTGAGCTCAACTACTCCTGGATTACCCTCCAACGGAATACAAGATCAACGAATGGAGGGCCACCATTCAGAGTCTCATCAGCTTCGCCAACAGCGATACTCCACGGCAGCCGAGTACATCGCAGTCGCGGCTAGATTGCCAAGCACGAGCCGATGGCGACAAAACCGGTGGGGGTGCAACCACCGTGCACTCTCCACCCCGAAGGCCAAGATCGCCGACTCGCCGTATCAACCTCGACAGCGACTCCACCGCATCATCAGATCCACGAGCTCGTCGCGATCAGCACCAAGTTCTTCACGAACGACAGCAAGAAGACGCTCGTACTCGCATCGAGCGCCGAAGAGAAGCGCGGCGTCAATCAAACCAGCGCGCTGGGCCCTCTGTCGACATGCATGCGCCAGGGGAACCAGGCGACTTGCCGTACACGGTAGGTTGCCCTGCGTTCACTCGTGAGCTGCGGCAAGTCCAGTGGCCCAGCACGAAGAATTTCAAGCCAGACGTACCAAAGAAGTACGACGGCAAGTCGCATCCGTCGGAGTTCCTCAGCATCTACACCATCGCGGTGGAAGCTGCTGGGGGGCGGGACGACAAGATCCTTGCCAACTACTTCCCACTGGTGCTCAAGCCCAGTGTCAGGTCCTGGCTCATGCACTTGCTGGATAACTCCATATCCTCCTGGGCAGACCTATGCCATCAGTTTGTCGGCGCCTTTACAGGCTGCCACAAACCTCATGGCTAAGAGAGCGACCTTCATCTGCTCGCCCAGAAGGAAGGAGAGCCCCTGCGCAAGTACATTCAGAGATTCAGCCGTGTACAGCACAACATCCCAGATGTCCACCCTGCCGCAGTCATCAGTGTGTTCCATCAGAACGTGCGAAACCGCAGGATGAGGGAGGAGATGGCGATGTGCAAGATCAAAGATGTCAGTGAGCTATATGCCCTGGCCGACAAGTGTGCACGTGCTGAGGAAGGGAGGAAACTCCCCGGAGAGAATACAGGAGCAGGAGGATCTGACAGCGAGGATGCTGCCCCGGCAAAGAAAAACCGGCGGCGGAACAACAACAAGAAGAAAGGCAAAGATGTGCTAGTCGTTGAGTAGTCTGGCAACGGAGGTGGTACCAAGAAAGCCAAAGCTGGTAGCTCCGGCAAGGAGATTGCCGCATGCACCAACTGCCAGGCTGTGGCGGTCGCCGACAAGCAGGACGGCACCAACAAGCAGTACTGCTTGATCCACCGCACCAAGGGCCATGACCTCCAGAGCTGCAAGAAGGTCGAGCAGCTTGTCGAGCAGCAAAAGGCTGAATACGAGCGACGCGACAAGGAGAAGGCCCAAGAAGGTACTGGAGGATCTGGCAAGAAACGCCCCGGCCGAGGAGGACGCCGCGGCAAGGCCAAACAGTGGCAAGGAGACAGACCTCCCCGCGGCCGCGACAAGGATGAAGACGACGACGACGATACAGATATGGGTGATGACAAGACCGGTGAGCAGGAGTTCCAGAAAGCCATAGAGGTCCTGTGCGTTGACGGCGGTGCTTCTCTGCATACTTCACACCGCCAGCTCAAGCAGTGGGTGCGGGAAGTCAATGCGGCAGAACCACCCGTCGAGTCACGCAAGCCTCTGAAATGGTCCAGCATGCCTATCATCTTTGATATTGAGGACCACCTTGATCGCATAACTGCGGTCGGGTGCTTGCCGAGGTTGGTTTCACCAACTATCCGCAACCTCAAGGTCACTAAGATCTAGTTGACGGTGGGGCCGGCTTGAACCTGATCTCCTCCGCGGTACTCCAGAAACTCCAGATCCCTGATAGCGAGCTCGAAGAGACCGGCACATTCCAAGGAATCAATCCGGGAAGGAGCAAGCCGAAGGGAAAGATCACGTTGCCAGTGACATTTGGCAGCGAGTTGAACTTCAGGACTGAGAGGGTCACTTTTGACGTTGCTGACTTTCCATTGCCTTACAATGGGATACTCGGCCGTCCAGCACTCGCCAAATTCATGGCAGCCTCTCACTACGCATACAACATGCTGAAGATGCCAGGCCCGATAAGTGTCATCTCTGTCCCTGGCGACAAGAAGGATGCTCTTATCTGCGTCGACAAGATCTACCGGGAAGCAGCAGCCGCAACAGATCGCAAGTCACTTGCCGTTGAAGCTCCCGGGGGGAAGAAGAAGACCAAGTCCGGCAAGAGTTCGGATGCCCACTCCGGCAAGCGCACTTCTTCGGAGTGTTGCGCTACTGTCGAGGATGCACCATCGAGCTCCACCGGCAAGCGTAAGAAGACAATGGCAGCTCCGCCAGAGACAAAGAAGGTGTTCGCCAAGGAGGACGGCACTGGTGGTACCTTCACCATCAGTGCCACTCTCGACCCTAAATAGGAAAGCGCGCTCATTGCTTTCCTGCGGGCGAACGTCGACGTGTTAGCATGGCAACCATCTGACATCCCTCGTGTTCCCAGGAAAGTAATCGAGCACCATCTTGCCGTCTGTCCTCATGCGCGGCCCGTCAAGCAGAAGGTCAGGAAACAAGCAGTGGAGCGCCAAGAATTCATCGCAGAAGAAATCAAGAAATTGGAAGCAGCAGGCCTTGTCAGAGGAGTGCTCCATCCTATGTGGTTGGCCAATCCTGTGGTCGTGCGCAAGGCAAACGGGAAATGGAGGCTTTGTATCGACTTTACCGATGTCAATAAAGCTTGTCCCAAAGACCCATTTCCCTTACCGCGCATTGACCAGATTGTTCACTCCACGGCTGGATGTGACTTGCTTTCATTTCTTGACCCATATTCAGGATACCATCAGATCTTCATGGCAGAAGAGGATGAGGAGAAGACCGCATTCCTCACTCCATGTGGCACATACTATTTTATACGGATGCCTTTCGGTTTAAAGAATGTTGGTTCAACATTTGCAAGGATAGTCCATGACGCCTTTGAGCCACAAATGCACAGAAATGTGGAAGCCTACATGGATGACATAGTGGTCAAGAGCAAGGACAAGGCAACTCTGATTCAGGATTTAGACGAAACCTTTGCAAATCTGCGCAAGATGAACCTCAAGCTTAACCCCGAGAATTGTGTGTTTGGAGTCCCCTCTGGCAAGCTTCTCGGGTTCTTCGTGTCTCAGCGGGGAATTGAAGCCAATCCCGACAAGATCAAGGCCATTGAGCAGATTGAAGCACCAAAGCGCGTCAAGGATGTGCGAAGACTTGCCGGTTGCGTGGCTGCTCTCAGTAGGTTTATCTCTAGGTCTGCTGAGCGCGCCCTGCCGTTTTTCAAAATATTGAAAAAGGCAGGTCCAATGAAATGGACTCTGGAAGCGGAAGCTGCGCTGCAGGACTTAAAGAGATACCTGTCCTCCACTCCAACACTTGTCGCACCTAAGCCACAAGAGAAGTTGCTGCTGTATATAGCAGCAACCAATCAAGTGGTTAGTGCCGCGTTAGTATCAGAGAGGGAGGCGGATGATGAGCCCGCAACCACGGCAGATGCATCCAGTGACAAGCAGGGGACTTCACCGACAAGCTCTGGTCCCGACAAAGATGGATCTGCGCAGGCGCGTGAGGAGATACAGAAGAGAATGGTGCAGCGCCCAGTTTACTTTGTAAGTTCCCTTCTGCAGGGGGCTAGGTCAAGGTATTCTGGTGTGCAGAAATTGCTTTTCGGCCTTCTCGTGGCCTCGAGAAAGCTGCGCCATTACTTCCAAGCACATGAGATCACAGTTGTCACTCGTTTTCCGCTGAAGAGGATACTGCAGAATCCAGAAGCAACAGGCAGGATTGTCGAGTGGGCACTGGAACTGTCAAGCTTTGGCCTCAAGTTTGAGAGCACTTCAACTATCCAAAGCAGAGCATTGGCAGAATTCATAGCAGAATGGACGTCAACACGAGATGAAGAAATTCCAGAAACGAGCATCCCCGTCAAGGAAGCAAGCAAAGAGTGGCTGATGTACTTTGATGGTGCCTTCTCACTGCAAGGCGCCGGTGCGGGCGTGCTACTTGTTGCACCCACCGGAGAACACCTCAAGTACGTAATCCAGATGCACTTTCCCAAGGAGCAAGCAACAAACAATACCGCAGAGTATGAAGGTTTGCTTGCCGGTCTCAGGATCGCAGCAGACCTTGGGATCAAGAAGCTCATTGTCAGGGGTGACTCGCAGCTTGTCGTCCGCCAAGTGAACAAGAATTATCAGAGTCCGTTGATGGAAGCTTACGTTGATGAAGTGAGAAAGTTAGAAGAGCACTTTGACGGCCTACAGATGGAACATGTTCCAAGAGCTCAGAACGACATTGCCGATGGCCTGTCGAAGTGCGCCGCACTTAAGTTACCTGTGGAACCAGGGATCTTTGTGCTCAAACTGACTCAACCGTCTGTAACGCCATCAACTGGACAGAGCAAGAAGAGGAAGTTGATTTCTGGTGACTATTTTCTGGCAGAGCTCCCCGAAGCCGCCGCCAAGAAGGTCCCCAAGATCAACACCAAGGGTGCTGAGGAGCAGTCTGCTCCGGCAAGCCCAAGGGTTTGTTCCTTGAAGCAGACGCTCCCGACAAGTTTTTCTCCGGCAAGCTTGCCGGGGAATGTCAAGCTCCGGCTGAGCCGCAGGTTCTCGTCGTAGAAGCGGATGTTCCCGCAGCAGCAGATGTGCCTTTAGTCCTTGTTGTCGAGCCGCAAGCTCCAGCATGGGCACAGCAGATTGTCCGTTTCCTTCAGACAGGAGAACTTCCCGAAGAGCAAGAAGAAGCGGAAAGAGTAGCCCGGCAGTCAAGTATGTACCAGTTTGTCGACAACACACTGTACAGAAGAAGACTCAACAGTGTGAAATTGAAGTGTATTCACCGGGAAGATGGACAAAAGCTGTTGGCAGAGATACATGGAGGCATATGTGTCACCACATTGGCGCAAGAGCGCTTGCCGGCAAAGCATTCCGGCAAGGTTTCTTTTGGCCGACAGCCCTCCAGGATGCAACTGCACAAGTAACCAAGTGTGAAGCGTGCCAGTTCCATTCCAAGCAGATACACCAGCCAGCTCAAGCTCTCCAGACGATCCCTTTATCCTGGCCATTTTCCATCTGGGGGCTCGACATCCTCGGCCCCTTACCCCGAGCTGTCGAGGGCTTTGAGTACTTGTACGTTGCGATTGACAAGTTCACAAAGTGGCCGGAAGTGGAAGCAGTGAGGAAGGTGACAGCACAGTCAGCAGTCAAGTTCTTCAGGTCGATTGTTTGCCGCTTCAGGATCCCTAACAGGATCATCACCGACAACGGCACGCAATTCACGAGCCGCACCTTCATGCAGTACGTACAAGATCTTGGCGCCAAGGTCTGCTTCGCTTCTGCTGCTCATCCGAGAAGCAACGGTCAAGCGGAGAGGGCAAATGCTGAAGTGCTGCGCGGGCTCAAGACCAGGACTTTCGACAGGCTGCGCAAGTGCGGAAAGAACTGGATGGAGGAGCTGCCAGTGGTTCTTTTGTCGATCAGGACGACGCCAAATCGAGCCACTGGCCAGACACCTTTCGCTCTAGTCTATGGAGCAGAGGCAGTTCTCCCCACAGAACTCGTATACGGGTCACCTCGAGTGCTCGCTTATGATGAGCTTGAGCAAGAGCAGCTGCGACAAGATGACGCGCTGCTCCTTGAGAAAGACCGTCTTCAGGCTGCTCTACAAGCTGCTCGCTACCAGCAAGCTTTGCGCCGCTACCATAGCCGCAAAGTTAATGCCAGAAGTCTCGAGGAAGGCGACCTTGTTCTTCGGCGCGTTCAGTCCGCCAAGAATTCCAACAAGTTGACGCCAAAGTGGGAAGGCCCTTACTGGGTGAAACGAGTCACTAGGCCTGGCGCTGTCCGCCTTGAGACCAAAGATGGCATTCCGGTGAGCAACTCCTGGAACATTGAGCATCTTCGTAAGTTCTACCCGTAAGGCGCGGTTGCCAGAACCTGTTCCGGCAACCACCTTTTGTACAAGTCTTGCCGCTGTTGCATGTAATCCTTTGTACAAAGCCGGGCGCAGACCCCATGCATAAGTAAAGATCATGTGCTCCGCATATCTTGTCAATTTCATGATTTCTATTTTTTTGCATGTGTTATCTGACACTTTGTGCAGCGCCTACCCCCTGTAAGCAATAACGATCCGTAAGGCTCCATATCTTTATTTTCTCTTCTTTCTCTTTCTCAAAGAAAGGAAGGTTCCCTCGCCCACAAGTTTGCCGGGGGGAAAGGAGAAGATAATGGTGTGGACCAGGCGTCGTTCAAGAAAGTTTCACTTTACCAGGAAGCAAACGACAGAAAAGCTAAGTTGCCAAAGTTTGAGCAATCAGTTTTAAAATTTTTAAGTTATCTTCCTCGAACGACCGTGCTTTGTATGGAAAACCTGTGCGCGGAGGAACCAACTCATAACTAGTTGCGCCCTTACTTTGTTTCGAGTCCACTCAACAACTTAAGTGAGCTGCGACTAGTTGTGACAAGGTTTCTTGTCAGTAGCGGCACCGCTAGCAGGCTGCTGACGTCCCGCACTCAGCGCTCGCGGCTAAGGGGCCTGCACCGGCAAGTTCCCTAAAAGCATAGGGCAAAAACATACAAAGGAAGGAATCAAGTAAAGGAAATAACATAGCAATTTCTACCCAAAATAGAGTTATATTACAAGATAGCTTGTCGCTGCTCTAACAGATTGTTCTCATAACATGACCAACAGCGACAAGAAAAGGAGAAAACGGGCGGCCTAATCTACGCGATCGCCCTCAACCCTCTTGATCCCGCTCACCTTGTCCACAATGGGTGCGACAAGGGTCTTGAGCGTTTCTAGATCAGCATCCGGCGGCAAGGTCCTGAGGACGTTGGTGAGGTTGAGTCCTGGGTTGCGGAAGGCCACCTTCACCAACACCTTTTGAAGAGCTCCCGCGCAGATCTTGCGCGACTCGTTGGCCAACTGCTTTGGGATTTTCTCCCGGAGTCGCTGGAGGGCCGTCTCCACGCCTTTGAAGAACAAGGTGATCTTGGCGCTGGGTTGGAGGTTCTCATCGGAGGGATACCCGAGATCCTCCATCCCCAGCCACGCCAGCTCCCTGTCAATGGACGCGGCAACATCCACGAGACCCTCCGTCCAGTGCTCCAAATTCTCCCTAAAGGTGTTCTGGGCGGCGGCAGCCCTCGCCAGTAGCGTCTCGTCGGCCTTGATCTTCTCCTTCAAGGCCACCTCCTGCTCCCTGGCGCCGTCCAGCGTCTTGGTCAAAGTAGTCAGCTTCAACTCAAGATCTGCGTTGGAGTCCTTGGCGGCGCTAAGCTCCTTGCCCTTCTCGGCGAGACGACCCTGCAGCTCGCCAAAGGTGTAGGCGTCCTTCTCGCGTTCACGCTTGAGCGCGGAAAGCTCTTCACCGCTCGCCTTGAGATCGGCCTCCAGCTGCGCCAGCTTCGTCTCCAGCTCCTTGGCGGCCTCGGCAGCTGCGGCAGCATCCTATGCTTCCTTGAGAGCCCCGCCGAATGTTTGCTCTCTCGCAGCAAGCTCCTCCTCATGGCTGTCAAGGTTGACCTTCCACTGCGCCAACTCGCCCTCCTGCGCAGACAGATTCTCAGCGGCAAGCCGCTGTTGCTCTTCAACTTCAGCCTTCTCGAGGAAGAAGGCTTTCCGCTCCTCGGCGAGTTGCTCCCGCTCCTCTGCCAGGGACCGGAGAGCTTCCTGGTTAAGACCCCGGAGCTCCTCTGCGTGCTTCTCGATGTCCACTCCCGCCTTCGCGACAAGCGCTTCTCGGGATTCCAGCTTGGCCTGTCGAGCGCGGTAGAGCGACACCAGCTTCCGCAGCAGCCGCTCCTCCTCAGGCTCGCCGCTGCTGCTGCTCGGCGCATCAACCAGCGTCAGCACAGCGGAGGTGAGCACCTCTCCATCCAAGATTTCTCCTTCGACCGGCGCCCTGGAGCTTGACGCCCAGGGGAGCCTGATGAAGACGCCATCGCCGGCCTTCAAATAGGCGCCGGGCTGGGGCTCTTCGGAACCTAACGCTGCGGCAGCGGCGGAGGGATCAGCGGTCGGCGTAGCGCGTGGCACTCCTGCGACCTCGGGGCCGTCAGTGCGATTGCCAGACCCCTCGCCAGCTTTTGCGGCGGTAGCTTTGGCAGCCTCCTCGCCGGCGGGATCATCAACGCCAGCTGCTTCTTTGGTGGCAGCGGCGTCGTCGGTATTGCCGCACGCATTCTCCTCGCCGGCGACCTTGGTCTCCATCGGCTCCCTGGCAGAGGGATCTGACGGCCGGAAAAGGGATAAAAGTCAAGCAAATATCCAAAAAGAAAATTAGAAGAAGAAGAACCCAAGGGAAGTTTTCAAGCAAGAGGATTACCTGTAGTGGGTTCTATAGTCATGGTCTCCGCCACCGGGGGGTCGCTGGTGCTGTCCCTTGCCGGAGAACTCTCCCTTGCCGGAGACTTCTCCCTTACCGGAAAATTCTCCCTTGCCGGAGAACGCTCCCTTGCCGGGGAACCCTCCCTTGGCGGTGTAGTCGAAGCAGATGGCATGTCGGGGGCGGCTTCCGAGCGCTCCTGGTGAGGCTGCTGTGCTCCTACGCAAACCGATAGTCAGATGTCAGCAAAGAAAGAGCATCCATGCGCGCCTAACAGCGAGAAGTAAACCATATACTTACGCTGGGGGCTGCGCTAGGGGCTGCTTTGGGGAATAGTTGCCGGGTCCGGCAAGGTGGTCTCGGACACACCCCCCGCTGTCGCGGTGGGTTTGTCCTTGATGATAATCACCGGGACCTTGGCTCTCTTTGCCGCTCCCTAGGCCAGGGTCCTGAAAAGGAATGAGTTCAGAGTAAAGCAAATCAGATACAAGACAAAACAACAAGAATTGAAGAACTACAAGTACAGCAAAGGATCTTACTCTTCTTCTTCCTCGTCAGAGCTGAGCGCGGAGAGGTTGAAGTCCGGCTCACCTCAGGCGCGACGAGGCGGAGGAGTAGGTTCCCTTAGCCGCTTGGTGGGAGTAGTGGCGGTGGTCTAAGACGGCCCAGCTCCGGCCGCCGCCGCGGCATGAGGAGTGGAAGAAGCAGAAGCGGTGGTCCGGGAGGACCCCGCTCCAGTTGCCGCAGTGGCGTGAGGTGCTCCCGTGGCAATAGCGCTTGCCACGGTGGAGCGTGTCGTGCGGCGCGGCGGCTGTTGACTCATCTGCCGCCCCGCTACGTCCCCGGCCTTGCGGAGACGCCTTCTTGGTGGAGCTGGGGGCTCTGCTTGTGGCGAGTTGTCTGAAGATGAGGAGGAAGAGGTGTTGGTCTTCAACGAGCCGCTCGCACCCTCGGCGGGCTCGCTCGACTCGACTTTAGGCCCGGCAAGCTCTCCCTCACCGGCAATCCCCTCTCGCTCGGCAAGGCTTGCCGCCTCTGCTGCCTCTGCCTCCTCCACGGTGAATCCAAACTCGCCCGCGGCAGCGGCTGCCACCGCCTCTTCCAACCTAGTGGCGATGCGGTGCATCTCCGCATCGGTGGTGTAGCGAGTAAGGCTTTTCTGTTCATTGGAGCGGACCGGTACTTCTACCAAGCCATCAAAGAACTCCTGCACGACATCGTCTGCAGGCTCTTGCCAAGTTGGGATAATTCCATGCGAATCGCACAACGGCATCATTGCACGGATGCGGTCGAGCGAGGAGTTGTTGCACAGCGGAACGACACCCTTTGGCAACCTGAACACTTCGGGATATTGAGGGTCGTGCTTGAACAGTTCCTAGAGCATCGCGTCCAGTTCCAGAACAGTGAAGTTGAAGTTGAGGCCCGGGCGCAGCCTCATGATGTCCGCAGCATTCCTAAACTCCCAGGCGGGTCTCCTCCTCTCCTGCAGGGGGGCGATGCGGCGGCGAAGAAAATCTGTGCCAACGGCGCCTACAGTGAGCCCGGCAAGCCTGAGGCTTTGGATCCGGGTGACGGCAATCTTCAGCCTATCGTCTTCCGGGGCCACGTTGCTCCAATCATTGCCGCGCGCTACTGGGGCTTGGCGCCGGGCGGTAAATGGCTGCGGGTTCTCCTCGACAATCCAGCATCAGTCTGCTCTCCATTCCTCCCACTTGCCGCGGAGCTCTCCCTCTAGATAAGCTTCCTTCTTGCCAGCTCTCGAGATCCAGGCGATTCCGCCGGATAAAGGCTCCCCTCTCTCAACTCGGGGCATAAAGAAGTGGCGAAAAAGAGCTACATTTGGATAGACTCCGACAAAGTTTTCGCAGAGATGTGCAAAAACTTCCATGGTCAGAACGGCATTGGGGGTGAAGTCAAGGAGGTGGAACCCGTAGGTGTTCATAATGTTGCAGAAAAACTTAGAGAAAGGCGTGCAGAGCCCGCAGTAGAAGAACAACGCGAAGAAGGGATATCCATTCGGAGCCCGTTTCGAAGCGACGGCTGAGAGTACCTTCGTGCGCGGATGTGCTCGCGTCTCTGTCGACTAGAAGAGGTAGTAATACTCCCTCAGCTTCTTCGCGGCGAGCTTGGGGGGGAAGGTTGCCCGCTCCTTTCGCAGCACCGCGAGCCGCTGTGCCTCGGTCGACTTTACGACCTTCCCCTTGTCGGCTTTCGGAGCCATGGCGGAGGTGGTGGGGGAGATCGACGGCATTGGTGGTGCTGGTGGCGATGGGGGGCGGAGCGCTGCTCTCTTTCAGCTTTGGGAAGAAAGGGAGGGGCGGCGGAGGTTTCTGAGATTGGAATAGCAACCGGCGAAATGGGCGAACTGCCCCTGTTTCCCCTGCTTATAAAGAGGGAGGGGGTGGATGTTCCGTCTTTCCGAATAAAGAAACCACCCATGATATCTCCCACGATGCCGCATTCGACGCGTGCCGTTTGGGGAGGACGCGGTGGATACGAAGTAAGATACGGCGTAACCCAGGCCGCGCGTGCTAGTGCCCTGTTTTGGGCCTGGCCCAACAGCACTCGGCACCGTGTGGCCCAGGCCCGGGGGCTCCTGTCGGTG
The DNA here is from genome assembly GCF_002162155.2 of Triticum dicoccoides. Taxonomy (NCBI): domain Eukaryota; kingdom Viridiplantae; phylum Streptophyta; class Magnoliopsida; order Poales; family Poaceae; genus Triticum; species Triticum dicoccoides. The sequence continues at coordinate 524,935,584 of NC_041393.1, forward strand.
TACTAGAGTAGGGGTACCCTAGTATCCCGAACTTGTGCACGGGCAGTCGCAGCACCCCGCGGCAAGGCTTGCCGGGTGACCGCCAAGGTCCTCCGTGGTTCCTTTGGAGCCATTCCAGAACAAAGTATTCAAGCCAAGGAGACAAGGCCCCGGCAAGAGGAGCTTGCCGGGAAGGCCAACCGAGGCATCTCAAGGAACTTGCCGCGACGCGCCACGCATCCCGGCGACGCCCGGTGAGCGACAAGCTTCCGGACGCGACAAGACAACAACCGCGGCAAGGCGCTTGCCGTGGCAAGCTACCACTCTGTACCCGCGCTCCAGCACATCCACCAACATGTCGCCCTGGGACCTTTCCAGGAGCGCATGGCAAGAGGCTGCGCAGCCAGCGGTGCGCGGTGGCTAGCGGCGCTGACAAGATTGCCATTATGGCAAGCGGTGGCATCCCTGACGGTCCCTTTTTGCACTATTTGGGCGACGCAGACGGGCATTTAATGCCTTTGTCCCCTGCCGTCAGGGTTAGGTATGGTACATTGTACAGGTAGTTGTACTAACCGCAACACCTTTCCATTTTTACCCTTGTCTATATTGCCACCTGTCGGTGACCCCTTGAGCATATAAAAGGAGGCCCATGCGCAACGTAGAGGGGGGTTCGAAGGCAGAAAAACACTCACGCTTGGTCTCTTTAGCAGCTAGTGTGTACTATAGCACTCAGCGCTCCCGAGCAAGAACTCAATACACTCAGACATGCAGCAGTAGGAGTATTATCTCTCCGGAGAGCTCCGAAGCTGGGTAAACTGCTCATGTGCTTCGCCTCGATCCGCTCTTCGCGCGACCTCCGCCCCCCGCCGAACCGAAAGGGGCTCGGTCCGCCGGTCCCATAGGTGTCCGTGGATCAGTTTCCCCGACAGACTTGATGTGTGCCTTGCTATAAGTCTAGCAGGGAGGTACCAAAGTAATCCATGAGTGGATCCCTACACAGCGGTCAAGAACATCCTGAAGTACCTGAAAAGGATTAAGGATATGTTTCTCGTTTATGGAGGTGACAAAGAGCTCGTCGTAAATGGTTACGTTGATGCTAGCTTTGACACTGATCCGGATGATGCTAAGTGACAAACCGGATACGTGTTTATATTGTATGGTGGAGCTGTTGGTTGATGCAGTACCAAGCAAAGCATCATGGCAGGATCTACTTGTGAAGCGGAGTACATAGCTGCTTCAGAAGCAGCGAATGAAGGAGTCTGGATGAAGGAGTTCATATCCTATCTAGGTGTAATACCTAGTGCATCGGGTCCAAAAATCTTCTGTGACAATACTCAAGCAATTGCCTTGGCGAAGGAATCCAGATTTCACAAAAGAACCAAACACATCAAGAGATGCTTCAACTCCATCCGTGATCAAGTCAAGGAGAGAGACAGGGATTTGAAAAATACATACGGATCTGAATGTGGCAGATATGTTGACTAAGCCTCTTCCACGAGCAAAACATGATTAGCACCAAGACTCCATGGGTGTTAGAATCATTACAATGTAATCTAGATTATTGACTCTAGTGCAAGTGGGAGACTGAAGGAAATATGCCCTAGAGGCAATAAAAAAAATTGTTATTTATATTTCCTTATATCATGATAAATGTTTATTATTCATGCTAGAATTGTATTAATCGAAAACTTGATACATCTGTGGATACATAGACAAAACACAATGTCCCTAGTAAGCCTCTACTATACTAGCTCGTTAATCAAAGATGGTTAAGTTTCCTAACCATAGACATGTGTTGTCATTTGATGAATGGGATCACATCATTAGGAGAATGATGTGATGGACAAGACCCATCCGTTAGCTTAGCATAATGATCATTAAGTTTTATTGCTATTGCTTTCTTTATGACATATGCATATTCCTTTGACTATGAGATTATGCAACTCCCGAATACTGGAGGAATACCTTGTGTGCTATCAAACGTCACAATGTAATTGGCTGATTATAAAGATGCTCTACAGGTATCTTTGAAGGTGTTTGTTGGGTTGGCATAGATCGAGATTAGGATTTTTCACTCCGAGAATCGGAGAGGTATCTCTGGGCCCTCTCGGTAATACACATCATAATAAGCCTTGCAAGAATGTGACTAATGAGTTAGTTGCGAGATGATGTATTACGGGACAAGTAAGGAGACCTGCAGGTAACGAGATTGAACTATGTATGAAGATAACGACGATCGAATCTCGGGGAAGTAACATACCGATGACATAGCAAATTACGTATGTTGTCATTGTGGTACAGCCGATAAAGATCTTCGTAGAATATGTAGGAACCAATATGAGCATCCAGGTTCCACTGTTGGTTATTGATCGGAGAGGGGTCTCAGTTATTTCTACATAGTTCTCGAACCCGTAGGGTCCGCACGCTTAACCTTCGATGACGATTTTGTATTATATGAGTTATGTGATTTGGTGACCGAATGTTGTTTAGAGTCTCGGATGAGATCATGGACATGGCGAGGAGTCTCGAAATGGTCAAGAAGTAAAGATTCATATATAGGACGATGATATTTGGACACCAGAAGTGTTCTAGGGTTACCAGGTACATATCGGGCCACCGGAAGGGGTTCCGGGCATCCCCCCGGCAACTACATGGGCCTAATGGGCCAAGAAGGGGACAGACCAGCCCCTAGGGGGCTGGTACTCCCCATGTAGGCCGAAATAAGGGGAAGGATAGAGGAGAAGAGAGAAAGAAAGGGGAGGGATTCGGCCGGAGAAGAGAGAAAGGAAGGGGAGGGATTCAGACTCCCCTTCCTTCTCTCCTCCCTCCTCCTTCCTTCCCCCTCCGAACGAATATGGAAGGGGGGAGGCCGAATTGGAAGTTCCCAAGTAGGGTTCCTCCTACTTGGGGCACCCCCTTGGCTGCGTCTCTGATATTTACTACGCAACCTTCTTCTTGTAGACATTGTTGGGCCTCCAAGTGCAGAGGTTTGTAGGGCAGTAGCAAATTTCCATCAAGTGGATGACCTAAGGTTTAACAATCCGTGGGAGGCGTAGGTTGAATATGCTCTCTCTCAAACAACCCTGCAATGAAATAACAAAGAGTCTCTTGTGTCCCCAACGCACCCGATACAATGGTAAATTGTATAGGTGCACTAGTTTGGCGAAGAGATGGTGATACAACTGCAATATGGATGGTAGATATAGGTTTTTCTAATCTAAAAACATAAAAACAGCAAGGTAACTATTGATAAAAGTGAGCACAAACGGTATTGCGGTGCGTTGAAACAGGGCCTAGGGTTCATACTTTAACTAGTGCAAGAGCTCTCAACAATAATAACATAATTGGATCATATAACTATCCCTCAACATGTAACAAAGAGTCATTCCAAAGTCACTACTAGTGGAGAACAAACGAAGAGATTATTGTAGGGTACGAAACTACCTCAAAGTTATCCTTTCTGATCGATCTATTCAAGAGTCCGTAGTAAAATAAGACGAAGCTATTCTTTCCATTCGATCTATCCTAGAGTTCGTACTAGAATAACACACCTTAAGATACAAATCAACCAAAACCCTAATGTCACCAAGATACTCCAATGTTACCGTATCCGTGGGTATGATTATACGATATGCATCACACAATCTCAGATTCATCTATTCAACCAACACGAATAACTTCAAAGAGTGCCCCAAAGTTTCTACCGAAGAGTCAAGATGAAAACATGTGCCAACCCCTATGCATAAGTTCACAAGGTCACTGAACCCGCAACTTGATCAGCAAGACATACATCAAGTGTTCTCAAATCATTAAAGACTCAATCCTATAAGATAACTTCAAAGGGAAAACTCAATGCATTACAAGAGAGTAGAGGGGGAAAAACATCATAAGATCCAACTATAATAGCAAAGCTCACGATACATCAAGATCGTACCGAATCAAGAACACGAGAGAAAGAGAGATCAAACACATAGCTACTAGTACATACCCTCAGTCCCAAGGGTTAACTACTCCCTCCTCGTCATGGAGAGCGCCGGGATGATGAAGATGGCCACCAGTGAGGGATCCCCCCCCTCCGGCAGGGTGCCAGAATAGGGTCCCGATTGGTTTTCGGTGGCAACAGAGGCTTGCGCTGGCGGAACTCCCGATCTAGGTTATTTTCTGGAGGTTTCTGTATTTATAGGAATTTTTGGCATAGGTTTCACGTCAGGGGGGTCTCCAAGTGGTCCACGAGATAGGGGGACGCGCCCAGGGGGTAGGCTACGCCCCCACCCTCGTGGATGGCTCGGGACTCTTCTGGCCCAACTCTTTTACTCCGGGGGCTTCTTTTGGTCCATAAAAAATCATCAAAAATTGGCACGTCAATTGGACTCCATTTGGTATTCCTTTTCTGCGATACTAAAAAATAAGGAAAAACAGAAACTGGCACTGGGTTCTAGGTTAATAGGTTAGTCCCAAAAATCATATAAAATAGCATATAAATGCATTTAAAACATCCTAGGTGGATAATATAATAGCATGGAACAATCAAAAATTATAGATACGTTGGAGATGTATCAAGCATCCCCAAGCTTAATTCCTGCTCGTCCTCAACTAGGTCAATGGTAAAAACAGAATTTTTTATGTGGAATGCTACCTAACATAATTTCCAATGTAATTTTCCTTATTGTGGCATGAATTTTCAGATCCGAAAGATCCAAGACAAAAGTTTAATATTGACATAAAAACAATAATACTTCAAGCATACTAACCAAGCAATTATGTCTTCTCAAAATAACATAGCCAAAGAAAGCTCATCCCTACAAAATCATATAGTTTGGCCATGCGTTCATTTTCGTCACACAAAATGCTCCCATCATGCACAACTGCGATGACAAGCCAAGCAATTCTTTCATACTTTAGTATTCTCAAACTTTTTCAACTTTCACGCAATACATGAGCGCGAGCCATGGACATAGCACTATGGGCGGAATAGAATATGATGATGGAGGTTGTGTGGAGAAGACAAAAAGGGAGAAAGTCTCGCATTGACACGGCTAATCAACGAGCTGTGGAGATGCCCATCAATTGATGTCAATGCGAGGAGTAGGGATTGCCATGCAACGTATACACTAGAGCTATAAATGTATGAAATCTCAACAAAATAAACTAAGTGGGTGTGCATCCAACTTGCTTGCTCAAGAAGACCTAGGGCATTTGAGGAAGCCCATTGTTGCAATATACAAGCCAAGTTCTATAATGAAAATTCCCACTAGTATATGAAAGTGACAAAATAAGAGACTCTCTATCATCAAGATCATGGTGCTACTTTGAAGCACAAGTGTGGTAAAAGGATAGTTTGCCCCTTCTCTCTTTTTCTCTCATTTTTTTGGGCCTTCTCCTTTTTTTATTTGGCCTTTCTCTTTTTTTGGGGCCTTCTCCTTTTCTGTTTGGCCTTTCTCTTTTTTCCTCACATGGGACAATGCTCTAATAATGAAGATCATCACACTTCTATTTACTTACAACTCAAAAATTACAAAATCGATACTAGAACAAAATATGACTCTATGTGAATGCCTCCGGCTGTGTACCGGGATGTGCAATGAATAAAGAGTGACATGTATGAAAAATTATGAACGGTGGCTTTGCCACAAATATGATGGCAACTACATGATCATGCAAGGCAGTATGGCAATGTTGAAGCGTGTCATAATAAACGGGACGGTGGAAAGTTGCTTGGCAATATATCTTGGAATGGCTATGGAAATGCCATGATAGGTAGGTATGGTGGCTGTTTTGAGGAAGATATAAGGAGGATTATGTGTGATAGAGCATATCATATCACGGGGTTTGGATGCACCGGTGAAGTTTGCACCAAATCTCGAGGTGAGGAAGGGCAATGCAAGGTACCCAAGAGGCTAGCAATGATGGAAGGGTGAGAGTGCATATAATCCATGGACTCAACATTAGTCATAAAGAACTCACATACTTACTGCAAAAATCTACAAGTCATCAAAACCAAGTGCTACGCGCATGCTCCTAGGGGGATAAATTGGTAGGAAAATACCATCACTCATCCCCGACCGCCACTCATAAGGAAGGCAATCAAAGAACACCTCATGATTCAAATTTGTCACACAACGGTTACCATATATACGTGCATGCTACGGTACATGCAAACCTCAACACAAGTATTTCTCAATTTCACAACCAAAGCAAATTACCATGCTGTTTAGGACTCTCAAAATAATATAAGTAAAGCATGAGAGATCAACAATTTCTTCAAAATAAAACTACCGCCATGCTCTAGGAAGATATAAGTGAAGCACTAGAGCAAATGACAAACTACTCCAAAAGATATAAGTGAAGATCAATGAGTAGTGGAATAATTATGTAACTATGTGAAGACTCTCTAACATTTAAGAATTTCAGATCTTGGTATTTTATTCAAACAGTAAGTAAAACAAAAGAAAATAAAATGACGCTCCAAGCAAAACACATATCATGTGGTGAATAAAAAATATAGCTCCAAGTAAAGTTACAGATGAACGAAGACGAAAGAGGGGATGCCATCTGGGGCATCCCCAAGATTAGGCTCTTGGTTGTCCTTGAATATTACCTTGGGGTTCTGTTGGCATCCCCAATCTTAGGCTCTTGCCACTCCTTATTCCATAGTCCATCGAATCTTTACCCAAAACTTGAAAACTTCACAACACCAAACTTAACAGAAAACTAGTAAACACCGTTAGTATAAGAAAATAAATCACCACTTAGGTACTGTTGTGAACTCATTTTAAATTCATATTGGTCTTATATCTACTGTATTATAACTTATATATGGCTAATACCCTCCGATACTACTCATAGATTCATCAAAATAAGCAAACAACACAATGAAAACAGAATCTGTCAAAAACAGAACAGCCTGTAGTAATCTGTATCATTCGAATACTTATGTAACTCCAAAAATTCTGAAATAAATTGGTGGCCGTGAGTAATTTGTCTATTAATCATCTGCAAAAATAATCAACCTAAAATCACTATCCAGTAAAAAATGGCAGCTAATCTCGTGAGTGCAAAAGTTTCTGTTTTTTACAGCAAGATCACAAAGACTTCACCCAAGTCTTCCCAAAGGTTCTACTTGGAACAAGCACTAATTAAAACATAAAACCACATCTAAACAGAGGCTATATGAATTATTTATTCCTAAACAGTAGAAAAAATCAAAGAACAAAAAATAAAATTGGGTTGCCTCCCAACAAGCGCTAATGTTTAACGCCCCTAGCTAGGCATGGTGATTTCAATGATGCTCACATAAAAGATAAGAATTGGAACATAAAGAGAGCAACATGAAGAATATGACTAGCACATTTAAGTCTAACCCACTTCCTGTGCATCGGGATTTTGTGAGCAAACAATTTATGGGAACAAGAATCAACTAGCATAGGAAAGCAAAACAAGCATAACTTCAAGATTTTAAGCACATAATGAGGAAACTTGATATTATTGCAAATCCTACAAGCATATATTCCTCCCTCATAATAAGTTTTAGTAGCATCATGAATGAATTCAACAATATAACCATCATTATTTTCATGATGCACAAGCATAGAAAGTTTACTACTCTCCACATGAGCAAATTTCTTCTCATGAATAATAGTGGGAGCAAACTCAACAAAATAATTATCATGTGAGGCATAATCCAATTGAAAACTAAAATCATGATGACAAGTTTCATGGTTATCATTATTCTTTATAGCATACATGTCATCACAATAATCATCATAAGTAGCAACTTCGTTCTCATCATAATTAATTGAAACCTCTTCCAAGATAGTGGAATCTTTACTAAATAAAGTCATGACCTCTCCAAATGCACTTTCATACATATAATCATCATAAATAGGAGGCATGCTATCATCATAATAAATTTGCTCATCAAAACTAGGGGGACTAAAAATATCAAATTCATGAAGCATAGAATCCCCAAGCTTCTGGCTTTGCATATCATTAGCATCATGGATATTCATGGAATTCATACTAACAACATTGCAATCATGCTCATCATTCAAAGATTTAGTGCCAAACATTTTAATGCATTCTGTCAGGACCCCGACTCGATGTCACATCGATCTAGCCGGTAACACCTCATATCACTTTGCGGCCTCACGCACGGTATCCCCACGGGTGTCGCCTTACCTTTGCCCGGGACCGTTTGCGCCTTTTGGCTCACGTATATGATAGTGTCGCTAGCATCCATATGATAAGGAGCCTGGGCTGGCATGACTAGTCGTAAACCCAAAGTGGCACAGACTTACAGGGACAGGCATCCATGACCCAGCTTCGAACGTGTCGGTCATCAGCAAGTGGGTCCGGGCTGTAGCACTGGGCTAGCAGGACTCCGGTAAACCGGGCTGTAGCGGGCTAACAGGACTCCGGTACTCAAAGCGTGACATTTCCCCGAAGGGACAGACACAGGAACGAAGAAGGACACATGCCGGCCAGCCTAAGTGTTCCAGAGCAGTAGCAGGCTACCATGGCTCAGCGGTAACACTAGGAGACATTTCCCGGTAAGAGGGGCTACTAAAGATAAACAACTAGATAGTCAGATCCCACACATACCAAGCATTTCAATCATACACACAATATGCTCGATATGTGCAAATACAACGAAGCATCACAACATGACTCTACGACTCAAGTACTTTATTTAAGGCTCAGGGAGCCATACATAACATACACAAAGGTATGGGTCTCACGACCCAACATTCAAGTCATACAGTCATACAAACCAGCAGCGGAAGTAACTTGTCTGAGTACAGACAACTAGTAAAATAAAAGAGGCTTGGAAAGCCTGGCTATACTACGTGGTCCTTCACAAGCTCAGGGTCACCACCTGGGCCTTTAGCCTACTCGTTGATGTCAACGTCTACATAGAACCCATCAGAAGGGGTTGCAGCGTCTTCTGTAGAAAAATGTAAATTATAGCAACATGAGTACAAAGGTACTCAGCAAGACTTACATCAGATCCTACATACATGCATATTATCAAGAAGGGTTGGTGGAGTTATTGCAGCAAGCCAGCTTTGACTCTTGGCTAGACTATCCTACGATACTCCAACTTGAAATGGTTTTGCGCACACGAGTCCACTACTCACCACTTCAATACACTACCGAGGATCCACCTCCGTCTTCCTACGGAAGAGCCATCCTCGGCACTCACACTTATCTTGAGGCTTTTAGCAGTTTCCATTTACTTGTCTATGAACTGTATAGGCAACCAAGTAGTCCTTTACCGCGGACGCGGCTATTCGAATAGATTATGATAACCCTGCAGGGGTGTACTTCTTCATACATGTTTCCACCACTTAGCGTCTGCACACGACATGTGCTCGACAGACTTCAAGCGAAAGCCGACGTGGGTGTAGACCACGACCTACCTAAACACTTAAGCCTCTAGTCCAGGTTTATCGCCTATTCAGGTTCCATCCGCAGGGAGTCCGGCCGAGGTTTCCCATACGGCCCCGAACGATGTGAGCAGGGTTCCCGAGATACCTAACGGGTATTCGGTACACCCGGCCACGTACCTACCGCATCACAGCCCACCCCTACGGTCAGCGCTGTCCACGGCCTCCAGTAGGCTACAAACACCAGAAACTACTTGCAACTCCTGGACAGAGAGCTAGGGTGAATAAGAAGTCGAGCGGGGTCATATTTCAGGGCCCAATGCATGGTAGTAGCTGTGTCTTAAATCACACATACAGATCTCAGTGCTTAAGGTCGGCTTCAATGAAACAACCCACCATGTACTCCTACATGGCCTCTCATCGATACCTTTACCAAATCGTGTTCACCACACCACTCTCATTATCGACATAACATTTCACTCTAGCCCATCACCCAGATGAACCAGACCTGACACGACTCTAAGCATAGCAGGCATAGCAAGGTAGGAACAACACATACATATGGCTCAATCAACTCCTACACATGCTAGTGGGTTTCATCTAGTTATGTGGCAATGACAGGTCATGCAGAGGAAATGGGTTCAACTACCGTAGCACACAGCAGTTTGAAACGCGTTGTCTTAATGCAGTAAAAGAGAGCAGGAGCGAGAACATGGGATTGTATCGATATGATCAATGGTTGGTTGCTTGCCTGATGGTTCGATGCACGGATACGGTTCTTCGTTAGGGTAATCACGGTACTCCTTGGAGGCAGAACCTGTCGCAAAGGACACCGATACAAAACCATCACCAAACAATGTGCAACAATATTATGCATGCATGAAACATAGCAATATGAGTGTGTTGGGCTAATGCAACTAAACCCAGAAGGGTTTGAACAAATTTGAATCATAGATTCAAATTTCAAACTCAAACATGGCCTCTTAAAGTGCTTTTCCTTGTTCTGCTTGAAACATCAATTTAACTTGTTTGATCATGCATGAAAATAGTACAGATGGATAGATTGGATTTTTCTGATCATTTTTCATATATAATTTGTCCAATTTGGAGTTACAGAATAAAAGTTATGAATTTTTGAAGTTTAAATAATATTCTGGAATTTCCTGATTTAATTTAAATCCAGAAATATAATTATTGCGCCAGCATGATGTCAGCATGACGTCAGTGGTCAACTGCGGCTGGCTGAGGTCAAACCTGACGTGTGGGGCCCACACGTCAGTGACAGGGGGGTTAAACAGGGTTAAATTAATCCTAATTACTAATTAGTGGCGCTGGGGCCCACTAGTCAATGTCAGGGGGTTAACTAACAGTGGTTAGCGCTAATCCTAATTAGCTACAGGGCTGGGCCCACCTGTCAGGGACTCAGGGGGGTTCCTGCCGTGGTCAAAATGGGTCAAACCCACCGGCGACACGACGCCGGCGAGGCCCGAGACGGCGGCGCGATGCGGGATCGCGCTACAGGGCACGAGCGAGGCCGTTCTTGGGCTCGTTGGAGAGCTCTTGCTCCCGCGCGTCGAACGGTGGCCGTGGCTGGGCCTGGGGTGGCCGGAGTCGACGGCGGCGAGCTCGGCTACGGCCGCCGGAGTTCGGGTGCGGTCGGAGTCGGTGTTGCAGGGTGTTTGGGGAGGCGTTGGTGCGTGCTGCGTGCTCCTAGTGAGGCGTGGAGCACGATAGTGAGCTCGGTTGGGCGCTACGGTGACCGTGGCCACGACGGCGACATCGCCGGCGGCGTGGAGCTCTCGGCCAAGGTGGGGCTAAGGCCTAGAGGTCGAAAGAGACCAGGAGAGAAGGGGGAAACGACTCGGGGACTCACCGCGGTTGCAGTGGGCGTCGAAGCGGGCTCGGAGACGCGCTGGAGACGGCGAATTCGACGGCGATGATGGTCGGAGCCCGAAGAGGGGAACGGTGACGTGGCGGCGATACAGGGCTTCCGGAGGCCCGTGGAGCGGTGGGGAGGAAGAGGGGGTTGTGGCGGAGCTTCTGAGCTAGTCGGGGGAGCGAGGGGTGGCCGGAGACGGCTGCTATGGCGAACGTCAGCGACGGTGGTGTTCGGCTGTGTGAGAGAGAGAGCGAGGGAGGGGAGGGAAGAGCCGAGGGCGAGTGAGAGAGAGCAGGGGGTGGCGTGGCGTCGTCCAGGGCATCGAGGCGAGGAGGGGAGGGCAGGCAGGCAGGGAGAGAGGTGGCGTGGCGCGGTGGCGCGCGCGCGCGCCGGCCACACTCCCCTCCCTCTGTCGGGACGAAGACGACAGAGGAGGGTGACGGGCTGGGCCGCCTGCTGGCTGGGCCGGCCAGCTGGCTGGGCTGCACAGGGAGGAGCCCAGGTAAGCTTCTCCCTTTTATTTTTTTTTTGTTTTCTAATTTCTGACATTTGCTTTGATTTAAATAATATATTAAATCATTTATTTAACTTATGCCAATTTTTGCAGGGGCTAGATATATTATTCCAGAGCTCCTTTATAATTGGCATAATATTTGGACATATATTAATATATATAGAAATATATTTCCAATGCAAATATTTATGCATTAATTCCAAATGCCCAAAATAAATGTCCATGAGCCACTAAAAATATTGGTTTGATTATTATCTCTGTCCAATATTTTCAGAGAGCAACATGAGCATTTTCTTGGACCCTTTTGGAGAAATTTTTATTTGGGTCATTTTCAAAATGATTCTGAGGGTTTCACAGATCCCCATTTCAAGTTTCTGATGAAAGAGTAAACATGATGCAACACTCTAATGCATGACTAGCTAGGGTGTGACAACTCACCCCCACTCAAAAGAATCTCGTCCCGAGATTTGGGTTCCTCCGGGAAGAAGGCGGGGTACTCGAGTCGAAGACGATCCTCCCTTTCCCAAGTTGCTTCATCCTCAGAATGGTGCGACCATTGTACTTTGAGGAACTTGATGTTCTGACGTCGGGTAATACGCTCGGCCTGATCGAGGATACGATTGGGGTACTCTCGATATGTAAGATTATCTTGAAGATCAAGCGTTTCGTGGTCCACTTCACGGATAGGATCCGAGAAGCAACGCCTGAGTTGAGAAACGTGGAAGACATCGTGGACTCTGGAGAGATGCGGAGGTAGTTCCAGCTGGTAGGCAACTTCTCCTCGTTTGGCGAGAATGCGAAAAGGTCCAATGTAACGAGGAGCCAATTTGCCTTTGATACCGAAACGATGGGTTCCCTTCAGAGGGGTGACCCGAAGATAAGCCTTCTCGTCAACCTCGAAAGTCATAGCCTTATGTTTTCGGTCATATTGACTCTTTTGACGAGATTGGGCTGTTTTCAACTTTTCACGAACGATGCGAACTTGTTCTTCTGCTTCCTGAATCATATCCGGGCCAAAGAATTGTCTTTCCCCGGTCTCTGACCAGTTAAGGGGTGTTCGACACCGTCGTCCATAGAGAACTTCAAAAGGGGCTTTACCCAAGCTAGATTGATAGCTGTTGTTGTAAGCGAATTCGGCAAATGGAAGGCACTTCTCCCAGTCCATTCCGAATGAGATAACAGAGGCTCAAAGCATGTCTTCTAGAATCTGGTTGACGCGTTCCACTTGACCACTCGACTGAGGGTGGAAGGCGGTGCTAAAGGAGAGACAAGTTCCCATAGCATTTTGGAAACTTTCCCAAAATCGAGAGGTGAAAAGACTTCCTCGATCCGAGTTAATTTCCAAAGGAACACCATGGAGGGACACTATTCGGGAGATGTATAAGTCTGCCAGCTGACTAGCGGTTATACTCTCTCGAACAGGTAAGAAATGGGCTACTTTGGAAAGGCGATCGACCACGACGAAAATAGCATTATTCCCTCTCTTGGTCCTGGGAAAACCGGTAATGAAATCCATACCAATTTTATCCCATTTCCATTCAGGAATAGCTAGGGGTTGAAGGGTGCCAGCAGGCCGTTGATGCTCTGCTTTTACACGACGACAGACGTCGCAATTAGCAATATACTGAGCAATTTCTCTCTTCATCCTAGTCCACCAGAACCTCTGGCGTAGGTCCTGATACATCTTAGTACTACCGGGATGAATAGTGAGAGGAGATTCATGAGCCTCCTTAAGGATCAACTGCCGTAGATGCTGGTTCTTGGGAACCACTAGACGGTTCTCAAAGTACACAACACCATGATCATTTGTGGAGAAACAACTAGCACCTCCGCTAGAAATGTTCTCCTTGATCTTAGCTATTCCCTTATCTCGCTTCTGGGCAGCAATGATTTGATCCGTAAGAGTAGGTTTCGTCACCAAGGTGGAAAGAAAACCTTGAGGAACAATGTGAAGGTTAAGCTTCCGAAATTCCTCATGGAGAAACGGTTGACTTTGTTGTAACATCATGTTGTTACAATAAGATTTACGACTTAGCGCATCAGCCATGACGTTGGCTTTCCCTGGGGTGTAGGTTATCCCTAAATCGAAGTCTGTGATCAATTCAACCCAACGTCTTTGCCTGAGATTCAAATCCGGTTGGGTGAAGATGTACTTCAGACTTTGGTGATCAGTGAATATTTCGCAACAATTACCGAGGAGGTAATGTCGCCAGGTTTTAAGTGCATAGACTACGGCTGCAAGCTCTAGATCATGAGTAGGATAATTCTCCTCATGTGGGTGCAATTGCCGTGAAGCGTAGGAAATTACGTGTCGATCTTGCATGAGAATGCAACCTAGTCCTTGTCGCGAGGCGTCGCAGTAGATAACAAAGTCCTTGGAGAAGTCTGGCGGTACCAGTACGGGAGCAGAGGTCAGGCGTCTTTTCAGTTCCTGAAAGCTGTGCTCACATTGTGGAGTCCACTCGAACTTCTTATCTTTCTTGAGGAGTTCGGTTAGAGGTTTAGCAACTTTGGAGAAGTTCTCGACAAAGCGACGACAATAGCTCGCTAAGCCCAGAAAGCTCCGAACTTGCTTGACCGATTCAGGTGGAGTCCAGTTAAGGACGGCTTGAACTCGCTCAGGGTTAACAGCAATACCTTTACCAGATATTACATGACCCAGATAGGTCACTTCTGGCAACCAGAATTCACATTTAGAAAATTTGGCATAAAGGCGATGCTCTCGAAGTTTCTTCAACACTAGCCTTAGATGTTCGGCATGTTCTTCCTCGTTCTTGGAGTAGATGAGTATATCATCGAGGTAAACTACGACGAATTTATCCAAATACTCCATGAAGATTGAGTTCATTAACCGAGAAAAGGTGGCTGGAGCGTTGGTTAAACCGAAGGACATGACGGTGTACTCGTATTGGCCATAACGAGTAACAAAGGCCGTTTTAGGAATGTCCCCGTTTCTGATTTTGATTTGATGGTAGCCCAACCTCAAATCCATCTTGGAGAAGACTGAGGATCCAGCGAGCTGATCATACAGGTCGTTGATCCTGGGAAGCGGATATTTGTTCTTGATTGTGACCAGATTGACAGGTCGGTAATCTACAACCATCCGGTCCGTACCATCCTTCTTCTTGATGAATAGGACGGGGCAAGCCCACGGGGATGAGCTAGGTCGGATGAAACCCTTTTTCAAGGACTCATCTAGTTGTTTCTTAAGCTCGGCTAGTTCTAGGGGTGCCATCTTATAGGGTCTTCTAGCAATCGGAACGGTTCCTGGAATGAGGTCTATTACGAACTCAACATCCCTGTCAGGTGGAACACCTGGCAATTCTTCTGGAAAAACATCCGGGAAGTCACGGACTACCGGAATGTCCTCAAGGTCTGGCAAAGGGCTGGCGTTAAGAGAATATAATTGTCGCTTGGCTATTCGGGTCAAGACATTGACTATCTTTCCCGAAGGATGGGTGAGTTGAACAGTCCTAGAGAAGCAATCGATTTGGGCATGATGAGCTGACATCCAGTCCATACCCAAAATGATATTAATATCTGAAAATTTAAGGGCTATCAAAGATGCGAGGAAAACAAGTCTGTCGACTTGGATTTCATTTCCATAACTTACCCTAGAGGTCTGCCATCTAGAACCAGGGGTAGAAATTTCCATAGTGGATGGCATGTCACAGAATGCAACGTTATGCAAACGAGCATAATTTTCGGATATAAAAGAATGAGAGGCTCCTGTATCGAAAAGAACAGATGCCGGGTGGCAATTAACAAGAAGCGTACCGAGAACGACGTTGGGATCCTCTTGAGCTTCTTCGGCAGAGATACAGTTGACATGGCCACGTGTAGCGGTGACCGGCTTGGCGTGGAATACTTTTCCTGTCGGCTTGCCACGGCCAACAGCTTTAGCAGACTGGTTGGGGTTGGTCTGGGGGCACTCACGCATATAGTGACCAGATTCCCCGCACTTGAAACAAGTCACGGAACTGGTACGTGGAGGAGCATTGTTAGTTGGACCCCCATAGGGCTTGGCCGGTGCAGACTGTTGAACAGGGCGAGGCGCCTGGAAAGATGGCCTCAGGGTGAACCTGGGTGGCAGGGCGGTGTTGGGCACCCACACGCGGCGCTTCTGAGGACCAGCACCGGATGAGGAACCCATATCACGGCCGTGCTTGCGTGTTGCGTCATAGTCAGTCTGACCAGTTTCAGCACTGATGGCTTTGTTGACAAGTTTCTGAAAAGATGTGCACTCATGCAGACGGAGGTCACGGTGAAGCTCAGGACTAAGGCCCTTACGGAACCTTGCTTGCTTCTTGGCGTCAGTAGAAACTTCCTCGGTTGCATATCGTGCGAGATTACCGAACTCCCTGCTGTAAACATCCACAGAAAGTCGGCCTTGGGTGAAACTGCAAAATTCTTCACGTTTACGGTCCATGAGACCCTCCGGAATGTGATGTTCACGGAAAGCCTCACTGAACTCAGCCCAAGTAGTGACATGGCCCGCTGGGCGCATAGCTCCATAATTCTCCCACAATAGACTGGCGGGGCCTTCAAGATGATATGCAGCAAAGGTGACCTTGTCAGCCTCAGCTACTAGCGCGGAACGCAGCTTGTGAGAGATACTGCGAAGCCAGTCATCAGCGTCGAGAGGCTCGACGGAGTGGTGGAATGTGGGTGGATGCAATTTGATAAAATCACTGAGTGACACCACGTTAGCCCTCTGATGGTGTGCTGTATTCTGTTCAATACGCTCCAGCAAACGGTTGGTCTCCCGCTTGTTTCTCTCAGCTTCCATCATAACCTCGGCTAGTGAGGGAGGATGAGGCAGATTTTCATTCCTGCCTTCACTGCCTTCGGCCTGCTCTTGAGAAGCAGGGTTAGCGCGCGTGTTGACCATCCTAGGTAAACAAGACAATGATTTAGTCAGAATGATAAAATTCCGACATAGGATACAGAATGTAAGGAATAATTCGGAATGCAAGATGATCATCCGTATGACATGGGAAATACAGAAACTGCTTCTTTATTCCATCGTCATACACACCATACAGGGTTTAGTACAAGACCAAACAAAGTACTATTACGGTGAAAGAGGATTACATCTCATCGGAGGCATTCCAAGCTCCTATACATTATTTTTCTACACCTCCGGAAGGAGTACAAACTAGGTCATATCCCACGAGTCACGCGGGACGATAGACGACACAGCTAGTGCGAACTAGTGATACTACCACTAACTCGGACCGATCCATAGTAGTCCTCGTAGAAGTCACCTCCATAGCCTGGGAGCTCAACATGATCATCCGGAAACAGACGATCTCGCGGAGCTTGTGGACCATAGGGGCTAGGATGAGGCCTTGGACCAACAGACGGTGGCCTGCGGGGACCGCGAGGTGGGGTGATGCCTCCTACATCACGCCAAACCATCACGTCTGGCAGAGCAGATCTCACAGGATAGAGATCGCGCATATCTAAAAATCCAGCTTGCACCGCCGGTGCGAACCGAGTCAAAGTGGCCCAGTGGTCAGCACGGGTATTGAAGAGCTCCAACCTCAAGGCCCGATTTTCACGGTCCTTATCCTCGAGCATCTCAGCAGTGGTGCGAGTCCGTGAATCCTCCTGAGTGGGGTCAGCATAAATAGCCTGGAGATACCCTTGTGCTCCCGGAAGTGATCCTGGCATATACCGGAAATCAGAGTCCCGAAATAAACCAGATCTGACTCGCATAATGGTCATCATAGAGTAGGCGGCGTCCTGCACAGCCATCTCAATAGTAACCCCGAGTCCATAGGAGCAGTGAAGAGGCTCGGTGGATCCAGGATAAGATGGAAATATCCTGACAGTGCAGAGATACTGGCTTTGATTAAAGTCTCGGAATTGCTCTTCGACCGTGTACTCAGGATACCAGCGGTATCCAGCCTCAGTCATTACCCTGACCAACTTGGCAGTATGGCCGGGTACATCTAGGCATCGAGTCAGGCGAACCACTTGATTGAGGTCGCGAGTGGCCATCTGAAAGCACAATCATAATGCAAAGGCATTAGAATTTCTAGCAAAATTT
Organism: Triticum dicoccoides; assembly: GCF_002162155.2. NCBI lineage: Eukaryota > Viridiplantae > Streptophyta > Magnoliopsida > Poales > Poaceae > Triticum > Triticum dicoccoides. Next base: position 524,953,397 of record NC_041393.1, read on the forward strand.
CGGCAGCATAATAGCTGTAAATGCTCAAGAAGGATTTTGAGACATTTGACAAAGGATTTCGTACGCACTCAACATCATCATATCAAAGTTCTGAATCCATTCTAACAACATAATGTGGTAGTAGAACTGAACTAGGCTTGTATCCATCAAACTTATAAGGTACTACTGATTTGTAACACGTGATCCTGATAGAGAGAATAGATCCTAATTCCTTAACCCCCGGTGGAAGAATGGACTGACTCAGATCAGAATGTCATGAGATAAAGGAGTAAAAAGAGCCTTACGTTCCATCCCACAATCAATTCCCCTACATATAACTAAAGAATTTCTAGACTCAACATCGACCAGTTTGGCTTGGAGAACCTACAGGCAGTCCGGCTCTGATGCCAACGCTGTCAGGACCCCGACTCGATGTCACATCGATCTAGCCGGTAACACCTCATATCACTTTGCGGCCTCACGCACGGTATCCCCACGGGTGTCGCCTTACCTTTGCCCGGGACCGTTTGCGCCTTTTGGCTCACGTATATGATAGTGTCGCTAACATCCATATGATAAGGAGCCCGGGCTGACATGACTAGTCGTAAACCCAAAGTGGCACAGACTTACAGGGACAGGCATCCATGACCCAGCTTTGAACGTGTCGGTCATCAGCAAGTGGGTCCGGGCTGTAGCACTGGGCTAGCAGGACTCCGGTAAACCGGGCTGTAGAGGGCTAACAGGACTCCGGTACTCAAAGCGTGACATTTCCCCGAAGGGACAGACACAGGAACGAAGAAGGACACATGCCGGCCAGCCTAAGTGTTCCAGAGCAGTAGCAGGCTACCATGGCTCAGCGGTAACACTAGGAGACATTTCCCGGTAAGAGGGGCTACTAAAGATAAACAACTAGATAGTCAGATCCCACACATACCAAGCATTTCAATCATACACACAATATGCTCGATATGTGCAAATACAACGAAGCATCACAACATGACTCTACGACTCAAGTACTTTATTTAAGGCTCAGGGAGCCATACATAACATACACAAAGGTATGGGTCTCACGACCCAACATTCAAGTCATACAGTCATACAAACCAGCAGCGGAAGTAACTTGTCTGAGTATAGACAACTAGTAAAATAAAAGAGGCTTGGAAAGCCTGGCTATACTACGTGGTCCTTCACAAGCTCAGGGTCACCACCTGGGCCTTTAGCCTACTCGTTGATGTCAACGTCTACATAGAACCCATCAGAAGGGGTTGAAGCGTCTTCTGTAGAAAAATGTAAATTATAGCAACATGAGTACAAAGGTACTCAGCAAGACTTACATCAGATCCTACATACATGCATATTATCAAGAAGGGTTGGTGGAGTTATTGCAGCAAGCCAACTTTGACTCTTGGCTAGACTATCCTACGATACTCCAACTTGAAATGGTTTTGCGCACACGAGTCCACTACTCACCACTTCAATACACTACCGAGGATCCACCTCCGTCTTCCTACGGAAGAGCCATCCTCGGCACTCACACTTATCTTGAGGCTTTTAGCAGTTTCCATTTACTTGTCTATGAACTGTATAGGCAACCAAGTAGTCCTTTACCGCGGACGCGGCTATTCGAATAGATTATGATAACCCTGCAGGGGTGTACTTCTTCATACATGTTTCCACCACTTAGCGTCTGCACACGACATGTGCTCGGCAGACTTCAAGCGAAAGCCGACGTGGGTGTCGACCACGACCTACCTAAACACTTAAGCCTCTAGTCCAGGTTTATTGCCTATTCAGGTTCCATCCGCAGGGAGAACGGCCGAGGTTTCCCATACGGCCCCGAACGATGTGAACAGGGTTCCCGAGATACCTAACGGGTATTTGGTACACCCGGCCACGTACCTACCGCATCACAGCCCACCCCTATGGTCAGCGCTGTCCACGGCCTCCAGTAGGCTACAAACACCAGAAACTACTTGCAACTCCTGGACAGAGAGCTAGGGTGAATAAGAAGTCGAGCGGGGTCATATTTCAGGGCCCAATGCATGGTAGTAGCTGTGTCTTAAATCACACATACAGATCTCAGTGCTTAAGGTCGGCTTCAATGAAACAACCCACCATGTACTCCTACATGGCCTCTCATCGATACCTTTACCAAATCGTGTTCACCACACCACTCTCATTACCGACATAACATTTCACTCTAGCCCATCACCCAGATGAACCAGACCTGACACGACTCTAAGCATAGCAGGCATAGCAAGGTAGGAACAACACATACATATGGCTCAATCAACTCCTACACATGCTAGTGGGTTTCATCTAGTTATGTGGCAATGACAGGTCATGCAGAGGAAATGGGTTCAACTACCGTAGCACACAGCAGTTTGAAACGCGTTGTCTTAATGCAGTAAAAGAGAGCAGGAGCTAGAACATGGGATTGTATCAATATGATCAATGGTTGGTTGCTTGCCTGATGGTTCGATGCACGGATACGGTTCTTCGTTAGGGTAATCACGGTACTCCTCGGAGGCAAAACCTGTCGCAAAGGACACCGATACACAACCATCACCAAACAATGTGCAACAATATGATGCATGCATGAAACATAGCAATATGAGTGTGTTGGGCTAATGCAACTAAACCCAGAAGGGTTTGAACAAATTTGAATCATAGATTCAAATTTCAAACTCAAACATGGCCTCTTAAAGTGCTTTTCCTTGTTCTGCTTGAAACATCAATTTAACTTGTTTGATCATGCATGAAAATAGTACAGATGGATAGATTGGATTTTTCTGATCATTTTTCATATATAATTTGTCCAATTTGGAGTTACAGAATAAAAGTTATGAATTTTTGAAGTTTAAATAATATTCTGGAATTTCCTGATTTAATTTAAATCCAGAAATATAATTATTGCGCCAGCATGACGTCAGCATGACGTCAGTGGTCAACTGCGGCTGGCTGAGGTCAAACCTGACATGTGGGGCCCACACGTCAGTGACAGGGGGGTTAAACAGGGTTAAATTAATCCTAATTACTAATTAGTGGCGCTGGGGCCCACTAGTCAGTGTCAGGGGGTTAACTAACAGTGGTTAGCGCTAATCCTAATTAGCTACAGGGCTGGGCCCACCTGTCAGGGACTCAGGGGGGTTCCTGCCGTGGTCAAAATGGGTCAAACCCACCGGCGACACGACGCCGGCAAGGCCCGAGACGGCGGCGCGATGCGGGATCGCGCTACAGGGCACGGGCGAGGCCGTTCTTGGGCTCGTTGGAGAGCTCTTGCTCCCGCGCGTCGAACGGTGGCCGTGGCTGGGCCTGGGGTGGCCGGAGTCGACGGCGGCGAGCTCGGCTGCGGCCGCCGGAGTTCGGGTGCGGTTGGAGTCGGCGTTGCAGGGTGTTTGGGGAGGCGTTGGTGCGTGCTGCGTGCTCCTAGTGAGGCGTGGAGCACGATAGTGTGCTTGGTTGGGCGCTACGGTGACCGTGGCCACGACGGCGACATCGCCGGCGGCGTGGAGCTCTCGGCCAAGGTGGGGCTAAAGCCTAGAGGTCGAAAGAGACCAGGAGAGAAGGGGGAAACGACTCGGGGGCTCACCGCGGTTGCAGTGGGCGTCGAAGCGGGCTCGGAGACGCGTTGGAGACGGCGAATTCGACGGCGATGATGGTCGGAGCCCGAAGAGGGGAACGGCGACGTGGCGGCGATACAGGGCTT
>NC_041393.1:524957421-524962837 GCF_002162155.2 Triticum dicoccoides
GCTGCTATGGCGAACGTCGGCGACGGTGGTGTTCGGCTGTGTGAGAGAGAGAGCGAGGGAGGGGAGGGAAGAGCCGAGGGCGAGTGAGAGAGAGCAGGGGGGTGGCGTGGCGTCGTCCAGGGCATCGAGGCGAGGAGGGGAGGGCAGGCAGGCAGGGAGAGAGGTGGCGTGGCGCGGTGGCGCGCGCGCGCGCCGGCCACACTCCCCTCCCTCTGTCGGGACGAAGACGACAGAGGAGGGTGACGGGCTGGGCCGCCTGCTGGCTGGGCCGGCCAGCAGGCTGGGCTGCACAGGGAGGAGCCCAGGTAAGCTTCTCCCTTTTATTTTTTTTCTGTTTTCTAATTTCTGACATTTGTTTTGATTTAAATAATATATTAAATCATTTATTTAACTTATGCCAATTTTTGCAGGGGCTAGATATATTATTCCAGAGCTCCTTTATAATTGGCATAATATTTGGACATATATTAATATATATAGAAATATATTTCCAATGCAAATATTTATGCATTAATTCCAAATGCCCAAAATAAATGTCCATGAGCCACTAAAAATATTGGTTTGATTATTATCTCTGTCCAATATTTTCAGAGAGCAACATGAGCATTTTCTTGGACCCTTTTGGAGAAATTTTTATTTGGGTCATTTTCAAAATGATTCTGAGGGTTTCACAGATCCCCATTTCAAGTTTCTGATGAAAGAGTAAACATGATGCAACACTCTAATGCATGACTAGCTAGGGTGTGACACATTCTTCCTCTAGCAATTGAGCACAATTATCATAATCCTTATTTTCACAAAAGACATTAAAGAGATGAAGCATATGAGGCCGCCTTAATTCCATTTTTTGTAGTTCTATTTAATAGACTAAACTAGTGTTAAAACAAGAAACTAAAAGATTCGATTGCAAGATCTAAAGATATACCTTCAAGCGCTAACCTCCCCGGCAACGGCGCCCGAAATTGCTTGATGTCTACTACGCAACCTTCTTCTTGTAGACGTTGTTGGGCCTCCAAGTGCAGAGGTTTGTAGGATAGTAGCAAATTTCCCTCAAGTGGATGACCTAAGGTTTATCAATCCTTGGGAGGCTTAGGTTGAAGATGGTCTCTCTCAAACAACCCCGCAACCAAATAACAAAGAGTCTCTTGTGTCCCCAACACACCCAATACAATGGTAAATTGTATTGGTGCACTAGTTCGGCGAAGAGATGGTGATACAAGTGCAATATGGATGGTATATATAGGTTTTTGTAATATGAAAATATAAAAACAGCAAGGTAACTATTGATAAAAGTGGGCACAAACAGTACTGCAATGCGTTGAAACAAGGCCTAGGGTTCATACTTTCACTAGTGCAAGTCCTCTCTACAATAATAACATAATTGGATCATATAACTATCCCTCAACATGCCAAAAAGGGTCACTCCAAAGTCACTAATGGTGGAGAACAAACGAAGAGATTATTGTAGGGTAAGAAACCACCTCAAAGTTATCCTTTCTGATCGATCTATTCAAGAGTCCATAGTAAAATAACACGAAGCTATTCTTTCCGTTTGATCTATCCTAGAGTTCGTACTAGAATAACACCTTAAGATACAAATCAACCAAAACCCTAATGTCACCTAGATACTCCAATGTCACTGTATCTGTGGGTATGATTATACGGTATGCATCACACAATCTCAGATTCATCTATTCAACCAACACAAAGAACTTCAAAGAGTGCCCCAAAGTTTCTACCGGACAGTCCAGACGAAAGCGTGTGCCAACCTCTATGCATAAGTTCACAAGGTCACTGAACCCGCAAGTTGATCACCAAAACATACATCAAGTAGATCACGTGAATATCCCATTGTCACCACAGATAAGCACATGCAAGACATACATCAAGTGTTCTCAAATCCTTAAAGACTCAATCCGATAAGATAACTTCAAAGGGAAAACTCAATCCATTACAAGAGAGTAGAGGGATAGAAACATCATAAGATCCAACTATAATAGAAAAGCTCACGATACATCAAGATCGTGTCAAATCAAGAACACGAGAGAGAGAGATAGCTACTGGTACATACCCTTAGCCCCGAGGGTGAACTACTCCCTTCTCGTCATGGAGAGTGCCGGGATGATGAATATGGCCACCGGTGAGGGATCGTCCCTCCGGCCGGGTGTCGGAACAGGGTCCGGATTGGTTTTTGGTGGCTACAGAGGCTTGCAGGGGCAGAACTCCCGATCTAGGTTATTTTCTGGATGTTTCTATATTTATAGGAATTTTTGGCGTAGGTCTCACGTCAGGGGGGGTCTCCGATTCGTCCACGAGATAGGGGGACGCACCCAGGGGGTAGGGTGCGCCCCCCACCCTCGGGGACGACCCGACACTCTTCTGGCCCAACTCTTTTACTCCGGGGGCTTCTTTTGGTCCATAAAAAATCATCAAAAATTGGCACGTCAATTGGACTCCGTTTGGTATTGCTTTTCTGCGATACTCAAAAGCAAGGAAAAAACAAAAACTAGCACTGGGCTCTAGGTTAATAGGTTAGTCCCAAAAATCATATAAAATAGCATATAAATACATATAAAACATCCTAGATGGATAATATAATAGCATGGAACAATCAAAAATTATAGATACGTTGGAGACGTATCACTCTCCTCCCCACCAACCTATATATATGAGGGGGCACCGCTAGAACACACAACATTGATTCCTAGCCGTGTGCGGCGCCCCTCTCCATAGTTTACGCCTCCAGTCATATTCACGTAGTGCTTAGGCGAAGCTCTGCGCGGATCACTTCACCATCACCGTCACCACGCCGTCGTGCTAACGGAACTCCCACTCAACACTCGTCATCGAGCTGAATGCATGCAGATCTCGGAGGTGTCGTACATTTGGTGCTTGATCGGTTGGAATGATAAGAAGTTCTACTACATCATCTGCATTGTCAAACGCTTCCACTTTCGGTCTATGAGGGTACATGGACACACTCTCCCCCTCTTGTTGCTATGCATCTCCTAGATAGATCTTTCGTGAGTGTAGGAATTTTTTTGAAATTGCATGCTACGTTTCCCAACACTCGAAGATTAGAAAATATGCCATTGATAATGAGGCTTGGTATCATTATGATGTTGGATCAATTGTTACCTTAGTTGCAATCTTGATCGCATTTGTTGTTGCATTTAAATGCTTTAGCTAGAGAGTTTGTATGTTGTTTTATGAGAATAAGTGTGTATGAACTTGAATTAATTTGGTATCTTCGGTGTTGTGTAATGAAGATGGGCCGGCAATGGATGTACGATGACCGATGCTCTCCCAAGTTCATTAAAGGCATGCATACGTTTCTAATTGTTGCTGAGTCAAACAAGCGGGCAGATAGTTTTATGTGTTGTCCATGTGCTGACTATAAGAATGATGGAAATTTCTCTAACTCAAGAACCATTCACATCCACCTGTTTGAGTCTGGTTTCATGTCCGACTATAACTATTGGACCAAGCACAAAGAAAGAGGGGTCCTAATGCAAGAGTGGAGAAGAAGAGGATGACGACAGCTATCCTGTCCATGGGTTCCCTGAATACGATGGTACAACAATGGGGGAAGAAGCTGAGCCGACAATGCGGGAAGAAGATGAAGAAGAGCCATCAGATGAGCCCGCTGATGATCCTGGTCGGGCCATCTGCGCAAGTGAAAAGGAGAGGATGAAGTTGCAGTGCATGTTAGAGAATCGCAAGAAATTGTTGTACCCAAATTGCGAAGCTGACAACAAAAAATTGGGCACCACACTGGAATTGTTAAAATGGAAGGCACAGACTGGTGTATCTGACAAGGGATTTGAAAAGTTGTTGATAATGTTAAAGAAGATGCTTCCAAAGGACAACGAATTGCCCGGTAGTACATACGAAGCAAAGAAGGTTGTTTGCCTTCTAGGATTAGAGGTGCAGAAGATACATGCGTGCCCTAATGACTTCATCCTCTATCGCGGTGAGTACAAGGATTTGAATGCATGCCCGGTATGCTATGCAAGCGCCATAAGATCAGCCGTGATGACCCTTGTGATGTTGAGGGCGAGCGCCCCAGGAATAATATTCCTGCCAAGGTCATGTGGTATGCTTCTATAATACCATAGTTGAAACGTTTGTTCCAAAACAATGAGCATGCCGAGTTGATGTGATGGCACAGAGAAAACTGTAATAAAGACAAGAAGTTAAGAGTACCCGCTGACGGGTCGCAGTGGAGAAAAATCAAGAGAAAGTGGCGGGACTTTGCAGATGATGCAAGGAACGTATGGTTTGGTCTAACCGCAGATGGCATTAATCCTTTTGGGGAGGAGAGCAGCAATCATAGCACCTGGCCTCTGACTCTATGTATGTATTGAAGGAAATATGCCCTCGATGCAAAAATAAAGTTGTTATTTATATTTCCTTATATTATGATAAATGTTTATTATTCATGCTAGAATTGTATAAACCGGAAACTTAGTACATGTGTGAATACATAGACAAACAGAGTGTCACTAGTATGCCTCTGCTTGACTAGCTTGTTGAATCAAAGATGGTTAAGTTTCCTAGCCATAGCCATGAGTTGTCATTTGATTAACGGGATCACATCATTAGAGAATGATGTGATTGACTTGACCCTTTCCGTTAGCTTAGCACTTGATCGTTTAGTATGCTTCTATTGCTTTCTTCATGACTTACACATGTTCCTATGACTATGAGATTATGCAACTCCCAAATACTGGAGGAACACTTTGTGTGCTATCAAACGTCAGAACGTAACTAGGTGATTATAAAGATGGTCTACAGGTGTCTCCGATGGTGTTTGTTGAGTTGTCATAGATCGAGCTTAGGATTTGTCACTCCGATTGTCAGAGAGGTATCTCTGGGCCCTCTCGGTATAGCACATCACTATAAGCCTTGCAAGCAATGTGGCTAATGAATTAGTTGCGGGATGATGAATTATAGAACAAGTAAATAGACTTGTCGGTAACGAGATTGAACTAGGTATTGAGATACCGACGATCGAATCTCGGGCAAGTAACATACCGATGACAAAGGGAACAACATATGTAGTTATGCGGTTTGACCGATAAAGATCTTTGTAGAATATGTTGAAGCCAATATGAACATTCAGGTTTCGCAATTGGTTATTGAGCGGAGACGTGCCTCGATCATGTTTACCTAGTTCTCGAACCCGTAGGGTCTGCACGCATAACGTTCGGTGAGGATCGGTATTATCAGTTTATGTGTTTTGATGTACCGAAGGTAGTTCGGAGTCCCGGATGTGATAATGGACATGACGAGGAGTCTCGAAATGGTTGAGACATAAAGATTTATATATTGGACGACTATATTCAGACACCGGAAGTGTTCCGGGTGATTTCGGACAAAACCGGAGTGCCGAGGGGTTACCAGAAACCCCCCC
>NC_041393.1:524963120-524993877 GCF_002162155.2 Triticum dicoccoides
GGGAACTATTGGGCGACATGTGCCTTAGTAGAGAGAGAGAGAGAGGGCCAGCCAGGGCAGGCCGCGCGCCTCCTCCCCCTTGGGTCCAAATTCGACTAGGAAGGGGGGGGCGGTGCCCCCCTTTCCTTCTCCCTCTCCTCCTTCCTTGCCCCCTCCTAGTAGGACTAGGAAAGGAGTCCTACTCCTACTAGGAGGAGGACTCCTCCCCTCTTTGGCGTGCCCTAGGGCCGATCGGCCTACCCCCTTGCTCCTTTATATACGAGGGTAGGGGGCACCCTAGAAGACACAACAGACATTGTCTTAGCTATGTGCGGTGCCCCCCTCCACCATAATGCACCTCGGTCATATCATTGCAATGCTTAGGCGAAGACCTGCGCCGGTAGCTTCATCATCACCGTTGTCGGTGTCAAAACCGGCGGATCTCGGGTAGGGGGTCCCGAACTGTGCGTCTAGGCGGATGGTAACAGGAGACAAGGGACACGATGTTTTTACCCAGGTTCGGGCCCTCTCGATTGAGGTAAAACCCTACTCCTGCTTGATTGATATTGATGATATGGGTAGTACAAGAGTGGATCTACCACGAGATCAAGGAGGCTAAACCCTAGAAACTAGCCTATGGTATGATTGTTGTAATGGTTGTGTGTCCTACGGACTAAAACCCTCCGGTTTATATAGACACCGGAGAGGGCTAGGGTTACACAGAGTCGGTTACAATGGCAGGAGATCTACATATCCGTATCGCCAAGCTTGCCTTCCACGCCAAGGAAAGTCCCATCCGGACACGGGACGAAGTCTTCAATCTTATATCTTCATACTCTTGGAGTCCGGCTGACGATGATAGTCTGGCTGTCCGGACACCCCCTAGTCCAGGACTCCCTCAGTAGCCCCTGAACCAGGCTTCAATGACGATGAGTCTGGCGCGCATATTGTTCAGCATTGCAAGGCGGGTTCCTCCTCCGAATAATTCATAGAAGATTGTGAACACCAGGATAGTGTCCAGCTCTGCAAAATAAATTCCACATTCCACTGTAGAGAGAATAATATGTACACAAGTTCAATCTGCTGACGTATTTTGTGGCATGACGTCATACCACCACCAAGCCTTTTCTTGAATCGTTTTTTATTATACCACCTCAACGCGTTTAGTGAAGCGGTTTCCTTGGCACGTCTTGTCGAAGCAGAGATCGTGTTCCCCTTATTCCGGGATTCCCATCAATACGGACGTGGGTAACCCAACCGCGCCATTGATGGTGGCGCTTGGGAGATAAGCGAGTTTTACCAGGCCGGTGGGGACGCATAGTCTTTGTCCGCCTATATATAAGGGGATAAGGATCCACCTTTTACCTACGCCTTCTTCCTCCTTTGCTTATCCATCTCTGCGCACTCGAGCTCTAGCGCACAAGTCCGCACATCTCATCTCGACCTTCTCCAGCCATGTCCGGAGCGGGAGGCAAGTGGTTGGCCTCCTCCGTTACGGAGGGGCACATCGAAATGCTGCGCGGCGCCGGATACCTTTCCAGCGACATCGCGCACCGGCTGCCCGGCGAGGGGCAGCTCATCCCCACCCCCAGGCCCCATGAGAGGGTCGTATTCCTTCCCCACTTCCTCCGCGGACTGGGCTTCCCACTTCATCCCTTCTCATGTACTACTACGACCTGGACTTCCACGATCTGGCGCCAAACTTCATCCTCAACATCTCGGCGTTTATCATCGTGTGCGAGGCCTTCCTCTGCATCCAGCCCCACTTCGGCTTGTGGCTCAAGACCTTCAATGTCAAGCCGAAGGTTGTGAAGGGCGTCCAAGCGGAGTGCGGAGGCACCATGGTGGGCAAAATGCCCAATGTCACCTGGCTCGAGGGGGCCTTCGTGGAGTCCGTCAAGGGGTGGCAATCTGGGTGGTTCTACATCACCGAGCCGCGTGACCCTAAATGGCAGCGGCCCCCGAGTTCAGATCTGGTATTACCATGCAGCTCACCTCCTGGAAAGAGAAGGGCCTGCTATGGGGCAGTTCGGAGGAGCTGACAGGACTCTAGTCCTGTCTCCAGACCTTGGTGAACAAGAAGCTTAGGCTTGTCAATGTGATCCAGGTCATGCTCGTCCGCCGGATTCTCCCCTACCAACAGCGGGCCTTCAATTTGTGGGAGTTCGAGCCGGCACAACACCGGACCCTGAGCGGGCTCTTCGACACGACATACGAAGCTGCCTGGAGGGTGCTGTTCAAGGGCGGAGAAGCCCCCACATCCGCGACGGAAGACTGCGGATTCAGCACCAAGCGCCCGGTCGGCGAGGTAAGCTTTGTTATCCTCTACGGGACACTTATTTTCTTTCATAGTTTGACTCTATGTGGAATTAAAAACTCCCAATGCCTTTGACAGGAATGGCAGAGGACGTCCAGACAGGTAGACTGTCCGGCTCCCCTTCCCGAAGACCCAGCGGACGCCCGTTTAACGGGGCTGCTAGTCCCGACACTTTCTATGGTGTCGGAGAAGAAGGCCAAGAAGAAGGCCACGGGAACTCGAAGAAGTTCCCGGAGCTAGGTGATATCGGACTCATCGTCCGATGGCTCCAAGGCGGCCTCCTCCCCCGAAGACGAGGAGGAGAAAGAGGACTCTCCCCCGGAGGGGGGAGAGAGGAAAAGGAAGGCTTCCCCAACGGGGGAGGCCGAAGGGTCCAAGAGGGGAAGGACCATTCCCCCGGACAGCTCCGCCAACGCCAATTTTGGCGAGGAAGAGTGGCCCTCAAGGGCCAGGCCTCCGGCAAGATCATAAGTATCCAGATTCCTGAATGATTTATAGTTTCTCTTTTGTGTCACATAGTGTCCTTCTAATGCCGCACACTACCTGTAGTCCGGCCGATGATGATCTTCCCGCTTCATCGAGCGGGTCCTTGGCTCCGTCGGACGTGGATTCCATTTCGACCACCTCCACCCCTCGTGATGCTGACGACGCCAAGGTGGGATCCCAGGAGGGGACCCATCAGGAGGAGGCTCCGGAGGTGCCGCAAAGCAGCCTCCCGGACTTTGCGCCGGACTCCCGCAGTGGTTCCGGAGTCCGGCAGGCGGCCCCTTCGTAAGAAGGGCAAGACCGTGACGCCGGCAGCCTCCGTCCAACCGGAGGCGCCGGACAACTTGTTGGAGGTGCTTAATGGCGCTTCCATCAAGGAAGAACACCGCACTATCATGAGTGCGGTGATTCAGAAGGTTTAGCTCGCCAAGAGCGGGCTGACCGAAGCCTGCAGTAGCCTTCTAATAGGCTTTGAGGTAAGACGTTTTAAAATATGTAATGTAATACTGCATAGACAGTAGCCCCTGATGCTCGGTTCGGTGTTCAGAAAGAAAAACCGCACTGAGGATCTAAAAAAGATATACGCAGGAGTGCTAAAAATTATGTCAATATGGGTTTGCAGGCTACGCTGCTGACCTCTGCCGCACTGACTGCGGAGGTCGGTGTTTTGAAGCAGAACCTCGAGCGGTCCGAGAACGAGCTCGGCCTTGCCAAGAGGCAGCTTGAGGACAAAGAAGGTGAGTAACACCGCATTAAATCTATACCTTACAGAAAAGGATTTTGGTTGCAATAGAAATAACTAGGATAACATGGGTACTGCAGGGGCCACGAACGAGGTGGCAACCCTGAAGGAGGCCGTGTCCGCGGCCGAACGCAACACGGCCGCGGAACGAGTAGAGCGAGAGAAGCAGGAGGCGCGGGTGGCGGAGGTGCGGCAAGAGCTCCAGGCTCTCATGGAAAAGCATGAGAGTTTGGAGCGCGACTCAAAGACTCGAGAGTCCGAGCTTGCCTCGGCTCTTGAAAGTGCCAAAGCCGCTAAGGCCGAGGCCCATAAGGCCCTCCAAGAGATTGAGGCGATGAAGAAGATAGCGGCGGTAAGTCATTTTTCATGCAAAGCAAGCATGTGAATGTAAATTACCTGTTACTTACCCGAATTCGGAGTTCTCCAGGGGCGTTTGCAGATCTGCCTCGTAGCGTGTCCGATGCCGCCGCATTCTATCGGGCCGAGGAGGGGAGCTCAACGGAGAAGGTCTTCTGGTCTCGGTATGCTGAGGCCGGACATCCGGTGGCCCTTAGCGACCAGCTGAAGCAGCTGGTCGAGCTCCACAAGGTAGCCGAGCAGGCCATGAAGGGCCTCATAGTCCGGCTGTGGCCTGAAGAGGCCATGCTTGGGAGCTACTTCGGTCTCGTGCACCGGCTGGTGGATGCATGGCCCTGGGTGGAGGTCATCAAGCGCTCCGCCTATATTGAAGGTGCCCGTCGGGCCCTTTGCCCGCGCAAAGGTGCACTGGGGCAGGCTGGATGCTGAGAGGCTTATCACGAACGCACCGCCGGCGGGCAAGGAGTATCGTACGCCCGAAATGTACTATAAGAGTGTCCTGAAGGGTGCCCGAAAGATTGCGGATGAGTGCCGCAAAGATGTAATTATTGAGTAAACTCGCAACGTGTTATCCTGTGCGCTGAAGACTTTGTTCATATGCGCTAAGCAACGCTTATTGATTTAAAATATTACCTTCTGTGCGGCCGTTTATTAAATATGAGAGATGGCAAGTCGCCGGCTTCAGCCCCCATGCCACGAGTGCTGGGGTGTTCGGGATAAACTTGAGCACTCTTGTTCCCATTTTTGGGTCCATCTAGGGAGGCGTTCAACACAACGAACAAGGCAACCGGACTTATAATGCTTGAACACTCTCACGTAACCATAGAATTCTATAATTTTAAATTTCGGCAAAGCCCCTAGTATTCGGAAGACCGAGTTCGGGGCGCTATCCACGCCTGGGCCGGACGAAGCCGGTTCCTCGCTCTAAGCGGCATAAGTCTTTAAGGACTCGAAAAGACCTCTCGAACAGTGACCAGCTCTCGCCTTATCATGACAGTCAGTTTTAGCTTTCTCCACTGAGGCGCTCGCCCAGCTCAACCGGGGCGCAATCGCAGTGGTTCTCCCAGTGCTACCTTAGCCGATAGAACGGAACGTAAGGTACCAAAACATGGGAGCCGGGCAAACCCAACTATTGACCCAAGACATGATTCGGAGCCGATGCATATAGTGCTATAAGTTTGGGGTGCCGCACTTGTGAAAGTGTTCGGACTTATCACACCATAATGTGGGGAATATAAGCCCCTGGTGTATTCGGCCGTACTAGAGTGTACGGATGCAAGATGTCATAAATGAACATATATAAGAAAAGGAATGCAATTATAAGCGAAAAAGTGATGCATTGTTTATTCAAGGAATTCTGCCATGAGTGCAGAACGATACAAATAGTGCGGTAAGCAAGGGATTGGACTATTTTAAACATGTCCCCCTCCAGGGGTGGGCTGCGGACTGGTGTATTGAACAAATTTAATGCTCATAATGGAGACCACCTGAGTGTTCGTCGTAGCCTTTGTCCCTCCCTGGCTTTTGTATCGTGAGTTCGGCAGATCTACTGCCGGACAGGGCCTCTGGTTAACGGAGTCCTGTAAAAAATAAAAAAAGAAGAAAAAAGAGTGACACACTTGGGAGCCCCTGGTGTGGTTAAGCCGCACTCTGGGCCTGTCGTGGTCGTGCCCCTCCCCCTATGCCCATGGTATCTCCAAAGCGTAATGATGTACGCGAAGAGCTGGTCTTGCAATCATGCAAGGGCTGGGGTTGGGGCCGCATTGCTACGCGTGCTCGGAACGTGCCAGGTGGTCTTGATTGATGTTACTCCGGGCGCGTTTGGCCATGTCCGGTTGTTTAACGGTCGGACTCGAAAATTGCCTTAAAAGGCTGCTCTTTACTTCTGCCGCGAGAGCCGCTGTGTGTTCCTCCGTTCGGAGGGAGCGTTCAGTATTTCCGTTGACCGTGATGACTCCACGAGGGCCTGGCATCTTGAGCTTAAGGTATGCATAATGCGGTACCACGTTGAATTTTGCAAACGCGGTTCGTCCAAGCAGAGCGTGATAGCCACTGCGGAACGGGACTATGTTGAAGATTAACTCCTCGCTTCGGAAATTATCCGGGGATCCAAAGACCACTTCCAGTGTGACTGAGCCTGTACAATTGGCCTCAACACCTGGTACAATGCCTTTGAAGGTCGTATTTGTAGGTTTAATCCTTGAGGCTGCTGCTGCCGCCGTCCATCAGGACTCTAGTGAGGTGAAATCCGTCGATGATTGGGTCTAAAACCAATGCGGCAAATCCGCCATGGTGGATACTGGTCGGGTGGTCTCTTCGATCGAAAGTGATCGGGCAAGAGGACCATGGATTGAACTTCGGGGCGATTGGCTCCATCGCATATACGTCCCTGAGTGCACGCTTCCGCTCCCTCTTGGGTATATGGGTTGCGTATATCATGTTTACCGTCCACACTTGTGGGGGGAAACCCTTCCGTCCTCTACTGTTCGGTGGCCGAGTCTCTCCCCCGTCGTCGCTATGCAGCCCCTTGTCATTGTTTTCGGCAATTAACTTGCCTGCCTGCTTGAATAACCAACAATCTCTGTTGGTGTGATTAGCTGGCTTTTCGGGGGTGCCATGTATCTAGCAAGAGCGGTCGAGTATTCGGTCCAAATTGGACGGACCCGGAGTAGTTCTTTTGAATGGATTCTTCCGCTGACCGGGTTTAGAGCCTATGAATCCGGCGTTGACTACCGTATCCTCATTGTTATCGCTGTTAACGCGGCGTTTGTTTTTTGTTTCGACGTGACCTGCCATTGTGGTCCTTAGTATCCGGACTGCCAGCATTTTTGCTGAGGTTGTTGCTGCGAGCTAGCCAGCTGTCCTCTCCCGCACAGAAGTGGGTCATGAGTGATGTGAGGGCTGCCACGGATTTCGGCTTTTCCTGTCCTAGGTGCCCGGCCAGCCATTGGTCGCGGATGTTATGTTTGAAGGTTGCGAGGGCCTCTGCATCCGGACAGTCGATGATTTGATTTTTCTTTGTTAGGAACCGTGTCTAGAACTATCTAGCCAATTCGTCTGGCTGCTGAATTATGTGGCTTAGGTCATCGGCGTCTGGTGGTCGCACTTATGTGCCCTGGAAGTTGTCGAGGAATGCGGCTTCCAGGTCCTCCCAACACCCAATTGACTCTGCGGGCAAGCTGTTAAGACAATGCCGAGCTGGTCCTTTAAGCTTGAGTGGGAGATACTTGATGGCGTGGAGGTCGTCGCCACGGGCCATATGGATATGAAGGAGGTAATCTTCGATCCAAACCCGGGGTCTGTTGTGCCATCGTAGGATTCGATGTTCACGGGTTTAAACCCATCAGGGATTTGATGATCCATTACTTCATCTGTGAAGCATAGTGGGTGTGCGGCGCCTCTATATTGAGCAATATCGTGACGTAGCTCAAGAGAGCCTTGTCTGCTGTGTTCGGCCCGGCCGGGGTTGCTGTATCCGGCGCGACAGTAGTCGTCGTGGGTCGTGGGGCGCCCACGTGATCCGTAGATAGATCTGGATTGTCTTGCCTTGTCCTCCAATATATCCCGCAAGTCCGGCGCATTCCCCTGTGGCTTCGTGCTTTTCGAGCGGTGCCGGGGTACGGTTCTGGCAGAGGGCCTAGATGCCTCTCTGTCGCGGCCACAAGGTGGTCGGTCTGCCGTATTGTGCGCTGGTGATGAAGGTTTGTATGCTTCCTCCTCTAGTCGGGGGAGCAACTTACGTTTTGGGTAGCTTTTGGAGGGGCGTTCGAGTTCATACTCTTCGGCCGCGAGGACCTCGGTCCATCTGTCGGCCAGCAGGTCTTGATTAGCTCGAAGCTGTTGCCACTTCTTTTTTAGGCTGTTCGCCGTGGCCATTAGCCTGCGTTTAAAACGCTCTTGTTCGACGGGATTCTCGGGCACGACAAATTCGTCGTCGTTGAGGCTTGCCTCGTCTCCGGAGGGAGGCATGTAATTGTCATCCTCTATCTCCTCGTCTGCCGCGCTCTCTCGAGGGCTAGCTACTCCGTCCTCCTGTGCTGAATCTTGCTGGAGGGGGTTGTCTTCGGCACTCTCTGGGGTGTTATTATCTCCGGTGCTGGAGTCTCCATTCTTACTGTGGCGGGATTTAGAGCGGTGCCGCTGACGTCGGCGCTTGGGCTGTTTCTTAGAGGAATCTGCCTCCGCTGCTTCTTCGCCGTCCCCATCCTTTGGGGTGTCCACCATGTATATGTCATATGACGAGGTTGTCTTCCAGTGCCCCGTAGGCTCTGGTTCTTGGTCGTCTCCGGTATCGTCGTCCATGCCGTCGATGTCTTCGGAGTCGTAGTCTAGCATGTCGGTTAGATCGTCGACAGTGGCTACAAAGTGGGTGGTGGGTGGGCTTTGAATTTCTTCGTCGTCCGCATCCCAACCATCCTGACCGCAGTCCGGCCAGGGCTCTCCTGATAATGAGAGATGCTTTAGCAAATTCAGGATGTCGCCAAAGGGTGAGTGCTGAAAGATGTCCGCGGCGGTGAACTCCATGATCGGCGCCCAATCGGCTTCAATTGGTCGGGGCGTAGGAGGTTCGGAGTTCGGTAAGGAGTCCAGCACCTCGGAGTCATGGGATTTATAGGGGACAAGGTCAGTATTCGGCTCCATCGCCGTAGAGGTTGCAGTTCCCGAGGCGGTGTCTAGCCACCTGTCCTCGGTCTACGCGGTCGGCTCCGAACTATGGGTCGGAGTGGATTCGTGTGCAGCCTCCAAGGTTCTGTCCGGTAGCAGAGCTAAATCATGCCCCTCGTGACAGTGCGGCACGCTCGGCTGTGGCTCGAATCCATCGAAGATCAAATCTCCGCGGATGTCAGCCGTGAAGTTTAGGCTTCCAAATCTAACCTGATGGCCAGGGGCGTAACTTCGATCTGCTCCAGATGGCCAAGTGAATTGGCCCGCAGTGCGAAGCCGCCGAATACGAAGATCTGTCCAGGGAGAAAAGTCTCACCCTGGACGGCGTCGTTGATTGAAGAAACCATCAAGCCTATCGGTGATGACACAGAGGAACTCTCAATGGAAGCACCATTGTCGGTGTCAAAACCGGCGGATTTCGGTTAGGGGGTCCCGAACTGTGCGTCTAGGCGGATGGTAACAGGAGACAAGGGACACGATGTTTTTACCCAGGTTCAGGCCCTCTCGATGGAGGTAAAACCCTACTCCTTCTTGATTGATATTGATGATATGGATAGTACAAGAGTGGATCTACCACGAGATCAAGGAGGCTAAACCCTAGAAGCTAGCCTATGGTATGATTGTTGTAATGGTTGTGTGTCCTACGGACTAAAACCCTCCGGTTTATATAGACATGGGAGAGGGCTAGGGTTACACAGAGTCGGTTACAATGGTAGGAGATCTACATATCCGTATCGCCAAGCTTGCCTTCCACGCCAAGGAAAGTCCCATCCGGACACAGGACGAAGTCTTCAATCTTGTATCTTCATAGTCTTGGAGTCCGGCTTACGATGATAGTCTGACTGTCCGGACACCCCCTAGTCCAGGACTCCCTCAACTGTCATGCTGACGAAGCTCTCCCTCGACACTCAGCTGGATCAAGAGTTCATGGGACGTCACCGAGCCGAACGTGTGCCCATTGCGGAGGTGCCGTACTTTCGATGCTAGGATCGGTCAGATCGTGAAGACATATGACTACATCAACCATGTTGTCATAACGCTTCCGCTTACGGTCTATGAGGGTACAAGGACAACAGTCTCCCAATCGTTGCTATGCATCACATAGATCTTGCGTGATCATAGGAAAAAATTAAATTACTGTGTTCCCCAACACTAGTATCAGAGCCAGGTTTATGCGTAGATGTTATATGCATGAGTAGAACACAAATGGGTTGTGGGCGATAATAGTCATACTGCTTACCAGCATATCATACTTTGATTCGGCAGTATTGTTGGATTGTAGCGACCCGACCTCAAACGGTCAAGTCTCTGTGCCTTAGTGTCATCCCTGGATAAGTAATATGCTGACATGCACAGTACTCGAAGGATTTATAACAGAGTAGCAATCACACAGTTATTACATCGAATGTCTCAAAAGAGAACTTATTACAGTAATATGGCTTAAGGCCATCTAATGCGATAAGAGCGGAAGGCTCGGAAGATAAAGTGAGTCCATCACCTCCAACGGCATAGCTGAGCTGCACGGCAACGACCTAACAAACCTTACTCCTCGTTTGAAAAGTCTGCAACATAATACGTTGCAGCCCGAAAACGGGTCAGCACATGGAATATGCTGGCAATATAACATAGTAGAGCAAGAACAGAATAATGCTATCACTACATGCATATTTGGCTGGTGGAAAGCTCTATGGTTATAGTTTGCGAAAAGCAAATTTTTTCCTACAACAAAGGAATAAATTTAATTTAACTATCATGGTGGTTGAAACATTGAAAAGGTATAACCCCAACTCAATCCCAAAATAAAATAATTATCAACCCAACAATATTAATTAAGAGTGATGAGATACATGTGATAACCCAAGTACTAGATACTCAAGATGTCCGTAACCGGGGACACGGCTAACCATGACTAGATTGTACACTCTGCAGAGGTTTGCGCACTTTTCCCCACAAGACTCGATCGCTTCCGTTGGATTTCTCGCACTGCATGGTGTTTGAGAAATGGATGACCGAGACATAGTCTTTCAGAAACATTAACTCCCTACTCCGGGTAGACCATACCAAACCTACAAAACCCACTACCTGCTGATCTACCTCTTCAAGAGCTTCACGTAACTTACTCAACTATGCTAGAGCCCGTAGTAGCTTTTGGTTGCACACGGAAGTTTCTATCATGAATCATCTCAGTTCCCTCTAAGCCTGGGTGGCGGTCCATAGGAAGATCACACGGGTACCCCGGGATTTCCAAAAAAATACAGACAACACTGGGTTCCCCAGGTGCCTCAATCCACCCAGATGTGAATTTTAAGTTGCCACCTTAAGTAAACCATTAATTAAAAATCTCACATCTGTCATGGATACACTCAAACCCAAACCACGTCTACGAGCATAGCATGGCAATATAAGCAACGCGTAGAAGTAACTCCCAAGGGTTTGATAATAAACAGGGCAATAGGTTCTACCTCATCAACTACTTCCCGATACCCTAAAGTTGAAATCATCCTAATCATGCAATGTTGGAGGATTGAACTAATGCAATAAAACTGGGTATGAAAAGAGTATGATCAATGTGTTACTTGCCTTGCCGATGATCTGTGAATCCTAGAGACTCGTAGTAACACGCTTCGCACTCCGGGAATTCTATCGCAAACAAACAATAGCATACATAAGCAACAAGCAAATATGCACAAGCAAAACTTCAAATAAAAGAGATTGACCAGAAAGTTCAACTTAAGAACTCCGGTTTGCAAAAAGAATCAAATCAAACAGAGCAACGACACTCAAACGGCGAAAGAAACAAGATCCGTTTACTAATCTGAACTAAGGTCAAATTTTACATTATCAAAATCTTGTTTAAGTTGATTAAACAGAAAGAGGGTCTCGAGACAAAACTCTAGGTGTTTGAATCACCTGGTTCCGACTAACGAGCGAAAAGATAAACAGAAACTAAGATCGGATCAGAAATCGCGACTGAAAATAATCGTGGATAAATCTGATAAAAGAAAACTGACGAACAGACTAACGAACGAGCGTTCGTTATCTGTAACTAACGGAAGAAAACCGTTCGTTTAAACGAACGTACGGATGAACGTCCGCTAATTAGAAGAACCGAGAAAAACCGGCGAACCGATCTAAAAAATACGAATTAGGGTTTCTAAAAAACCGGCTGCTCGGATCAGCGCGGTACCTCCGGCGAGGCGGGGTTGGGCGGCCGGGAGGTGGCTCGCGGGGCGGCGTGGCTCGGCGGCAGCGCGGCGGCAAGCGGCGGCGGCAGCAGCTCCAGCGACGGTGGCGATGTGGCGGCGGCTGCGGCTCGGGAGGCGGGCGGCGGCTGCGGTGATGGCGGTGGTTTGGGGCGGCGGGGCGACGACTTATAAGGAGGGGGCGGCGACTTGGAGGTGGGGGCAAGGCACGGCGGAGGAGTCTGGCTCGGACTCCCGTCCGAGCCGGCGGCGGCGGCAGCGCTCGGGCGCGGGAGGCGGCGGTGGCTGGGCCGGCCTGGCTCGGCTGGGCCTTAAGCCCAGTCGGGCGCGGGGAAGTTTTTTTTTAAATAATTTTGCTGACGGAAATAAAATCCTAGATAATAAAATAAAAACCTAAAAATGCCAAAACAAATTTTGACCATCTAAATAAAATATTTAGAACAAGATGAACATTTTCTTGGCCCCTAAATGAAATTTTAAAATGTGCATATTTTTCTAACGTAAATAAAATCCAAATAACCTCAAATAAAATCAAAGAAATGATTTTAACATATTTCCTCCAATATTTCAATTGTTTTGGAGAAGTCATATTATCTCCTCTCATATATTTTTATAAGAAATATTTTTCGGGGAGAAAAATAATTAAAATCAAAAATCCTCGTTTCATTATTTGGTAGGAATCAAATATGAAAACTGGGAAATACCCAACTCTCTCCGAGGGTCCTTGAGTTGCTCAGGATTTCAAGGATTGCGGAGCGGAAATACAATAAAATATGATATGCACGGATGACCTATGTATAACATTCCAAATTGAAAATTTGGGATGTTACAAACCTACCCCCCCTTAAGATGAATCTCGCCCTCGAGATTCAGGTTGGTCAGAAAATAGGTGTGGGTGGTCCTTGCGAAGATCATCCTCTCTTTCCCAGGTAGCTTCATCCTCGGTATGGTGGCTCCACTGAACTTTGCAAAACTTGATAACCTTGCTACGAGTGACTCGGCTGGCAAACTCAAGAATCTTCACTGCCTTCTCCTCATAAGTCAAATCACTGTCTAGTTGAATTGCCTCCAAGGGTACTGTATCTCTTAACGGTATATCGGCCATCTCAGCATGACACTTCTTTAGCTGTGAGACGTGGAACACATCGTGAACTCCTGACAGTCCTTTAGGTAATTCCAGCTTGTAGGCAACTTCTCCCATCCGTTCCAAAACACGATACGGTCCTACAAATCTTGGGGCTAATTTTCCCTTAACTCCAAAACGCTTCACTCCTCGTAAGGGTGATACTTGCAGATATGCTCTGTCTCCAATTTCATAAGTTACCTTCTTGCGTTTCGAATCTGCATAACTTTTTTGCCTTGACTGAGCTACCTTCAGTCTATCACAAATCAACTTAACCTTCTCCTCAGACTCTTTGATCAGGTCTGGTCCAAAGAGTTGTTGGTCTCCTAACTCATCCCACATCAACAGGGTTCTGCATCTGCGTCCATACAGAGCTTCGAACGGTGCCATATTCAAACTGGCTTGGTAGCTATTGTTGTATGAAAACTCTGCGTAAGGCAAATTGTCATCCCAACTAGATTCACAATCTAGCGCATAGGATCTCAACATATCTTCTAGTATCTGGTTGACTCTCTCGGTCTGTCCATCTGTTTGCGGGTGGAATGCTGTACTGAACTCCAATCTCGTACCCAAGGTCTGGTGTAACTGATGCCAAACTTTTGAAGTAAACTGTGTCTCTCTATATTATACGATGCTCCTCGGAACTCCATGCAGACATACGATCCTGGACATATATATCTTGGCCAACTTTGCACTTATATAAGTGGTTTTCACTGGGATAAAGTGAGCCACTTTGGTCAAACGATCCACTACTACCCATATTGAGTCATATCCTACTTTGGTCCTGGGTAGTCCGGTGATAAAGTCCATGCCAAGTTTATCCCACTTCCATTCGGGTATCGGCATAGGCTGTAACAGTCCTGCTGGTTTCTGATGCTCTGCCTTCACTCTCTGACATACATCACATATGGCCACATACTCAGTGATATCCTTCTTCATACCAGTCGACCAGAAACATTCCTTTAAATCCAAATACATCTTGGTGTTTCCGGGGTGTATCGAGTATGGTGAGTCATGAGCCTCCTGAAGTATTAACTTCCTGATCTCTGGGTTATTGGGCACATAAACTCGGTCCTCAAACCATAAGGTATCGTGCTCATCCTCGCGAAATCCTTTGGCCTTTCCTTTGCTCATCTTCTCCTTTATCTCAGCAATCTCTTTGTCCTCCTTCTAAGCTTCTCGAATTTTGTTCAACAAGGTCGACTGAACCTCCATTGTTGCAACGAATCCTCTTGGAACAATGTCCAATCGAAGTTCCATGATATCCTTAGCTAACTCCTTTGTTAATCCCTTACTTTCAAGGATATTGGCATAACTCTTCCGGTTCAAAGCGTCTGCTACAACATTGGCCTTTCCTGGATGATAATGTAGCTTCATATTGTTATCCTTTATAAGTTCCAACCATCTTCTCTGTCTAAGGTTCAGCTCCTTTTGAGTGAAAATATACTTCAAACTCTTATGATCCGTGCACACATCACAACGGTTTCCAATAAGGTAATGTCTCCAAGTCTTTAATGCATGCACTACGGCTGCTAACTCCAAATCATGTGTGGCATAGTTAAACTCATGGGGCTTCAGTTGTCATGAGGCATACGAAACAACATTTTCGTCCTGCATAAGCACACATCCCAGTCCCAAGCGTGAGGCGTCGCAATACACATGAAACTCCTTATGTATATCTGGCAATGTTGCACTGGTGCTGTAGTCAAAGGTTTCTTCAACTCCTGAAAACTCGCTTCACAATCTTCTGTCCATTTAAACTTAGTATCCTTCTTCAATAGTTCCGTCATTGGTTTTGCAAGCTTGGAAAAATTCTCAATGAATCTTCGATAATATCCTGCGAGTCCAAGGAAACTACGGATCTCGCCAACTGAAGTGGGTGCCAACCATTCAGTGACCGACTGAACCTTGCTGGGATCTACTGCTATACCTTCTCCTGATATAACATGCCCAAGAAATCCGACTTCCTTCAACCAAAATTTGCACTTGCTGAACTTGGCCTATAACTGGTGTTCCCTGAGTTTCTCGAGAACTAAACGCAAATTCTCCTTGTGCTCCTCTTCATTCTTAGAATATACCATAATATCATCGATAAACACCACAACGAATTTGTCCAAATACTCCATGAACACTTTGTTCATCATACTCATGAAATAGGCAGGAGCGTTTGTCAGTCCAAACGACATGACCGTATACTCGTACAATCCATACCGCATGGTGAACGCTGTATTTGGTATATCCTTCTCTCGGATCATCAACTGATGGTATCCTGATCGTAGATCAATCTTCGAAAACACCTTAGCTCCTTGCAGTTGATCAAACAGATCATTGATCATCGGTAGTGGATACTTGTTCTTAATAGTTACTTCGTTCAAGGCTCGATAATCCACAACCATCCTCAGGGATTTATCCTTCTTCTCGACCAAAAGTACTGGAGCTCCCCAAGGTGATGAACTCCTTCGAATATAACCTTTCTCCAACAACTCCTTGGTCTGCTTCTTAATTTCCTCCAGATCATTTGCGGGCATCCGATAGTGTCTCTTGGATATTGGCCATGTTCCTGGCAATAGCTCTATCAAAAAACTCAATATCTCGATCCGGTGGCATGCCTGGTAACTCTTGTGGAAAAACATCCGGGTAATCCTTTACTACAGGCACTTCCTCCTGCACAACTCCTGTGAGGGCATTCAGTTGGGTCCTCCTAGGCACATGCCTAGATACGTACTTACTCCTTTTTCCCTCCGCGGTGGTGAGATAAATTGACTTACTAGAACAGTCAATACTTCCTCCATACCTTGACATCCAGTCCATACCTAATATCACATCCAATCCTTGTGACTCCAAGATAATTAGATCAGATGGAAAAACATGAGTCCCAATGGTTAGGGGTATATGGTTGCACCATCGGCTAGCCATATACTCTGCTCCAGGCGAGCCACTAAAAGTGGGGTCCTCAGGGTTTGGGTTGGTAGGTTAAACTTATCCACGAATCCCCTGGATATGTATGAATGTGATGCACCAATATTGAAAAGAATAAGAGCGGTAAATGACTTAACCAAAAACTTACCTATTACCGCGTCCGGCTGTTCTTCAACCTCCTCCAGGTTAACGTGGTTCACTTGTCCTTTGTTGAACGGATTAGGCTTATTCCCGGCGCTCCCGTTTCCGTTTCCATTCCTTCCTTCAGGGCAATCATTGGCATAGTGCCCAGTCTTCCCGCACTTAAAGCAAGTAACTTGATTTAGGTCTCTCTTGGCGGGTGTGGCTGGATTGGAGCGATTCTGGTTATTGTTAGCTCCGTTCCCATTTCCATTCTTACCACCATTGTGGTTATGCGATCCTCCTCCAGTGTGGGTGTGACCTCCATGGTTATGAACAAGTCCTCCCGAATTCGGGGTCAAGCGAGGCTTCTGCTGAGCTCCTGAGTTATACTTCCCTTGTCCATACTTCCTCTTATGGCTCTCAATCTGCTGCTGCTTCCCTTCAATCATAAGAGCCTTATCTACCAACTCCTGGTAGTTATTGAAGGTTGCCACCATCAACTACATGCTCATCTCATCATTCAACCCTTCCATAAACTTCTCCTACTTCGCGGCATTTGTGGCCACATCATCAAGGGCATAGCGTGATAACTTGCTAAAATCATCCACGTACTGGCCAACAGTACGGTTCCCCTGGCGTAAGTTGCGAAACTCCTGCTTCTTCATCTGCATAGCTCCAGTGGAAACATGGGCAGTACGAAAAGCCTGCTGAAACTGAGCCCATGTGACAGTGTCGATAGGATAGGTGGCTGTGAAATTCTCCCACCATGATGCTGCAGGTCCATCCAATTGGTGTGCGGCAAAACACACCATCTCTGCATCTGTGCACCTGTGGTGGTCAACTCCATTCCGATACAGCGTAGCCAATCATCAGCAACTATTGGCTCGGTGCTATTGGCAAACACCGGCGGCTATAAGCTTAGAAAACGGGCTAGGTTGTCCACTAGTTGCGGGTTGTTGTTATTGTTGCTGTTGTTGTTGTTGCCCTGGTTCAGAACTAACAATTGCATCAAAGCATTCTACTGCTGGATCAACTGGGTGAGCTCCGGTGGGAAAGCAAAACCGGTGTCACGTCTTGGAGCCATATGATGGGTTTAGATGGGAGAGATTACAATAGAAAAGAGGTATAGCGAGAAAGCACTACCCATATGCACTTGAGACAAACACATTCATATCACTCAATCAATCAAGCAAGGGCAGACAACGGTCTAGACTATCGCAAAAGCGCTCAACTACTACTAAATACATGGGGGAATACTACTAATATATGGTGGTCATCTAGAAATTTTGATTGGTGGAAGATTCCATAATGTCCGCTCCAGCTTCGTCTTCATAGTCATCATCACTAGGATCAGAGTCGGTGTCGTCGATGATGATGTAGTTGTCCGGGGAAGTGGGGTCGTTGTCTTCGTCTCCCGGTGCTGGTCCTCCCATGAATATTCCGATCTTCTTAACCAGGTCGTCGTTCTTCTCTAGTAGTGTCTTGATTTCCTCCTCATATCCATCACGTCTGAACTTGAGTTCTTCTTCCAGCTCGATGATCCTAGTCTTCGCCTTCTTCAATTCCATCATGTCTGCGCACATCTGGTTCTCCTAACGCCGAATGTGCTGGTTTAGCTCCTGGATAAAAGCTGCAATGGATCTATCCTTCCTGGTGCTGATCATTTCTCATTGCTCGTCTTGGCGCCCACATATTTGATACGTAGTGTCCTTGAGTTCCCTGTTGTAGACTTCTCCAATGCGTCCCATGGTAATGTGGGCGGCCATGCTCTTGCCTAGGCTCCAAGTTGGTGCATCGAAAGAAAATTCTATGGGTTTAGAAGTTGGCGAGAACGTCCTTCCTAGAACTTGTACTTGAATCATCCAACGCTCCTCTTCTGGTAGGGTGGCGTTGTACGTCCCGGTGAAACTTGGTATTCCAATGTTCAAGTACCTCGTGACTTCCTTCCAGTGGCGTCCAAAAGGTGTATCCTCATCCGGTTGCACGAACTTGTTCTTCTTCTCCGCCATCCTAAAGAGTGGAAAAGGAAGAGGAGTCAGAAATGAGTAGAGAAGAGTGAACTATGGTTTTTCTTAGTGGTCGTGTCCTACACTCAGCGTGTGCTCTGATACCATCTTGTATCGACCCGACCTCAAATGGTCAAATCTCTGTGCCTCAGTGTCATCCCTGGATCAGTAATGCTGACACGCATAGTACTCGAAGGATTTATAATAGAGTAGCAATCACACACTTATTACATCGAATGTCTCAACAGAGAATTTACAATAATATGGCTTAAGGCCATCTAATGCGATAACAGCGGAAGGCTTGGAAGATAAAGTGAGTCCATCAACTCCAACGGCATAGCTGAGCAGCACGACAATGACCTAACAAACCTTACTCCTCGTCTGAAAAGTCTGCAACATAATATGTTGCAGCCCGAAAACGGGTCAGCACATGGAATATGCTGGCAATATAACACATTAGAGCAAGAACAGAATAATGCTATCACTACATGCATATTTGGCTGGTGGAAAGGTCTATGGTTATAGATTTGCGAAAAGCAAATTTTTCCCTACAACAAAGGAATAAATTTAATTTAACTATCATGTTGGTTGAAACATTGAGAAGGTATAACCCCAACTCAATCCCAAATTAAAATAATTATCAACCCAACAACATTAATTAAGAGTGATGAGATACATGTGATAATCCAAGTACTAGATACTCAAGATGTCCATAACCGCGGACACGGCTAACCATGATTAGATTGTACACTCTGCAGAGGTTTGCGCTCTTTTCCCCACAAGACTCGATCGCTTCCGTTGGATTTCTCGCACTGCATGGTGTTTGAGAAACGGATGACCGAGACATAGTCTGTCAGAAACATTAACTCCCTACTCCGGGTAGACCATACCAAACCTACAAAACCCACTACCTGTTGATCTACCTCTTCAAGAGCTTCACGTAACCTACTCAACTATGCTAGAGCCCATAGTAGCTTGTGGCTGCACACGGAAGTTTCTAGCACGAATCATCTCAGTTCCCTTTAAGCCTGGGTGGCGGTCCATAGGAAGATCACACGGGTACCCCGGTATTTCCAAAAAATACAGACAACACTGGGTTCCCCAGGTGCCTCAATCCACCCAGATGTGAATTTTAAGTTGCCACCTTAAGTAAACCATTAATTAACGATCTCACATCTATCATGGATACACTCAAACCCAAACCACATCTATGAGCATAGCATGGCAATATAAGCAACGCGTAGAAGTAACTCCCAAGGGTTTGATAATAAATAGGGCAATAGGTTCTACCTCATCAACTACTTCCCGATACCCTCAAGTTAAAGTCATCCTAATCATGCAATGTTGGAGGATTGAACTAATGCAATAAAACTGGGTATGAAAAGAGTATGACCAATGTGTTACTTGCCTTGCTGACGATCTGTGAATCCTTGAGACTCGTAGTAACACGCT
This sequence comes from Triticum dicoccoides, assembly GCF_002162155.2. NCBI lineage: Eukaryota > Viridiplantae > Streptophyta > Magnoliopsida > Poales > Poaceae > Triticum > Triticum dicoccoides. The sequence continues at coordinate 524,982,493 of NC_041393.1, forward strand.
TCGCACTCCGGGAATTCTATCGCAAACAAACAATAGCATACATAAGCAACAAGCAAATATGCACATGGAAAACATCAAATAAAAGAGATTGACCAGAAAGTTCAACTTAAGAACTCCCGTTTGCAAAAAGAATCAAATCAAACGAGCAACGAAACTCAAATGGCAAAAGAAACAAGATCCGTTTACTAATCTGAACTAAGGTCAAATTTTACAGTATCAAATCTTGTTTAAGTTGATAAAACAGAAATAGGGTCTTGAGACGACACTCTAGTCGTTTGAATCACTTGATTCCGACTAACGAGCGAAAAGATAAACAGAAACTAAGATCGGATCAGAAACCACGACTGAAAATAATCGCGGATAAATCCGATAAAAGAAAACTGACAAACAGACTAACGAACGACCGTTCGTTATCTGTAACTAACGGAAGAAAACCGTTTGATTAAACGAACGTACGGACGAACATCCGCTAATTAGAAGAACCGAGAAACACCGGTGAACCGATCTAAAAAAATGAATTAGGGTTTCTAAAAAAACGAACGTTTTTTTGAAGAAAAAAACGGTGGCTCGGATTGGCGCGGTACCTCCGGCGAGGTGGCTCCGGCGAGGCGGGGTTGGGCGGCAGGGCGGCGGCTCGCGGGCGGCGGGGCTCAGTAGCGGCAGCAGCGGCGGCGGTGAGGCAGCAGCGGCTGCGGCTCGGGAGGCGCGCGGCGGCTGTGGTGATGGCGGTGGTTTGGGGCGGCGGTGCGGCGGCTTATAAGGGGGGGGGCAACGACTTGGAGGAGGGGGCAAGGCGCCGCGGAGGAGTCCGGCTCGGACTCCTGTCCGAGTCGGCGACAGCGGCGGCGCTCATGTGCGGGAGGCCGCGGCGGCTGGGTAGGACTGGCTCGGCTGGGCCTTAGGCCCAGTCGGGCGTGGGGATGTTTTTTTTTATAATAGTTTCGCTGACGGAAATAAAATCCTCGAAAATAAAATAAAAACCTAAAAATGCCAAAACAAAATTTCACCGTCTAAATAAAATATTTAGGACAAGATGAACATTTTCTTGGCCCCTAAATGAAATTTTAAAATGTGCATATTTTTCTAACGCAAATAAAATCCAAATAACCTCAAATAAAATCAAATAAATGATTTTAACATTTTTCTCCAATATTTCAATTGTTTTGGAGAAGTCATACTATCTCCTCTCATATATTTTTATAAGAAATATTTTTCGTAGAGAAAAATAATTAAAATAAAAAATCCTCGTTTCATTATTTGATAGGAATCAAATATGAAAACCGGGAAATCCCCAACTCTCTCCGAGGGTCCTTGAGTTGCTTAGGATTTCGAGGATTGCAGAGCGGAAATGCAATAAAATATGATATGCATGGATGACCGATGTATAACATTCCAAATTGAAAATTTGGGATGTTACAAACCTACCCCCCTTAAGATGAATCTCGCCCTCGAGATTCGGGTTGGTCAGAAAATAGGTGCAGGTGGTCCTTGCGAAGATCATCCTCTCGTTCCGAGGTAGCTTCATCCTCGGTATGGTGTCTCCACTGAACTTTGCAAAACTTGATAACCTTGCTGCGAGTGACTCGGCTGGCAAACTCAAGAATCTTCACTGGCTTCTCCTCATAAGTCAATTCACTGTCCAACTAAATTGCCTCCAAGGGTACTGTATCTCTTAATGGTATATCGGCCATCTCAGCATGACACTTCTTCAGCTGTGAGACGTGGAACACATCGTGAACTCCTGACAGTCCTTCAGGTAATTCCAGCTTGTAGGCAACTTCTCCCATCCGTTCCAAAACATGATACGGTCCTACAAATCTTGGGGCTAATTTTCCCTTAACACCAAAACGCTCCACTCCTCGTAAGGGTGATACTCGCAGATATGCTCTATCTCCAATTTCATAAGTTACCTCCTTGCATTCCGAATCTGCATAACTTTTCTACCTTGACTGAGATACCATCAGTCTATCACGAATCAACTTAACCTTCTCCTCAGACTCTTTGACCAGGTCTGGTCCAAACAGCTGTCGGTCTCCTACCTCATCCCACATCAACGAGGTTCTGCATATGCGTCCATACAGAGCTTCGAACGGTGCCATCTTCAAACTGGCTTGGTAGCTATTATTGTATGAAAACTCTGCGTAAGGCAAATTTTCATCCCAACTAGATCCATAATCTAGCGCACAGGCTCTCAACATATCTTCCAGTATCTGGTTGACTCTCTCGGTCTGTCCATCTGTCTGCGGGTGGAATGATGTACTGAACTCCAATCTCGTACCCAAGGTCTGGTGTAACTGATGCCAAAACTTTGAAGTAAACTGTGTCCCTCTATCTTATACGATGCTCCTCGGAACTCCATGCAGACATACGATCCTGGACATATATATCTTGGCCAACTTTGCACTTGTATAAGTGGTTTTCACTGGGATAAAGTGAGCCACTTTGGTCATATGCTGCTTTGGTCCTGGGTAGTCCGGTGATAAAGTCCATGCCTAGTTTATCCCACTTCCATTCGGGTATCGGCATAGGCTGTAACAGTCTTGCTGGCTTCTGATGCTCTGCCTTCACTCTCTGACATACATCACATACGGCCACATACTCGGCGCTATCCTTCTTCATACCAGTCGACCAGAAACGTTCCTTTAAATCCAAATACATCTTGGTGTTTCTGGGGTGTATCGAGTATGGTGAGTCATGAGCCTCCTGAAGTATTAACTTCCTAATCTCTGGTTTATTGGGCACATAAACTCGGTCCTCAAACCATAAGGTATCGTGCTCATCCTCGCGAAATCCTTTGGCCTTTCCTTTGCTCATCTTCTCCTTTATCTCGGCAATTTCTTTGTCCTCCTTCTGAGCTTCTCGAATTTTGTTCAACAAGGTCGACTGAACCTCCATTGTTGCAACGAATCCTCTTGGAACAATCTCCAATCGAAGTTCCATGATATCCTCAGCTAACTCCTTTGGCAATCCCTTACTTTCAAGGATATTGGCATAATTCTTCCGGCTCAAAGCGTCTGCTACAACATTGGACTTTCCTGGATGATAGTGTAGCTTCATATCGTAATCATTTATAAGTTCCAACCATCTCCTCTGTCTAAAGTTTTGCTCCTTTTGAGTGAAAATATACTTCAAACTCTTATGATCCGTGTACACATCACAACGGTTTCCAATAAGGTAATGTCTCCAAGTCTTTAATGCATGCACTACGGCTGCTAACTCCAAATCATGCATGGCATAGTTCAACTCATGGGGCTTCAGTTGTTGTGAGGCATACGAGACAACTTTTCCGTCCTACATAAGCACACATCCCAGTCCCAAGCATGAGGCGTCGCAATACACTTGAAACTCCTTATGTATATCTGGCAATGTTAGCATTGGGGTTGTAGTCAAACGTTTCTTCAACTCCTGAAAACTCACTTCGCAATCTTCTGTCCATTTAAACTTAGTATCCTTCTTCAATAGTTCAGTCATTGGTTTTGCAAGCTTGGAAAAATTCTCAATGAATCTTTGATAATATCCCGCGAGTCCAAGGAAACTGGGGATCTCGCCAACTGAAGTGGGTGCCAACCATTCAGTGACCGACTGAACCTTGCTGGGATCTACTGCTATACCTTCTCCTGATATAACATGCCCAAGAAATCCAACTTCCTTCAACCAAAATTCGCACTTGCTGAACTTGGCGTATAACTGGTGTTCCCTGAGTTTCTCGAGAACTAAACGCAAATGCTCCTTGTGATCCTCTTCATTCTTTGATTATACCATAATATCATCGATAAACACCACAATGAATTTGTTAAAATACTCCATGAACACTTTGTTCATCATACTCATGAAATAGGCAGGAGCGTTTGTCAGTCCAAACAACATGACCGTATACTCGTACAATCCATATCGCGTGGTCAAGTTGTCTTTGGTATATCCTTCTCTCGATTCTTCAACTGATGGTATCCTGATCATAGATCAATCTTTGAAAACACCTTAGCTCCTTGCAGTTGATCAAACAGATCATTGATCATCGGTAGAGGATACTTGTTCTTAATAGTTACTTCGTTCAAGGCTCGATAATCCACAACTATCCTTAGGGATTTATCCTTCTTCTCGACCAAATGTACTGGAGCTCCCCAAGGTGATGAACTCCTTCGAATATAACCTTTCTCCAACAACTCCTTGATCTGCTTCTTAATTACCTCCAGATCATTTGCGGGCATCTGATAGGGTCTCTTGGATATTGGCCCTGTTCCTGGCAATAGCTCTATCAAACACTCAATGTCTCGATCCGTTGGCATGCCTGGTAACTCTTCTGGAAAAACATCCGGGTAATCCTTTACTACAGGCACTTCCTCCTGCACAACTCCTGTGAGGGCATTCACTTGGGTCCTCCTAGGCACATGCCTAGATACGTACTTAATCCTTTTTCCCTCCGGGGTGGTGAGATAAATTGACTTACTAGCACAGTCAATACTTCCTCCTTACCTTGACATCCAGTCCAGACCTAATATCACATCCAATCCTTGTGACTCCAAGATAATTAGGTCAGCCGAAAAAACATGAGTCCCAATGGTTAGGGGTGTCTGGTTGCACCATAGGCTAGCCATATACTCTGCTCCAGGTGAGCTCACTAAAAGAGGGGTCCTCAGGGTTTGGGTTGGTAGGTTAAAATTATCCATGAATCCCCTAGATATGTATGAATGTGATGCACCAGTATCGAAAAGAGTAAGAGCAGTAAATGACTTAACCAAAAACTTACCTATTACCGCGTCCGGTTGTTCTTCAACCTCCTCCACGTTAACGTGGTTCACTTTTCCTTTGTTGAATGGATTAGGCTTCTTCCCGGCGCTCCCCTTTCCGTTTCCATTCCTTCCTTCAGGACAATCATTGGCATAGTGCCCAGTCTTCCCGCACTTAAAGCAAGTAACATGACTTAGGTCTCTCTTGGTGGGTGTGGCTGGATTGGAGCGATTCTGATTATTGTTAGCTCCGTTCCCATTTCCATTCTTACCACCATTGTGGTTATGCGATCCTCCTCCAGTGTGGGTGTGACCTCCATGGTTATGAACAAGTCCTCCCGAATTCGGGGTCAAGCGAGGCTTCTGTTGAGCTCCTGAGTTATACTTCCCTTGTCCATACTTCCTCTTACGGCTCTCAACCTACTGCTGCTTCCCTTCAATCATAAGAGCCTTATATACCAACTCCTGGTAGTTATTGAAGGTTGCCACCATCAACTGCATGCTCATCTCATCATTCGAACCTTCCATAAACTTCTCCTGCTTCACGGCATCTGTGGCCACATCATCAGGGGCATAGCGTGATAACTTGCTAAAATCATCCATGTACTGGCCAACAGTACGGTTCCCCTGGCGTAAGTTGCAAAACTCCCGCTTCTTCATCTGCATAGCTCCAGTGGAAACATTGGCAGTATGAAAAGCCTGCTGAAACTGAGCCCATATGACAGTGTCGATAGGATAGGTGGCTGCGAAATTCTCCCACCATGATGCTGCAGGTCCATCCAGTTGGTGTGCGGCAAAACGCACCTTCTCCGCATCTGTGTACCCTGCGGTGGTCAACTCCCTTCCAATACGGCGTAGCCAATCATCAGCAACTACTGGCTCGGTGCTACTGGAAAACACCGACGGCTGTAACCTTAGAAAATGGGCTAGGTTATCCACTGGTGGCGGGTTGTTGTTATTGTTGTTGTTGTTGTTGTTGCCCTGCAGAACTAGTAATTGCATCAAAGCATTCTGCTGCTGGATCAACTAGGTGAGCTCCGGTGGGAAAGCAAAACCGGTGTCATGTCTCGGAGGCATCTGATGGGTTTAAATGGAAGAGATTAGAATTGAGAAAAAAGGTCTAGCGAGAAAGCACTGCCCATATGCACATGAGACAAACACATTCATATCACTCAATCAATCAAGCAAGGGCATACAACGGTCTAGAACTATCGCAAAAGTGCTCAACTACTACTAAATACATGGGGGAATACTACTAATATATGGTGGTCATCTAGAAATTTTGATCGGTGGAAGATTCCATAATGTCCGCTCCAGCTTCGTCTTCATAGTCATCATCACTAGGATCAGAATCGGTGTCGTCGATGATGATGTAGTTGTCTGAGCAAGTGGGGTCGTCATCTTCGTCTCCCGGTGCTGGTCCTCCCATGAATATTATGATCTTCTTAACCAGGTCGTCGTTCTTCTACAGTAGTGTCTTGATTTCCTCCTCCTATCCATCGTGTGTGAACTTGAGTTCTTCTTCCAGCTCAATGATCCTAGTCTTCGCCTTCTTCAATTCCATCATGTCTGCACACATCTGGTTCTCCTGACGCCAAATGTGCTGGTTTAGCTCCTGGATAAAAGCTGCAATGGATCTATCCTTCCTGGTGCTGATCATTTCCCATAGCTCGTCTCGGTGCCCACATATTTGATAGGTAGTGTCCTTGAGTTCCCTATTGTAGACTTCTCCAATGCGTCCCATGGTAATGTGGGCGGCCATGCTCTTGCCTAGGCTCCAGGTTGGTGCATCGAAAGAAAATTCCATGGGTTTAGAAGTTGGCGAGAACGTCCTTCCTGGAACTTGTACTTGAATCATCCAACGCTCCTCTTCTGGTAGGGTGGTGTTGTACGTCCCAGTGAAACTTGGTATTGCAATGTTCAAGTACCTAGAGACTTCCAAAAGGTGTATCCTCACCCGGTTGCACGAACCTGACAAAAAAATTGGGCAACACACTGGAATTGTTGCAATGGAAGGTACAGAATGGTGTATCTGACAAGGGATTTGAAAAGTTGCTAATAATGTTAAAGAAGATGCTTCCAAAGGACAACCAATTGCCCGGTAGTACATACAAAGCAAAGAAGGTTGTCTGCCTTCTAGGATTAGAGGTGCAGAAGAAACATGCGTGCCCTAATGACTTCATCCTCTATCGCGGTGAGTACAAGGTTTTGAATGCATGCCCGGTATGCTATGCAAGCGCCATAAGATCAGCCGCGATGACCCTGGTGATGTTGAGGGCGAGCGCCCCAGGAAGAATATCCCTGCCAAGGTCATGTGGTATGCTCCTATAAGACAAGAGTTGAAACATTTGTTGCAAAACAATGAGCATGCCGAGTTCATGTGATGGCACAGAGAAAATCGTAATAAAGACAAGAAGTTGAGAGTACCCGCTGACGGGTCGCAGTGGAGAAAAATCAAGAGAAAGTGGCGGGACTTTGTAGATGACGCAAGGAACGTATGGTTTGGTCTAAGCGCAGATGGCATTAATCCTTTTGGGGAGGAGAGCAGCAATCATAGCACCTGGCCTATGACTCTATGTATGTATTGAAGGAAATATGCCCTAGATGCAAAAATAAAGTTTTTATTTATATTTCCTTATATCATGATAAATGTTTATTATTCATGCTAGAATTGTATTAACCGGAAACTTAGTACATGTGCGAATACATAGACAAACAGAGTGTCACTAGTATGCCTCTGCTTGACTAGCTCGTTGAATCAAAGATGGTTAAGTTTCCTAGCCATAGACATGAGTTGTCATTTGATTAACGGGATCACATCATTAGAGAATGATGTGATTGACTTGACCCTTTCCGTTAGCTTAGCACTTGATGGTTTAGTATGTTGCTATTGCTTTCTTCATGACTTACACATGTTCCTATGACTATGAGATTATGCAACTCCCAAATACTGGAGGAACACTTTGTATGCTATAAAATGTCAAAACGTAACTAGGTGATTATATAGATGGTCTACAGGTGTCTCCGATGGTGTTTATTGAGTTGGCATAGATCGAGCTTAGGATTTGTCACTCCGATTGTCGGAGAGGTATCTCTGGGCCCTCTCGGTATAGCACATCACTATAAGCCTTGCAAGCAATGTGGCTAATGAATTAGTTGCGGGATGATGCATTATAGAACAAGTAAATAGACTTGTCGGTAACGAGATTGAACTAGGTATTGAGATACCAACGATCGAATCTTGGGCAAGTAACATACCGATGACAAAGGGAACAACGTATGTTATTATCCGGTTTAACCGATAAAGATCTTCGTAGAATATGTGGGAGCCAATATGAGCATCTAGGTTTCGCTATTGGTTATTGAGCGGAGACGTGCCTCAATCATGTCTACATAGTTCTCGAACCCGTAGGGTCCACACGCATAACGTTTGGTGAGGATCGGTATTATCAGTTTATGTGTTTTGATGTACCGAAGGTAGTTCGGATTCCTGGGTGTCCTCATGGACATGACGAGGAGTATCAAAATGGTCGAGACATAAATATTGATATATTGGACGACTATATTTGGACACCAGAAGTGTTCTGGGTGATTTCGGAGAAAACTGGAGTGCCGAGGGGTTACCGGAACCCCCCCCCCGGGGGAACTAATGGGCCACATGTGCCTTAGTAGAGAGAGAGAGAGAGAGGGCCAGCCATGGCAGGCCACGCGCCCCCTCCCCCTTAGGTCCGAATTGGACTAGGAAGGGGGGGCGGTGCCCCCCTTTCCTTCTCCCTCTCTTCCTTCCTTCCCCCTCCTAGTAGGACTAGGAAAGAAGGAGTCCTACTCCTACTAGGAGGGGGACTCGTCCCCTCCTTGGCGTGCCCTAGGGCCAATCGGCCTACCCCCTTGCTCCTTTATATACGGGGGAAGGGGGCACCCTAGAAGACACAACATACATTGTCTTAGCCGTGTGTGGTGCTCCCCTCCACCATAATGCACCTCGGTCAAATTGTTGCAATGCTTAGGCGAAGCCCTGCGCCGGTAGCTTCATCATCACAGTCATCACACCATCATGCTGACAAAGCTCTCCCTCGACACTCAGCTGGATCAAGTGTTCGTGGGACGTCACCGAGCCGAACGTGTGCGCATTGCGGAGGTGCCGTACTTTTGATGCTAGGATTGGTCGGATCGTGAAGACGTACGACTACATCAAGCATGTTGTCATAACGCTTCTGCTTACGATCTACGAGGGTACGTGGACAACACTCTCCCAATCGTTGCTATGCATCACATAGATCTTGCATGATCATAGGAAAAAAATTACTGTGTTCCCCAACAGTGGTATCAGAGCCAGGTTTATGCGTAGATGTTATATGCATGAGTAGAACACAAATGACTTATGGGCGATAATAGTCATACTGCTTACCAGCATATCATACTTTGATTCGGCGGTATTGTTGGATGAAGCGGCCCGGACCGACATTATGCGTACGCTTATGCGAGACTAGTTCTATTGACGTGCTTTGCACACAAGTGGCTGGCAGGTGTCAGTTTCTCCAACTTTACCCTACTGGAATTAGCTTCTTTGTCGTCCGCCAAGGCGAAGGCACAGATCCCGGACGGCAAAGTCCTTTGCCGTCAGCCAGCGAATGACAAACAATCCGGCTGCACATGTGCCAGCAAAGGCCTTCTTTGCCCTCCGCTTCACAGAAATGGACGGCAAAGAATTGTGCCGTTCGCCATTCGAGGCTAGCAGACGGAAACAACGACGGATGGTAGCCGTGTGGGCGAGAGCCGTTACAGGGTTAATAGCGCTCTTTTCCATCCGCTGACAGACGGCAAAGATCTTAGCTAGGGCAGCACTGGGAAGCTGTCACGTGGCCAGCTATGCCGTCTGCCAGCAGACGGCATAGATCGCCCGGTTTGCCAGCACTATTTGGTCACTTTGGCGTCGGCATGTAGACGGCAAAATGACCAAATAGGCAGCTAGTGTTCCCAGTTTGCACAAGTGACTGCCACATGTCCTCTTTGCCTTCTGCTAGTGGACGGCAAAGCTATTTGATGTCGGCTAGCGGACAGCAAAGAGGCTATACATCCCCTGTTTTTATTTTAATCCAATTAATTAGACATGGTTTCAAACACAAATATACATGCATACATATCCAACAGCATGTCCAACAACATATTTCATCAAGTCCAACAACATAGTTCAACAAAGTCCAACATATCCATATATACATAACCACAAATAAGTTTCCAACAACATATCCATATAGACATACATATCCAAACAAGTTTTCATAAACAACAAGAAAGCACCAGAAGAATAGTACACTCCATGAATCCAAGCCTTCCTCATGTAAAGCAAATCCGCAAATTGGGAAAGATGAAAGTTAGAAGAAGAAGAAGAAGAAGAAGAAGACTAGTTAGAAGAAGAAGACTAGTTAGAAGAAGAAGAAGAAGAAGAAGAAGAAGAAGAAGAAGAAGAAGAAGAAGAAGAAGAAGAAGAAGAAGAAGATTTTTTCTTCTCTTTCTTTTTGTCCTCTCCTCTTATTTCTCTTCTTCTTCTTCTAACTAAGGTAAGTAAAAATGCCATTTTATTGCTAAGCTATGTAAAAATGCTATGTGTAGGTAACTTTAGAGATAAGCTTGGTAAATAGGTCATTTTGGAGCTTAGTAAGGTTATTACGTCATTTTCAAGGAACCCTCTAACCCGCTCGTCCCTAGGTAAACTAAATAGCAACTATCATCGGTGCAAGGTACATGAGGCGGTCGGCGTTGAACACTAGATCCACATCCCACAAGTGAAGCCGGCGCCGGGCGACCCGCAACAATAGTTCTGGTGGCCCATGATGGTCAAACACCTTGGTGAATTTGTCTGAGAGCCTCTGCCATGAGGATTAAAGCCAAGTTTTGAAATTTCAAACAACCAAACTGACTTGAGTTAGTTTGGGTGTTTCAAGTTTCAGCACTTAGCTTTCAATCGTCATCTCTGAGACTGCCAGACAAATTTGCAATGGTGTTCGACCGCCATCGATGCCGAGAACTATTACTACTGGACGCAGGACCCCTGTGTCACTTGTGGGACGTGGATGTAGTATTCGACACCGACGGGCACATGTACCTTGCACCGACGATACTTGCTATTTAGGGTACCATCGACACCGACAAACCCCCTAATTAACCCCCTAATTCGCAATGGTGTTCGACCGCCATCGACGCAGAGAACAGTTGCTTTGGGACGCCGGACGTCGGCGTCACTTGTGGGACGTCGATGTAGTGTCGGGGTGTACGGGGTGTGGGTCGGGGTGTATTTTTATTTTTCTTCTTCTTCTTTCTCTTTTTTCCTCAGGTATGGCGACGCACGGTCGACGGGTAAATACTTGGACCGAGGGTTCTTGGCATGGGCGACTGGACCAGCGGGACCCACTGGCTCCACCATCTATCCCCTCGGCAACCCTCTTCCTTTTTCCCTTTTTCCTCTTCTTCTACTTCATCTTTTTTTCATTTTTTGTTCTTCTAATTATCTAAACCTAAATCTGGCAGTAACCTAATACTACCACTATAACCTAATTAAACCTAAACACAAAAAATAGTAAAAAAATTCACCTTGGCTCGGCGGTGGTAGAGGAGGCGGCGGGCACCAGGGCGGGGCAAGCATCGGGGCGGCAGGGTC
>NC_041393.1:524994172-525225068 GCF_002162155.2 Triticum dicoccoides
GCGATGGGGCGGCGGGTGGTGGGGCGATGGGGCAGGGTGGTGTGGCGGCGGGGGGGTGGGGCGATGGGACGGGGCGGCGGGGTGAGGTGGCGGGGCAGAGCGACGGTCGAGGGCGGCGGCGCGGGTGGTGAAGGAGCAGGAGATCGAGGGAGAGAGGGGCATGGGGGCGTGGCCCGACCCTTTTTAGTAGGTCACAGTTCTTTGCCGTCTGCTAGCAAACGTCAAAGAGCATACCTACTGGGGTGGGGCCGGGGGGAAACGGACGACCTAACGGCCATTTTCTTTTCCGACTGCTGGCGGACGGCAAGGAAGTTTTGCTGTCAGCTTGCAGGCCGTTAGGGCACACCCGTAAGCCTGCCACCCAACCTCTTTGCCGCTAGCTAGCTCACGGCAAAGATATGCTAATGGCAAAGCCTTCCGTTGCCGTCTGCGGCCTCTTTGTTGTCCGTTTTCTTGTGGCTGACGGCAAAGAGTTGGCAGGCGGCAAATAAGCTAATTCCGGTAGTGTTAGTTGAATTGAGTATGGCTACACCCGGTCCTTGTTGAAGGTTAAAACAGCACACTTGACAAAAAATCGTTGTGGTTTTCATGCGTAGGTAAGAACGGTTATTGCTCAGCCCGTAGCAGCCACGTAAAACTTGCAACAACAAAGTAGAGGACGTCTAACTTGTTTTTGCAGGGCATGTTGTGATGTGATATGGCCAAGACATGATGCTAAATTTTATTGTATGAGATGATCATGTTTTGTAACGGAGTTATCGGCAACTGGCAGGAGCCATACGGTTGTCGCTTTATTGTATGCAGTGCAATCGCCCTGTAATTGTTTTTTTACTTTATCCCTAAGCGGTAGCAATAGTCATAGAAACAATAGTTGGCGAGACGACAACGATGCTAGAATGGAGATCAAGGTGTCGCGCCAGTGACGATGGTGATCATGATGGTGCTTTGGAGATGATGATCAAAGGCACAAGATGATGATGGCCATATCCTATCACTTATATTGATTGCATGTGATGTTTATTCTTTATGCATCTTATTTTGCTTTGATTGATGGTAGCATTATAAGATGATCTCTCACTAAATTTCAAGGTACAAGTGTTCTCCCTGAGTATGCACCGTTGCTACAGTTCGTCGTGCCGAGACACCACGTGATGATCGGGTGTGATAAGCTCTACGTTCACATACAACGGGTGCAAGCCAGTTTTGCACATGCAGAATACTCGGGTTAAACTTGACGAGCCTAGCATATGCAGATATGGCCTCGGAACACTGAGACCTAAAGGTCAAGCGTGAATCATATAGTAGATATGATCAACATAGTGATGTTCACCATTGAAAACTACTCCATCTCACATGATGATCGGACATGGTTTAGTTGATTTGGATCACATGATCACTTAGATGATTGGAGGGATGTCTATCTAAGTGGGAGTTCTTAAGTAATTTGATTAATTGAAATTTAATTTATCATGAACTTAGTACCTGATAGTATTTTGCATGTTTATCTTGTTGTAGATAGATGGCCCGTGTTGTTGTTCCATTGAATTTTAATGCGTTCCTAGAGAAAGCTAAGTTGAAAGATGATGGTAGCAACTACACGGACTGGGTCCGTAACTTGAGGATTATCCTCATTGCTGCACAGAAGAATTACGTCCTGGAAGCACCGCTAGGTGCCAAACCTGATGCAGGAGCAACACCGGATGGTATGAACGTCTGGAAGAACAAAGCTGATGACTACTCGATAGTTCAGTGGGCCATGCTTTACAGCTTAGAACCGGGACTTCAACGATGTTTTGAACGTCATGGAGCATATGAGATCTTCCAGGAGTTGAAGTTAATATTTCAAGAAAATGCCCGTATTGAGAGATATGAAGTCTCCAATAAGTTCTACATTTGCAAGATGGAGGAGAATAGTTCTGTCAGTGAACATATACTCAAAATGTTTGGGTATAAAAATCACTTGATTCAACTGGGAGTTAATCTTCCTGATGCTAGTGTCATTGACAGAATTCTTCAATCACTACCACCAAGCTGCAAGAGCTTCGTGATGACCTATAACATGCAAGGGATGGATAAGACAATTCCCGAGCTTTTTGCAATGCTAAACGCTGCGAAGGTAGAAATCAAGAAGGAGCATCAAGTTTTGATGGTCAACAATACCACTAGTTTCAAGAAAAAGGGTAAAGGGAATAAGGGGAACTTAAATAAGAACAGCAAGCAAGTTGCTGCTCAAGTGAAGAAGCCCAAGTCTGGACCTAAGCCTGAGACTGAGTGCTTCTACTACAAAGGGACTGGTCACTGGAAGCGGAACTGCCCCAAATATTTTGCGGATAAGAAGGATGGCAAGGTGAGCAAAGGTATATGTGATATACATGTTATTGATGTGTACCTTACTAATACTCGTAGTAGTGCCTGGGTATTTGATACTGGTTCTGTTGCTAATATTTGCAACTCGAAACAGGGACTACAAATTAAGCGAAGATTGGCTAAGGATGAGGTGACGATGCGCGTGGGAAATGGTTCCAAAGTTGATGTGATCGCCGTCGGCATGCTACCTCTACATCTACCTTCGGGATTAGTTTTAGACCTAAATAATTGTTATTTGGTGCCAGCGTTAAGCATGAACATTATATCTGGATCTTGTTTGATGCGAGACGGTTATTCATTTAAATCAGATAATAATGGTTGTTCTATTTATATGAGTAATATCTTTTATGGTCATGCACCCTTGAAGAGTGGTCTTTTTTTGTTGAATCTCCATAGTAGTGACACACATATTCATAATATTGAATCCAAAAGATGTAGAGTTGATAATGGTAGTGCAACATATTTTTGGCACTGTCGTTTGGGTCATATTAGTGTAAAGTGCATGAAGAAATTCCATTCTGATGGACTTTTGGAATCACTTGATTATGAATCACTTGGTACTTGCGAACCATGCCTCATGGGTAGGATGACTAAAACTCCGTTCTCCGGAACAATGGAGCGAGCAACATACTTGTTGGAAATCATACATACTGATGTACGTGGTCCAATGAATATTCAGGCTCATGGCGGGTATCGTTATTTTCTCACCTTCACAGATGATTTGAGCAGATATGGGTATATCTACTTGATGAAACATAACTCTGAAACATTTGAAAAGTTCAAAGAATTTTAGAGTGAGGTGGAAAATCATTGTACCAAGAAAATAAAGTTTCTACGATCTGATCGTGGAGAATAATATTTGAGATACAAGTTTGGTCTTCATTTGAAACAATGCGGAATAGTTTCGCAACTCACGCCACCCGGAACACCACAGCGTAATGATGTGTCCAAACGTCTTAATCGTACTTTACTAGATAGGGTGTGATCTATGATGTCTCTTACTGATTTACCGCTATCGTTTTAGGGTTATGCTTTAGAGACGGCTGCATTCGTGTTAAATAGGGCACCATCTAAATCCACTGAGACGACACCTTATGAAATGTGGTTTGGCAAGAAACCTAAGTTGTCGTTTATTAAAGTTTGAGGCTGCGATGCTTATGTGAAAAAGCTTCAACCTGATAAGCTCGAACCCAAATCGGAGAAATGTGTCTTCATAGGATACCCAAAAGAGACTGTTGGGTACACCTTCTATCACAGATCCGAAGGCAAGACATTCGTTGCTAAGAATGGATCCTTTCTAGAGACGGAATTTCTCTCGAAAGAAGTGAGTGGGAGGAAAGTAGAACTTGATGAGGTAACTGTACATGCTCCCTTATTGAAAAGTAGTTCATCATAGAAATCTATTCCTGTGACTCCTACACCAATTAGTGAGTATGCTAAAGATTATGATCATATAACTTCAAATCAAGTTACTACCAAACCTTGTAGGTCAACTAGAGTAAGATCCGCACCAGAATGGTACGGTAATCCAGTTCTTGAGGTCAAGTTACTTGACCATGACGAACCTACGAACTATGAGGGAGCGATGATGAGCCCAGATTCCGTGAAATGGCTTGAGGCCATGAAATCTGAGATGGGATCCATGTATGAGAACAAAGTGTGGACTTTGGTTGACTTTCCTAATGATCGGAAAGCCATCGAGAATAAATGGATCTTCAAGAGGAAGACTGACGCTGATGGTACTATTACTGTCTACAAAGCTCGACTTGTTGTGAAAGGTTTTCGACAAGTTCAAGGAGTTGACTATGATAAGACCTTCTCACCCGTAGCGATGCTTAAGTCTGTCCGAATCATGTTAGCAATTGCCGCATTTTATAATTATGAAATTTGGCAAATGGATGTAAAGACTGCATTCCTGAATGGATTTCTGGAAGAAGAGTTGTATATGATGCAACCCGAAGGTTTTATCGATCCAAAGGATGCTAATAAAGTGTGCAAGCTCCAGCAATCCATTTATGGACTGATGCAAGCATTTCTGAGTTGGAATAAATGTTTTGATAGTGTGATCAAAGCAAATGGTTTTATACAGACTTTTGGAGAAGCTTGTATTTACAAGAAAGTGAGTGGGAGCTCTGTAGCATTTCTTATATTATACGTGGATGACATATTGTTGATTGGAAATGATATAGAATTTCTGGTTAGCATAAAAGGATACTTGAATAAGAGTTTTGCAATGAAAGACCTCAGTGAAGCTTTTTATATATTGGGCATTAAGATCTATAGAAAGAGATCAAGACGCTTAATTGGACTTTCACAAACCACATACCTTGATAAAGTTTTGAAGAAGTTCAAAATGGATCAAGCAAAGAAAGGGTTCTTGCATGTGTTACAAGGTGTGAAGTTGAGTCAGACTCAATGCCCGACCGCTGTAGAAGATAGAGAGAAAATGAAAGTCATTCCCTATGCTTGAGCCATAGGTTCTATCATGTATGCAATGTTGTATACCAGACCTGATGTGTGCCTTGCTATTAGTTTAGCAGGCAGGTACCAAAGTAATCCAGGAGTGGATCACTGGACAACGGTCAAGAACATCCTGAAATACCTGAAAAGGACTAAGGATATGTTTCTCGATTATGGAGGTGACAAAGAGCTTGCCGTAAATGGTTACGTCGATACAAGCTTTGACGCTAATCTGGATGACTCTAAGTCACAAACCGGATACGTATTTATATTGAACGGTGGAGCTGTCAGTGCAGTTCTAAGCAAAGCGTCGTGGCGGGATCTACGTGTGAACCGGAATACATACCTGCTTCGGAAGCAGCAAATAAAGGAGTCTGGATGAAGGAGTTCATATCCGATCTAGGTGTCGTACCTAGTACATCGGGTCCAATGAAAATCTTTTGTGACAATACTGGTGTCATTGCCTTGGCAAAGGAATCTAGATTTCACAAGAGAACCAAGCACATCAAGTGACACTTTAATTCCATCCACAATCAATTCAAGGAGGGAGACATAGAGATTTGCAAGATACATAAGGATCTGAATATTGCAGACCCGTTGACTAAGCCTCTCTCATGAGCAAAACATGATCACCACCAAGACTCCATGGGTGTTAGGATCATTACTGTGTAATCTAGATTATTGACTCTAGCGCAAGTGGGAGACTGAAGGAAATATGCCCTAGAGGCAATAATAAAATTGTTATTTATACTTCCTTATATCACGATAAATGTTTATTATTCATGCTAGAATTGTATTAATCGGAAACATAGTGCATGTGTGAATACAGAGACAAACAGAGTGTTACTAGTATGCCTCTACTTGACTAGCTCGTTGAATCAAAGGTGGTTAAGTATCCTAGTCATAGACATGAGTTGTCATTTGATTAACGGGATCACATCATTAGAGAATGATGTGATTGACTCGACCCATTCCGTTAGCCTAGCACTTGATCGTTTGGTATGTTGCTATTGCTTTCTTCATGACTTATACATGTTCCTATGACTATGAGATTATGTAACTCCCGAATACCGAGGAACACTTTGTGTGCTATCAAACATCACAACGCAACTGGGTGATTATAAAGATTCTCTACAGGTGTCTCCGATGGTGTTTGTTGAGTTGCCATGGATCAAGATTAGGATTTGTCACTCCGATTGTCGGAGAGGTATCTCTGGGCCCTCTCGATAATACACATCACTATAAGCCTTGCAAGCAATGTGACTAATGATTTAGTTGCGGGATAAGGCATTACAGAACAAGTAAAGAGACTTGCCGGTAACGAGATTGAACTAGGTATTGGGATACCAACGATCGAATCTCGGGCAAGTAACATACCAATGACAAAGGGAACAACATATGTTGTTATGCGGTTTGACCGATAAAGATCTTCATAGAATATGTGGAAGCCAATTTGAACATCCCACTATTGGCTATTGACCGGAGACGTGTCTCGATCATGTCTACATAGTTCTCAAACCCGTAGGGTCCGCACGCTTAACGTTCGGTGACAATCGGTATTATGAGTTTATGTGTTTTGATGTACCGAAGGTATTTCAGTGTCCCGGATGTGATCACGGACATGACGAGGAGTATCAAAATGGTCAATACATAAAGATGGAAATATTGGACCACTATATTCGGACACCGGAAGTGTTCCGGGTGATTTTGGAGAAAACTGGGGTGCCGGGGGGTTACCGGAAACCCCCAGGGAACTAATGGGCCACATGGGCCTTAGTGGAGAGAGAGGGCCAGCCAGGGCAGGCCGCGCGCTCCATACCCCTTGGGTCCAATTGGACTAGGAGGGGGGCGGCGCCCCCTTTCCTTCTCCCTCTCCTCCTTCCGTTCCCCCTCCTAGTAGGATTAGGAAAGGAGGAGTCCTACTCCTACTAGGAGGAGGACTCCTCCCCTCCTTGGCGCGCCCTAGGGCCGGCCGGCCTCCCCCATTGCTCCTTTATATACGGCTGCAGCGGGGCACCCTAGAAGACACAACAGACATTGTCTTAGCCGTGTGCGGTGCCCCCCTCCACCATAATCCACCTCGGTCATATCGTAGCAGTGCTTAGGTGAAGCCCTGTGCCAGTAGCTTCATCATCATAGTCCTCATGCCGTCACGCTGACAACTCTCTCCCTTGACACTCAGCTAGATCAAGAGTTCATGGGACGTCACCGAGCCGAATGTGTGCAGATCGCGGAGGTGCCGTACTTTCGGTGCTAGGATCGGTCGGATCATGAAGACGTACGACTACATCAACCGCATTGTCATAACGCTTCCGCTTACGGTCTACAAGGGTATGTGGACAACACTCTCCCGCTCGTTGCTGTGCATCACATAGATCTTGCGTGATCGTAGGAATTTTTTTGAAATTACTGTGTTCCCCAACATGTATAACCTTCCTCCTTGGTTGTGCATGAAGCGGAAGTTCATTATGATGCGAGTGCTCATCCAAGGCCTAAACAACCAGGCAAGGACATTGATGTTTACCTACGGCCATTAGTTGAAGAAATTTTATAGTTGTGGAATGAAAAAGGTGTACGTGCGTGGGATGAGCATAGACAGGAGGAATTTGACCTACATGCATTGTTGTTTGTGGCCATCAATGATTGGCCCGCTCTCAGTAACCTTTTAGGACAGAAAAACAAGGGATACCGCACATGCACGCACTGTTTAGATGATACCGACAGTATATATTTGGATAAATGTAAGAAGAATGTGTACCCATGACATCGTCAATTTCTTCCGAGCAGACATCCCGTAAGAAAGAAGCAAATTTTATTTCTGTGCCCCTGGTTCCTTAATTCTACTCACTCATCCCCACGCTCTTAACTTTTGATCACTTTTCCCCACTCCTACTCCCTTGCCCGAAACCCTCAGAACTGGTCACAGCGGACATTGTCGTCGGTGTCGGTGTCAAAACCGGCAGATCTCAGGTAGGGAGTCCCGAACTGTGCGTCTGAGGATCAAAGGTAACAAGAGGCGGGGGACACAATGTTTACCCAGGTTCGCGCCCTCTTAATGGAGGTAATACCCTACTTCCTACTTGATTGACTTTGATGAGTATAGAGGTTACAAGAGTTGATCTACCTCGAGATCGTAATGGCTAAACCCTATATGTCTAGCCTATATGATTGTGATTGCCTCTACGGACTAAACCCTCCGGCTTATATAGACACTGGAGGGGCCTAGGGTTGTACAGAGTCGGTTTACAGAGAATGGAATCTTCACATCTGAACGCCAAACTTGCCACCCACGCAAAGGAGAGTCCCATCCGGACACGGGGGAAGGCCTTCTATCTTGTATCTTCACAGCCCATCACTGAGCTGCATGGAACTGAACTGTGTCTGATTTCTGGATTTTTCTATCCAAAAGTGGTAGAAACCAGTGTTTTGTTCATAGATTTCTGTGAGGCACTCTGTTGTGAGTATCCGTGGAGCCCTACCCATGCTGTTGAACTGAGATATTTCGACAGTACTAAGCAAAGACTTGTCACATTAACTTGTGAGCATCTGGGATTGCTATTTAGTTTGAATGCTGACAGTTGTTTCAATAAAATCCATATCGGTGTGCTTCAAGCATGCTGAGGGAGTCCTGGACTAGGGGGTGTCCGGATAGCCAAACTATCATCATCTGCCGGACTCCAAGACTATGAAGATACAAGATTGAAGACTTCGTCTCGTGTCCGGATGGGACTTTCCTTGGCGTGGAGGGCAAGCTTGGCGATCCGGATATGTAGATCTCCTACCATTGTAACCGACTCTATGTAACCTAGCCCTCTCCGGTGTCTATATAAACCGGAGGGTTTTTAGTCCGTAGGACAACAACAACCATACCATAGGCTAGCTTCTAGGGTTTTTAGTCCGTAGGACAACAACAACCATACCATAGGCTAGCTTCTAGGGTTTAGTCGGTAGATCCACTCTTGTACTACCCATATCATCAATATCAATCAAGCAGGAGTAGGATTTTCCCTCCATCGAGAGGGCCCGAACCTGGGTAAAAACATCGTGTCCCTTGTCTCCTGTTACCATCCGCCTAGACGCACAGTTTGGGACCCCCTACCCGAGATCCACCAGTTTTGACACCGACATTGGTGCTTTCATTGAGAGTTCCTCTGTCTCGTCACCAATAGGCTCGATGGCTCCTTCGATCATCAACAACAATGACGCAGTCCAGGGTGAGACTTTTCTCCCTGGACAGATCTTCGTATTCGGCGGCTTTGCACTGTGGTCCAATTCGCTTGGCCATCTGCAGCAGATCGAAAGCTAAGCCCCTGGCCGTCAGGTCAGATTTGGAAGTCTAAACTTCACGGCTGACCTCCGCGGAGACTTGATCTTCGATGGATTCGAGCCATAGCCGAGCGTGCCGCACTGTCACGATGGGCATGATTTAGCTCTGCTGCCGGATAGTGTCCTGGAGGCCGCACACGAGTCCGCTCCGATCCCTAATTCGGAGCCGACTGTGCAGATCGAGGATGGGTGGCTAGACACTGCCTCGGGGGCTGCAACCTCTACGGTGATGGAGCCGAATACTGACCTTGTCCCTTGTGAAGCTCGTGACTCCGAGGTGTTGGACTCCTCGCCGGACTCCAAACCTCCCGCGCCCCCTCCAATCGAATCCGATTGGGCACCGATCATGGAGTTCACCGCTGCGGATATCTTTCAACACTCACCTTTCAGCGACATCCTGAATTCGCTAAAATATCTCTCGTTATCAGGAGAGCCCTGGCCGGACTGCGGTCAGGACGGTTGGGATGCGGACGACGAAGAAATTCAAACCCCACCCACCACCCACTTAGTAGCCACTGTCGATGATCTAACCGACATGCTAGACTTCGACTCCGAAGACATCGACGGTATGGACGACGATGCCAGAGACGACCAAGAACCAGCGCCTACTGGGCACTGGAAAGCCACCTCTACATATGACATATACATGGTGGATATCCCAAAGGATGGGAATGGCGATGGAATAGCGGAGGAGGATCCCTCCAAGAAACAGCCTAAGCGCCGGCGTCAGCGGCGCCGCTCTAAATCCCTCCACAGTAAGAATGGAGATTCCGGCACCGGAGACAATAACACCCCTGACAGTGCCGAAGACAACCCCCTCGAGCAAGACTCAGCACAGGAGGACGGAGAAGCCAGCCCTCATGAGAGAGCGACAGACAAAGAGGTAGAGGATGATAATTACATGCCTCCCTCTGGAGACAAGGCAAGCCTCGACAACGATGAATTCGTCGTGCCTGAGGATCACGTCGAATAAGAGCGTTTTAAACGCAGGCTTATGGCCATGGCAAACAGCCTCAAGAAAAGGCAGCAATAGCTTAGAGCTAATCAAGATCTGCTAGCCGACAGATGGACTGAAGTCTTCGCGGACGAAGAGCATGAACTCGAACGCCCCTCCAAAAGCTACCCCAAGTGCAAGCTGCTCCCCCGATTAGAGGAGGAGGCATATAAACCTGCATCACCAGCGCACAATACGGCTGACCGACCACCTCGTGGCCACGACAGAGAGGCCTCTAGGCCCTCCACTAGAACCGTACCCCAGCATCGCTCGAAAAGCACAAAGCCACGGGGGAATGCGTCGGACTTGCGAGATATATTGGAGGATAAGGCAAGACAATCAAGATCGATCTACGGATCGCGTGGGCGCCCCACGATGCGCGACGATGACCGTCACGCTGGATACAGCAACTCCGGCCGGGCTGAGCACAGCAGAGAAAGCTCGCTTGAGCTACGTCGTGATATAGCCCAATATAGAGGCGCCGCACACCCACTATGCTTCACAGATGAAGTAATGGATCATCAAATCTCCGAAGGGTTCAAACCTGTGAACATTGAATCCTACGATGGCATAACAGACCCCGCGGTTTGGATCGAAGACTATCTCCTTCATATCCACATGGCCCGCGGTGATGATCTTCACGCCATCAAATATCTCCCACTCAAGCTGAAAGGACCAGCTCGGCATTGGCTTAACAGCTTGCCAGCAGAATGAATTGGCTGTTGGGAGGACATGGAAGCCGCATTCCTTGACAACTTCCAGGGCACATATGTGCGACCACCAGATGCTGATGACCTAAGCCACATAATTCAGCAGCCAGACGAATCGGCCAGACAATTCTGGACATGGTTCTTAACAAAGAAAAATCAAATCATCGACTGTCCGGATGTAGAGGCCCTCACAGCCTTCAAACATAACATCCGCGACGAGTGGCTTGCCCGGCACCTAGGACAGGAAAAGCCGAAATCCATGGCAGCCCTCACATCACTCATGACCCGCTTCTGCGCGGGAGAGGACAGCTGGCTAGCCCGCAGTAACAACCTCAGCAAAAACTCTTGCAGTCCGGATACCAAGGACCACAATGGCAGGTCGCATCACAACAAAAACAAAGGCCGCGTTAACGATGATAACACTTAGGACACGACAGTCAACGCCGGATTCAGAGGCTCCAAATCCGGTCAGCGGAAAAAGCCATCCAAAAGAACTACTCTAGGTCCGTCTAATTTGGACCGAATACTTGACCGCTCTTGCCAGATACACGGCACCCCTGAAAAACCAGCTAATCACACCAACAGGGATTGTTGGGTATTCAAGCAGGCAGGCAAGTTAATTGCCGAAAACAATGACAAGGGGTTGCATAGCAATGACAAGGAAGAGACCTGGCCGCCGAACAATAGAGGACAGAAGGGTTTTCCCCCACAAGTGCGGACGGTGAACATGGTATACGCATCCCACATACCCAAAAGGGAGCGGAAGCGTGCACTCAGGGACGTATACGCGATGGAGCCAGTCGCCCCAAAGTTCAATCCATGGTCCTTTTGCCCGATCACTTTTGATCAAAGGGACCACCCCACCAGCATCCGCCATGGCGGGTTCGCCGCATTGGTCCTAGACCCAATCGTCGATGGGTTTCACCTCACTAGAGTCCTGATGGACGGCAGCAGCAGCCTGAACCTGCTTTACCAGGATACAGTGCGCAAGATGGGCATAGACCCCTCAAGGATTAAACCACCAAAGACGACCTTCAAAGGCGTCATACAAGGTGTAGAGGCCAATTGTACAGGCTCAGTTACACTGGAAGTGGTCTTTGTATCCCCGGATAACTTCCGAAGCGAGGAGTTAATCTTCAACATAGTTCCGTTCCGCAGCGGCTATCATGCTCTGCTCGGACGAACCGCGTTTGCAAAGTTCAACGCGGTGCCGCACTACGCATACCTCAAGCTCAAGATGCCAGGCCCTCGAGGAGTCATCAGGGTCAACGGAAACACGGAACGCTCTCTCCGAACGGAGGAACACACAACGGCTCTTGCGGAAGAAGTACAGAGCAGCCTCTTAAGGCAATTCTCGAGTCCGGCCGTTAAGCGACCGGACACGGCTAAACGCGCCCAGAGTAACCTACAACAAGACCACCTGGCACGTTCCGAGCACGCATAGCAATGCGGCCCCAACCCCAGCCCTTGAAAAATTGCAAGACTGGTCCTTCGCGTACATCATTACGCTCTGGAGATACCATGGGCATAGGGGGAGGGGCACGACCATGACAGGCCCAGAATGCGGCTTAACCACACAAGGGGCTCCCAAGTGTGTCATTCTTTTTCCTTTTTCTTTTTTCTTACCCACAGGACTCCGTTCACCAGAGGCCCTGTCCAGCAGCAGACCTGCCGAACTCACGATGCAACAGCCAGGGAAGGAGAAAGGCTACGACGAGTATCCAGGTGGTCTCCATTACGAGCAGTAAATCTGTTTTATACACCATTCTGCAGCCTACCCCTGGAGGGGGACATGTTTAATAGTCCCATCCCTTGCTTACCACACTAGTTGTATCATTCTGCATTCATGGCAGTATTTATTGAATAAACAATGCATCGCTTTTTGCTTATAATTGCATTTCTTTCTTATACATATGTTCATTTATGACATGTTGCATCTGTACACTTTGGTACGGCTAAATACACCAGGGGCTTAAGTTCCCCACATTATGGTGTGATAAGTCCGAACACTTTCACAAGTGCGGCACCCCGAACTTATAGCATTATATGCATCGGCTCCGAATCATGTCTTGGGTCAATAGTTGGGTTTGACCGGCTCCCATGTTTGTGTACCTTACGTTCCGTTGTATCGGCTAAGGTAGCACTGGGAGAACCACTGCGATTGCACCCCAGTTGAGCTGGGCGAGCGCCTCAGTGGAGAAACCTAAAACTGACCGTCATGATAAGGCGAGAGCTGGTCGCTGTTCGAGAGGTTTTTTCGAGTCCCTAAAGACTTATGCCGCTTAGAGCGAGGAACCGGCTTTGTCCGGCCCAGGCATGGATAGCGCCCCGAACTCGGTCTTCCGAACACTAGGGGCTTCGCCGAAATTTATAATTATAGAATTCTATGGCTAAGTGAGAGTGTTCAAGCATTATAAATCTGGTTGCCTCGTTCATTGTGTTGAGCGCCTCCCTAGATGGACCCAAAAATGGGAACAAGAGCGCTCAAGTTTATCCCGAACACCCCAGCACTCGTGGCATGGGGGTTGAAGCCGACGACTTGCCATCTCTCAGATTTGATAAACGGCCGCACAGAAGGTAATATTTTAAATTAACAAGCATTGCTTAGCGCATATGAACAAAGTTTTCAGCACACAGTATAATAAAATGCGAGTCTACTCAAATATTATATCTTTGGAGCACTCACCCGCAATCATGCGGGCACCCTTCAGGACACTCTTATAATACATCTCGGGCATGCGATACTCCTTGTCCGTCGGTGGCGCGTCCGTCACAAGCTTCTCAGCATCCATCCTGCCCTAGTGCACCTTTGCATGGGCAAGGGCCCGACGAGCACCTTCAATGCATGCGGAGTGCTTGACGACTTCAACCCAGGGACACGCATCCACCAGCCGCCGCACCAGGCCGAAGTAGCTCCCATGCATGGCCTCCTTGGGCCACAGCCGAACTATGAGGCCCTTCATGGCCTGTTCGGCCACCTTGTGGAGCTCGACCAGCTGCTTCAGCTGGTCGCTAAGGGGCACCAGATGTCCGGTGTCAGCATACTGAGACCAGAAGACCTTCTCCGCCGAGCTCCCCTCCTTGGCCCAGTAGAAAGCGGCAGCATCGGACACGCTGCAAGGCAGATCTGCGAATGCTCCTGGAGAGCTCTGCATTCGGGTAAGTAATAGGAAATCACATTCACATGCTTGCTTTGCGTGAAAAATGCCTTACCTGCCGCTATTTTCTTCAACGCCTCGATCTCCTGGAGGGCCTTGTGGGCCTCGGCCTTAGCGGCTTTGGCACTCTCAAGAGCCGATGCAAGCTCGGACTCTCGAGTCTTTGAGTCGCGCTCCAAACTCTCATGTTTTTCCATGAGAGCCTGGAGCTCTTGTTGCACCTCCGCCACCCGCACCTCCTGCTTCTCTCGCTCGGCTCGCTCCGTGGCCGCATTGCGTTCGGCCGCGGACACCGCCTCCTTCAGGGTCGCCACCTCGTTCGTGGCCCCTGGAGTACCCATGTTATCCTTGTTATTTCTCTTGCAACCAAATCCTTTTCTGTAAGGTACAACTTTAATACGGTGTTACTCACCTTCCTTGTCCTCGAGCTGCTTCTTGGCACGGCCGAGCTCGCTCTCGGACCGCTCGAGGTTCTGCTTCAAAGCATTGACCTTCGCAGTCAGTGCGGCAGAGGTCAGCAGCGCAGCCTGCAATCCCATATTGACATATTTTTTAGACTCCTGCGTATATCTTTTTAGATCCTCAGTCCAGCTTTTCTTTCCGAACACCGAACCGAGCATCAGGGGCTACTGTCTATGCGGTATTATATTACACATCTTAAAATTCTTACCTCAAAGCCTGTTAGAAGGCTGCTGCAGGCCTCGGTCAGCCCGCTCTTGGCGAGCTGCACCTTCTGAATCACCGCACTCATGACAGTGCGGTGTTCTTCTTTGATGGAAGCGCCGTTGAGCGCCTCCAGCAAGTTATCCGGCGCCTCCGGTTGGACGGAGGCCGCCGGTGCCATAGTCTTGCCCTTCTTACGAAGGGGCCGCCCGCCAGACTCCGGAACCACTGCAGGTTCCAGTGCGGAGTCCGGTGCAAAGTCCGGGAGGTTGCCCTGCAGCACCTCCGGGGCCTCCTCCTCCTGGTGGGTCCCTTCCCGGGATCCCACCTCGGCGTCGTTAGTGTCACGGGGGGTGGAGGCGGTCGGAAGAGAATCCATATCCGACGTGCTCAAGGACCCGCTCGACGAAGCGGGAAGATCGTCCTTGGGTGGACTACAGGGTTGTATGCGGCATTAGAAAGACACCATGTGACAAAAAGAAAAATTATAAATCATCTAGGAGTACGGATACTTATGATCTCGCCAGAGGCTTGGCCCTTGAGGGCCACTCCTTGTTGCCATCGCCGACGTTGGCGGAACAGTCCGGGGGAAGGGTCCTTCCCTTCTTGGACCCTTCGGCCTCCCTTGTTGGGGAGGCCTTCCTCTTCTTCTCTCCCCCCACTGGGGGAGAGGCCTCCTTCTTCTCCTCCTCGTCCTCGTGGGAGGAGTCCGCCTTGGAGTCATCGGACGATGAGTCCGACCCCACCTGACGCCGGGAACTCCTTCGGGTTCCCGTGGCCTTCTTCTTGGCCTTCTTCTCTAGCACTACGTAAAGCGCCGGGACCAGCAGCCCTGTCAAACGGCCATCCGCTAGGTCTTCTAGAAGGGGAGCCGGACAGTTAACCTGTCCGAACGTCTTCTGCCAGGCCTGTTAAAGGTATTGGGAGTTTAGATCCCGCATAAAGCCAAAACATGAAAAGCAAGTGTCCCATAAAGGATAACATGGCTTACCTCGCCAGCCGAATGCTGCAAGCTGAATCCGCGATCTTCGGTAGCGGATGCGGGAGCTTCGGCGCCCTTGAACAGCACCCTCCAGGCAGCTTCGTACGTAGTGTCAAAGAGCCCGCTCAAGGACCGGTGTTGTGCCGGATCAAACTCCCACAAATTGAAGTCCCGTTGCTGGCAGGGGAGAGGCGGATGAGCATGACCTGGATTACATTGACAAGCTTGAGCTTCTTGTTCACCAGGGTTTGGAGATAGGACTTTAGTCCGGTCAGCTCTTCCGAACTACCCCATAGCAGGCCCTTCTCTTTCAAGGAGGTGAGCTGCAGGGGGATGCCAGTTCTGAATTCGGGGGCCGCTGCCCATTTAGGGTCACGCGGCTCGGTGATGTAGAACCACCCTGATTGCCACCCTTTGATGGATTCCACGAAGGCACCCTCGAGCCATGTGACATTGGGCATTTTGCCCACCATGGCGCCTCCGCACTCCGCTTAGCTACCCTTCACAACCTTCGGCTTGACATTGAAGGTCTTTAGCCACAAGCCGAAGTGGGGATGGATGCAGAGGAAGGCCTCACACACGACGACAAACGCCGAGATATTGAGGATAAAATTTGGGGCCAGGTCATGGAAATCCAGGCCGTAGTAGAACATGAGCCCCCGGACAAAGGGGTGGAGTGGAAAGACCAGTCCGCGGAGGAAATGGGGAAGGAATACCACCCTCTCATGGGGCCCGGGGGTGGGGATGAGCTGCCTCTCGTCGGGGAGCCGGTGTGCGATGTCGCTGGATAGATATCCGGCGTCGCGCAGCTTCTTGATGTGCCCCTTCGTAACAGAGAAGGCCATCCACTTGCCTCCTGCTCCGGACATGGTTGGAGAAGGTCGAGGTGAGATGTGCGGACTTGGGCGCTGGAGCTCGAGTGCGCTTAGGTGGATAAGCAAAGGAGGAAGAAGGCACAGGTAAAAAGGTGGATCCTTATCCCCTTATATATGGGCGGATGAAACTATGCGTCCCTACTGGCCTGGTAAAACTCGCTTATCTCCCAAGCGCCGCAATCAATGGCGCGGTTGGGTTACCCACGTCCGTATTGATGGGAATCCCGGAATAAGGGGAATACGATCTCTTCTTCAATAAGACGTGCCAAGGAAACCGCTTCGCTAAACGCGCTGAGGTGGTATAATAAAAACGATTCGAGTAAAGGCTTGGTTGTAGTGTGATGTCATGCCACAAAATACGTCAGCAGATTGAACTTGTGTAAATATTATTCTCTCTACGGTGGTATGTGGAATTTATTTTGCAGAGCCGGACACTATCCTAGTGTTCACAATCTTCTATAAATTATTCGGAGGAGGAACCCGCTATCGGTGTACTAAAGTAGGGGTACCTTAATATCCCGAACTTGTGCACGGGCAGTCGCAGCGCCCCGCGGCAAGGCTTGCCGGGCGTCCACCAAGATCCTTCGCTATTCCTGTTACTGCCATTCAAGAACAAAGTGTTGACTGTGAAGACGAGGCCCCGGCAAGAGAAGCTTGCCGGGAAGGACAAGACCCCGGCAAGAGAAGCTTGCCGGGGAGGCCGACCAAGACCCGGCGAGCAGCAAGCTTGCGGGTGCGACAAGACAGCGACCGCGGCAAGGCGCTTGCCGCGGCGAAGCCACAACTCTGCGCCCACGCTCCAGCGCATCCGACGACGTGTCGCCGCAGGATCGCTCCTGGTGCACGTGGCGGGTAGCTGTGCAGCCAAGCGGTGCGAGGTGGAGAGTGAAGATGACAAGGAGGCCATCGTGGCGATCGGTGGCGCCCCTAACGGTCGTTTCTTACACTGTTTGAGCGACCGGACAGGCATTAAATGCCCTTGTCCCCTGCCGTCATAGTTAGGTAGGGGGCACTATTGATAGCGGTTGTACCAACCCCCGTTTTTACTTTTTTTACCCCTCTCTCTACGCTGCCACCTGTCGGTGACCCCTTTAGACTATAAAAAGGAGGCCCATGCGCACGTAGAAGGGGTTTGACTCATTCGAAACTACAACACACATACGCTCTCGAGCAAGAACGGAATAGAAACACAAAGCAGCAGTAGGAGTTTTATCTCTCCGGAGAGCTCCGAAGCTGGGTAAAATCCCTCGCGTGCTTTCGCCTCGATCTGCTCTTCGTGCGCTCTCCGCTCCCTTGCCGGACCGAAAAGGGGCCCTGCCCCATAGGTGTTCGTTTCCCACGACATCTTTGTCGCGCCAGGTAGGGGGGCGTCGAGGTCGTGCGTACCTGATCCGGCGTCGGCGCGCGCTACATCAACATCTTCATTGACATGCCACCGAAGAAGAAGGCTTCGGAGGTGGCCGCTCCGTCTATGACTATCCTACCGCCACCGGGGCAAACGGGCGGTGGGGTGGACGCCGGCAGAGGAGCGGGCACCGACGGGGGGACTCACGTCGTCACCAGGTCCAAGGACAAGGCCCCGCAAGCTTCAGCGTCCGTACATCCACCGCACCCCTCCCAGGAGGTGCAGGATCGACAACGCCACGGTGCTCCTAGCACCGTACTCGCGTTGGAACAAGGCCAAGCTGGTGGGTCGCGGGACGCTCAAGGCCAACATACACGTCAACACGCTGGCACGAGCGCAGTACGGTCGCCTAGACGAGATGTTGCTCCTTCTAACACTGTTAGAAGTTTGAGCATATCCCGCACCTCGCGCCGCTCGCCACCGCCACCCAAGACTCCAGAGGAAGCACTGGCCCGAGCCCAGTTGCTTCTAGATTATCCTCCAGCGCCAGACAAGATCGACGACTGGAGGGCCACCATTCAGAGCCTCATCGGCTTCGCCAACGGCGACAAGCCCCGGCAACCGAGCACATCAAAGCCCCGGCAAGACGCCCAGGCGCAAGCCGACGCCGACAAGACCGCTGGGGGTGCCACCACCATGCACTCCCCGCCCCGAAGGCCAAGATTGCTGACTCGCCGAGCCAACCTCGACACCGACTCCACCGCGTCGTCGGACCTGCGAGCTCGCTGCGATCAACGCCAAGTTCTCCAAGAACGACGAAACAAAGACGCTCGTACTCGCATCAAGCGCAGAAGAGAAGCGCGGCGTCAATCTGACCAGCGCGCTGGGCCCACTCTCGATATGCATGCGCCAGGGGAACCAGGCGACTTGCCGTACGCGGTAGGTTGCCCTGCGTTCACCCGTGAGCTGCGGCAGGTCCAGTGGCCTAGTACCAAGAACATCAAACCAGACGTACCCGAGAAGTACGATGGCAGGATACATCCGTCGGAGTTCCTCAGCGTCTACACCATCAGGGTGCAGGCTGCCGGGGGACGCGACGAGAAGATCCTCGCCAACTACTTCCCGCTGGTGCTCAAGCCCAACGTCAGATCTTGGCTCATGCACTTGCCGGACAACTCCATCTCTTTGTGGGCGGACCTGTGCCATCAGTTTGTCGGCGCCTTCACGGGCGGCCACAAGCCCCATGGCCAGGAGAGCGATCTTCATCTACTCGCCCAGAAGGAAGGAGAACCCCTGCGCAAGTACATACAGAGATTCAGCCAGGTGCAGTGCAACATCCCAGATGTCCACCCTGCCGCGGTTATCAGCGCGTTCCATCAGAACGTACGCAACTGCAGGATGAGGGAGGATATGGCGATGTGCAAAATCAGAGATGTCAGCGAGCTATATGCTCTGGCCGACAAGTGCGCACGTGCTGAAGAGGGGAGGAAACTCCCCGGAGAGAATGCAGGAGCAGAAGGATCCGACAGTGAGGACGCCCCTCCGGCAAAGAAGAAACGGAGGCGGAATAACAGAAAGAGGAAGGCTAAGGATGTGCTAGTGGTCGAGCAGTCCGGCAATGGAGGCGGCGCCGAGAATGCCAAAGCTGGTGACTTCGGCGAGGCTGTGGTAGCCGCTGACAAGCAAGACGGCTCCGGCAAGCAGT
Organism: Triticum dicoccoides; assembly: GCF_002162155.2. NCBI lineage: Eukaryota > Viridiplantae > Streptophyta > Magnoliopsida > Poales > Poaceae > Triticum > Triticum dicoccoides. The sequence continues at coordinate 525,013,758 of NC_041393.1, forward strand.
ACTGCAAGATCCACCGCACCAAGGGCCATGACCTCCAGGCCTGCAAGAAGGTTGAGCAGCTTGTTGAGCTACAGAAAGCTGAATACGTGCGCCGCGACAAGGAGAATGCCCAGGAAGGTGGCGGAGGATCCGGCAAGAAGCATCCCGCCCGAGGAGGACGCCGCGGCAAGGCCAGGCAGCGGCAAGGAGACAGGCCTCCCCGCGGCCGCGACAAGGATGAGGATGAAGACGAAGATGACGTGATGGAGGAAGATGAGACCGACGAGTAGGAGTTTCAGAAGGAAACAAAGGTTTTGTGCGTTGACGGTGGTGCCTCTCTGCATACCTCGCACCGCCAACTCAAACAGTGGGTGAGGGAAGTGAACACAGTAGAACCGTCCGTTGAGTCGCGCAAACCCCTGAAGTGGTCCAGCACGCCCATCATCTTCAACGTTGAGGATCACCCTGATCGCATCACTGCGGTCGGGTGCTTGCCGATGTTGGTTTCGCCAACCATCCGCAACCTCAAGGTCACAAAGATGTTGGTTGACGGCGGGGCCGGCCTAAATTTGATCTCTTCCGTGGTGCTCAAGAAGCTCCAGATCCCCGACAGCGAGCTCGAAGAGACTGGTACCTTTCAAGGAATCAACCCGGGAAGGAGCAAGCCGAAGGGGAAGATCACACTGCTAGTAACTTTTGGCAGCGAGCTGAACTTCAGGACAGAGAGAGTCACGTTTTGACGTTGCTGATTTCCCATTGCCCTACAATGGGATACTCGGTCGTCCAGCGCTTGCCAGGTTCATGGCAGCCTCTCACTACGCTTACAATGTGCTCAAGATGCCTGGTCCGATAAGTGTTATTTCTGTCCATGGCGACAAGAAAGATGCACTTATCTGTACCGACAAGATCTACCGGGAAGCAGCAGCCGCAGCAGAACGCGAACCACTTGCTGCTGAAGCTACCGGGGGGAAGAAGAAGACCAAGTCCGGCAAGAGTAGCTCTGATGCCCACTCCGGCAAGCGCACCTCTTCGGAGTGCTGCGCTACCGTCGAGGACGCACCATCGAGCTCCACCGGCAAGTGCAAGAAGGCAAAGACAGCTTCACTGGAGACCAAGAAAGTGGCCGCCAAGGAGGACAGCACTGGTGGTACTTTCACCATCAGTGCCACGCTTGATCCTAAATAGGAAAGCGCGCTCGTTGCTTTCCTGCGGGCGAATGTCGATGTGTTTGCATGGCAACCATCTGACATCCCTGGTGTTCCCAGGAAAGTAATTGAGCACCACCTTGCCGTCTGCCCTCACGCGCGGCCCGTCAAGCAGAGAGTTAGGAAGCAAGCAGTAGAACGCCAAGAGTTCATTGCAGAAGAGATCAAGAAATTGGAAGCAGCAGGCCTGGTCCGAGGAGTACTTCATCCAACATGGTTAGCCAATCTAGTAGTCGTGCGCAAAGCGAACGGGAAGTGGAGGCTTTGTATTGACTTCACTGATGTTAATAAATCTTGTCCCAAGGATCCATTTCCCTTGCCGCGCATTGACCAGATTGTTGACTCCACGGCAGGATGTGATCTGCTTTCATTCCTTGATGCATACTCAGGATATCATCAGATCTTCATGGCAGAAGACGGTGAAGAGAAAACCGCATTCATTACTCCATGTGGCACGTACTGCTTTGTACGGATGCCTTTCGGACTAAAGAATGTTGGTTCAACATTTGCAAGAGTAGTCAGTCATGCTTTTGAGCCATAGCTGCATAGAAATGTAGAAGCTTACATGGATGACATAGTGGTCAAAAGCAGAGACAGAGCAACTTTGATCCAAGATTTGGACGAGACTTTTGCAAATCTGCGCAAGATCAATCTCAAGTTGAATCCCGAGAAGTGCGTGTTTGGAGTTCCTTACGGCAAGCTTCTCGGAATCTTCGTATCTCAGCGGGGGATCGAAGCCAATCCCGACAAGATCAAAGCCATTGAACAGATTGAAGCACCGAAGCGCGTCAAGGATGTGTGAAGACTTGCCGGCTGTGTTGCTGCTCTCAGTAGGTTCATCTCTAAGTCTGCTGAGCGCGCCCTGCCATTTTTCAAAATTTTGAAAAAGGCAGGTCCAATGAAATGGACTCCGGAAGCGGAGGCTGCGCTGCAGGACTTGAAGAGATACCTATCCTCCACTCCAATACTTGTCGCACCTAAGCCACAAGAGAAGTTGCTGCTATATCTGGCGGCAACCAATCAAGTGGTTAGTGCTGCGTTAGTAGCAGAGAGGGAGGCGGATGATGAGCCAGCGACCGCGGCAAGCGAGTCCAGCGACAAGCAGGGGGCTTCCCCGACAAGTTATCGTTCCAGCAAGGATGGATCTACGCAGCCACAAGAAGAGAAACAGAAGAAGATGGTGCAGCGCCCAGTTTACTTTGTCAGTTCCCTTCTGCAGGGGGCTAGATCAAGGTACTCTGGTGTGCAGAAGTTGCTTTTCGGCCTTCTCATGGTCTCGAGGAAGCTGCGCCATTACTTTCAAGCACATGAAATCACAGTTGTCACTCGCTTTCCGTTGAAGAGGATACTGCAAAATCCAGAAGCAACAGGCAGGATTGTCGAGTGGGCACTGGAATTGTCAAGCTTTGGCCTCAAGTTTGAAAGTACTTCAACTATTCAGAGCCGAGCATTGGCAGAATTCATAGCAGAATGGACGCCAATGCCTGATGAACAAACTCCGGAGAGGAGCATCCCCGTCAAGGAAGCAAGCAAAGAATGGATCATGTACTTTGATGGTGCCTTCTCGCTGCAAGGCGCCGGTGCGGGCGTACTACTTGTCGCACCCACCGGAGAGCACCTCAAGTACGTGGTCCAGATGCACTTTCCCAAGGAGCAAGCAACAAACAATACTGCAGAGTATGAAGGCTTGCTTGCCGGACTCAGGATCGCGGTAGACCTTGGGTTCAAGAAGCTCAGAACGACATTGCAGACGGCCAGTCAAGTAAACAAAGATTATCAGAGTCCGTTGATGGAAGCATACATTGATGAAGTGAGGAAGCTAGAAGAACATTTTGAAGGCCTGCAGATGGAACACGTTCCAAGAGCTCAGAACGACATTGCAGACGGCCAGTCAAAATGCGCCGCACTCAAGTTACCTGTGGAACCAAGAATTTTTGTGCTCAAGCTGACTCAACCATCTGTAACACCATCAACTGGACAGAGCAAGAAGAGGACGTTAGTTACTGGCGACTACTTTCCGGCAGAGCTCCCCGAAGCCGCCGTCAAGAAAGTCCCCAAGATCAACACAAAGAGTGCTGAGGAGCAGTCTGCTCCGACAAGCCCTAGGGTTTGTTTCGTTGAAGCAGACGCTCCCGATAAGCTGTGTCCCGACACGCTTGCCGGGGAGCATCATGCTCCGGCTGAATCACAGATTCTTGCCGTGGAAGCAGATGTTCCCGCAGCAGCATTTGCGCCTTTAATCCTTGTCGTTGAGCCACAAGCTCCGGCATGGGCACAGCAGATCGTCCAATTCCTTCAAACAGGAGAACTTCCCGAGGAGCAAGAAGAAGCGGAGAGAGTAGCTCGGCAATCAAGTATGTACCAGTTTGTCGACGACATACTGTACAGAAGAAGATTCAACAAAGTGAAATTGAAGTGCATTTCGCGGGAAGATGGACAGGAGCTGTTGGCGGAGATACATGGAGGCATATGTGGTCACCACATTGGCGCAAGAGCACTTGCCGGCAAAGCCTTCCGGCAAGGGTTCTTCTGGCCGACAGCCCTCCAGGATGCAACTGCGCAAGTAACCAAGTGTGAAGCATGCCAGTTCCACTCCAAGCAGATACATCAACCAGCTCAAGCTCTCCAAACAATCCCTTTATCCTGGCCATTTTCGGTCTGGGGGCTCGATATCCTCGGCCCTTTCCTCGAGCTGTCGGGGGCTTCGAGTACTTGTACGTAGCGATCGACAAGTTCATGAAGTGGCCGGAGGTGGAAGCAGTGAGGAAGGTGACAGCACAATCAGTAGTCAAGTTCTTCAGGTCAATTGTTTGCCGTTTCGGAGTCCCTAATAGGATCATCACCGACAATGGCACACAATTCACGAGTCGCACCTTCATGCAGTACGTCCAAGATCTTGGCGCCAAGATCTGCTTCGCTTCTGTTGCTCACCCGAGAAGCAACGGTCAAGCGGAGAGGGCAAACGCTGAAGTGCTGCGCGGGCTCAAGACCAGAACTTTCGACAGGTTGCGCAAGTGCGGAAGAAATTGGATCGAGGAGCTGCCGGTGGTTCTTTGGTCGATCAGGACGACGCCAAATCGAGCCACTGGCTAGACGCCTTTTGCTCTAGTCTATGGAGCAGAAGCAGTTCTCCCCACGGAACTCGTATACGGATCGCCTCGAGTGCTCGCTTACGATGAGCTTGAGCAAGAGCAGCTGCGGCAAGATGACGCGCTGCTTCTCGAGGAAGATCGTCTTTAGGCTGCTGTACGAGCTGCTCGCTACCAGCAAGCTTTGCGCCGCTACCATATCCGCAAAGTTAATGCCAGAAGCTTCGAGGAAGGCGACCTTGTTCTTCGGCGCGTTCAATCCGCCAAGAATTCCAACAAGTTGATGCCGAAGTGGGAAGGCCCTTATCGGGTGAAACGAAACACTAGGCCCGGCACTGTCCGTCTTGAGACCGAAGATGGCTTTCCGGTGAGCAATTCCTGGAACATAGAGCATCTTCCTAAGTTTTACCCATAAGGCGCAGTTGCCGGAATCTGTTCCGGCAACCACCTTTTGTACAAGCCTTGCCTCTGTTGCATGTAACCCTTTGCACAAAGCCGGGCACAGATCCCGTGCGTAAATAAAGTTCATGTGCCTCGCACATCTTGTCAAATTTCATGCCTTTTTATTTTTTGCATGTATATCTGACACTTTGTGCAGCACTCGCCCCCGGTAAGCAATAACGAGCCGTAAGGCTCCATATCTTTATTTTCTCTTCTTTCTTTTGTTCAAAAAGAAGGTTCCTTCGCCCACAAGTTCATCGGGGGGGGAGAGGAGAGGATAAAGGTGTGGACCAGGCATCGTTCAAAAAATACAGCCTTGCCGGGACGCAGACGACAGAAAAGCTAAGTTGCCAAAGTTTGAGCAAAGTCAGTTTTAAATTTTTAAGTTATATTCCTTGAACGACCGTGCCTTGTATGGAAAACCTGTGCGTGGAGGAACCGGCTCGTGGCTAAGTTGCGCCCTTACTTTGTTTCGAGTCCGCTCAACAATGAAAGTGCGCTGCGACTAGTCCCGACAAGGTTTCTTGCCGGAGGCAACACCGCCAGCAGGCTGCTGATGTTCCGCACTCAGCGCTCGCGGCAAGTGTGCCTGCGCCGGAAAGTTCCCTAAAAGCATAGGGCAAAAACATGCAAGGGATGGAATCAAGTAAAGGAAGTAACATAGCAGAGAGTACCTAGAATAAAGTTATATTACAATAAATAGCTTGCCGCGCTCTAATGGGTTGTTCCTGTGACATATCTAGCAGCAGCAAGAAAAAGGAGAAGAAGGGTGGCTTAATCCACGCGCTCGCCGTCAACCCTCCAGACCTCATTCACCTTGTCCACAATAGGTGCGACAATGGCTTTGAGCTCTTCGAGATCAGCGCCCGCCGGCAGCTTCTTGAGGACGCGGGTGAGATCGAGGCCCGGGTTGCGAAAGAGTATCTTCACCAACACCTTCTCCAAGACCTTGGCACAGATTGCACGCGACTCGTCCGCCAGCTTCTTTGGGATCCTTTCCCAGAGTTGCTGGAGGGCCGTCACCACACCCTTGAAGAAAAGAGTAAGCTCAGCACTGGGCTGGAGGTTTTCGTCAGTGGAGTACCCGAAGCCCGCCAAGTCCAGCTCCGCCAGCTCTTCGTCAATAGTTGCAGCAATGTTGACGAGGCCTTCCGTCCAGAGCTCCACCGTAGCCCTGAAGGTGTTTTGAGTCTCAGCGGCCCTCGTCAGCAGCTCCTCGTTGCCCTTGAGCTCCTTCTTCAAGTCATCCTCTCGCCTCTTGGCGGCGTCCAGCGTCTCCGTCAAGGTGGCCAGCTTCAGCTCCAGATCAGCGCTCGAGTCCTTGGCGGCGTTCAGTTCCTTGATCTTATCGGCAAGTTGAACTTGCAGATTGCCATGGGCAAGAGCATCCTTCTCGCGCTCGCGCTGGAGTGCGGCAAGCTCTTCATTCTTCCCTTTCATTTCCGCCTCCAGCTGCGTCACCTTCACCTCTAACTCCTTCTTGGTGGCCTCAACAGCCGCGGCGGCATCCTTCGCCTCCTTGAGTGCCCCGCCAAGTGATTGCTCCCGGGCCTCGAGCTCCTCCTCGTGGCTGTCCAGATTAACCTTCTTCTGTGTCAGTTCACCTTCCCGCCTGGACAGCTCCTCGGCGGCGAGCCTCTGCTGCTCCTCGGCTTCAGCCTTCTCCAGGATGAACGCCTTCTTCGCCTCGTCAAGTTGCGCCCTTTCCTCCGCAATGGATCGGAGGGCCTCCTGGTTGCGGCTCTTGAGCTCCTCCGCATGCTTTTCTATGTCAACTCCCGCCCGCACGACAAGCGCTTCCCGGGACTCAAGCTTCGCTTGCCGGGCGCGGTAGAGTGACACCAACTTTCGGAGCAACTGCTCCTCCTTGGACTCGCCGCTGCTGCTGCTTGGCGCGTCAACCACCGCCAGCCCAGCGGAGGCGAGTACTTCCCCGTCAAACTCCTCTCCTTCGACCGGCGCCCTGGAGCTCGACGCCTAGGGAAGCTTGATGTATACGCCCTCGCCGGCCTTCAAGTAGGCGCCTGGCTGGGGCTCCTCGGAGCCCGGCGGTGCATCAGCGGTGGAGGGGTCCGCAGTCGGTGCAGCGCCGTGCGCTCCTGCGCCCTCCGGGTCGTCAGTACGATCGCCGGACCCCTCGCCGGCTCCTGGACCAGCAGCCTCGGCGGCTTCTTCGTCGGCAGGTTCATTAGCGCCAGCCTCTTCCTCGTCAGCGGCGGCGTTTTCAGTATTGCCGCGTGCACCTTCCTCGCCGGTGGCCTCGATCTCCATCGGGTCTATAAGAGGGGGATCTGGGGACAGGGAGAGGAAGGAAAAGTCAAGCAAATATCCAAAAAAGAAGAAAGAAGATCAGAAGAAGAACCCAAGGGAAGATTTCCGACAAGGAAGGTTACCTGTGCTGGGCTCTGTGACCAAGGGCTCCTCCACCAAGGGCTCACTGGTTCCGTCCCTTGCCAGGGACCTCTCCCTTGCCGGGGAGCGCTCCCTTGTCGGGGAATCGCCCCTTAGCGGCGTAGTCGAAGCAGACAGCACCTCCGGGGCGGTTTCTGATTGCTCCTGATGGGCCTGCTCTGCTCCTACACGAATGAATCAGCAATCAAAGATGTCAACAAAAGAAGAAGCACCCATGCGCGCCCCACAACAGAAAGTGAACCAAACACTTACGCTGGGGGCTGTGCTGGGGGCTGCTGCGAGGAGAAGGAACCGGGTCCGTCAAGGTTGTCTCGGACGTGTCCTCTGCCATCACAGCAGGATCGTCCTTGATGACAACCACAGGGACCTTGGCCCTCTTCGCCGCTCTCTCGGCTAGAGTCCTGAAATGGAAAAAAAGGATTCAGAGGGAAGCAGATCAGATGCAAAACCAAAAACAGCAAAGATTGAAGAAAAACAAGCACAGTGAGAAGAAAGCCTTACTCCTCCTCCTATTCTTCCTCCTCGTCGGAGCTCAGTGCAGAGAGGTCGAAGTCTGGTACCCTTTCTGCGCGGCGAGGCAGAGGAGTAGGCTCCCTTGGACGTTTGCCGGGAGCTGCGGCAGGATCGGGCGTGGCAGCCCGGGAAGACCCCGCCTTAGTTGCCGGCACGGCCTGAGATGCTCCTGCGGCAACGGTACTTGCCGCGGTGGAGCGCGTCCCACGACGCTGCGGCTGCTGGCCTGCCTGCCGCCCTGCTGTATCTCCAACTCAACGGAGGCGCCTTCTTGGTTGGAAGTGGGGCTACGCAGGGGGCTCCGCCTGCGGCAAGCTGCTCGAAGACGGCTGGCCGCTCGCGCCCTCGGCGGGCTCGCTCGCTTCGGCCTTGGGCTCCCCCTCGCCAATGACCCCTCCGGCAAGGTCCTCCCGGTCGTCAAGGCTTGCCGCCTCGGCCGCCTCTGCCTCCTCCAACGTGAAGCCAAACTCGCCCGCGGCGGCGGCTGCCGCCGCCTCTTCGTCCCTGGTGGCGATGTATCGCATCTCGTCGTCGGTGGTGTCGCGGGTGAGGAGCCTCTGCTCGTCGGCATTGACTGCTACCTCCGTCAAGCCATCGAAGAATTGCCGCACGATGTCGTCGGCGGGCTCCATCCAAGTTGGGCTTATCCCGTGCGAGTCACACTCTGGCATCATTGCGCAGACGCGATCACGCTAGGAGTTGTTGCACAATGGGATGACGCCCTGCGGCAACCTGAACCACTCTGGATGGTTGGCGTTATGCTTGAATAGCTCCTTCAGCATCCTGTCAAGCTCCAGAACTGTGAAGTTGAAGTTGAGACCTGGGCGCAGCCGCATGATATCTGCCGGGCCGCCAAACAGCCAGGCGGGCCTCCCCCTTTTCTGCAGAGGGGCGATGCGACGGCGAAGGAAATCCGTGCCAACTACCCCTGTTGTGAGCCCGGCAAGCCTGAGCCGGAGGATTCGGGTGGTGGCGATCTTCAGCTTGGCGTCGTCCGGCGACAGAGAGCTCCAATCGCCGCCGCGCACTACCCGGGTCTGGCGCAGGTTGGTGAATGGCTGCGGATTGGCGTCAGCGATCCAACACCACTCCGCCCTCCACTCATCCCACTTGCTGCGGAGTTCGCCCCCCAGATACACCTCCTTCATGCCGATTCATGAGGTCTAGGTGATTCCGCTAGCCAATCGCTCTCCTTTCTCGGCTCGGGGGGTGAAATAGTGGCGAAAAAGAGCAACATTTGGGTGGATGCCAACGAAGTTCTCGCAGAGGTGTGCAAAAACCGCCATTGTCAGAACGGCGTTGGGAGTGAAATCAAGAAGATGAAACCCGTAGGTATTCATGATGTCACAGAGGAAATCAGAAAAAGGTGGGCAGAGCCCGCAATAGAAGAACAACAGAAAGAAATAGTACCCTCTTGGGCACCGCTTCGAAGTGGAAGCTTCGGCGGAGAGCACCGGCGTGCGCGGATGCGCCCGCGTCTCCATCGACCAGAAGAGGTAGAACTCCTCCCGCAGCGCCTTCAGGGTGAGCTCGGGGGGGGGGGGAAGCACTCGCTCCTTGCGCAGCACCTCAAGCCGCAACGCCTCGGCCGACTTTGTGCTCGACTTTGAGCTCTTGCCGGTCTTCGGAGCCATGGCGGAAGCGGCGGGGGAGCGCGGAGGCGTTGAGGGCGACGGCGGCGACGGGCGGCGGAGCGCTGCTCTCTTTCGGCTTGGGAAGCGGAGGGGAGCGGTGGAGCTTTCGGAGGAAGATACTGCAAGAGGCGAAGGTGGGGGAACGGCCCTGTTTCCTCTGCTTATAAATAGGGGAGGCGAACGTTACGCATTTCCTGATTAAAGAATTGCCCACGATCTCTCCCACGACGCCGCGATTGACGCGTGCTGTTACGGGGGAGCGCAGTGGATACGGAGTCAGTTTTAGTGTGGACCCAGGCCGCGTGTGCCCGTGCCCTGTTTTGGGCCTGGCCCAACAGCGCTCGGCACCGTGTGTGGCCTAGGCCCAGGGGCTCCTGTCGGTGTACTAAAGTAGGGGTACCTTAGTATCCCGAACTTGTGCACGGGCAGTCGCAGCACCCCGCGGCAAGGCTTGCCGGGCGTCCGCCAAGATCCTTCGCTATTCCTGTTACTGCCATTCAAGAACAAAGTGTTGACTGTGAAGACGAGGACTCGGCAAGAGAAGCTTGCCGGGAAGGACAAGACCCCGGCAAGAGGAGCTTGCCGGGGAGGCCAACCAAGACCCGGCGAGTGGCAAGCTTGCGGGTGCAACAAGACAGCGACCGTGGCAAGGCGCTTGGTGCGGCGAAGCCACAACTCTGCGCCCACGCTCCAGCGCATCCGACGACGTGTCGCCGTAGGATTGCTCCTGGTGCACGTGGCGGGTAGCTGTGCAGCCAAGCAGTGCGAGGTGGCGAGTGAAGATGACAAGGAGGCCATCGTGGCGATCGGTGGCGCCCCTAACGTTCGTTTCTTACACTGTTTGAGCGACCAGACGGGCATTAAATGCGCTTGTCCCCTGCCATCAGAGTTAGGTAGGGGGCACTGTTGATAGCAGTTGTACCAACCCCCATTTTTACTTTTTTTACCCCTCTCTCTACGCTGCCACCTGTCGGTGACCCCTTTAGACTATAAAAAGGAGACCCATGCGCACGTAGAAGGGGTTCGACTCATTCGAAACTACAACACACATACGCTCTTGAGCAAGAACAGAATAGAAACACAAAGCAGCAGTAGGAGTTTTATCTCTCCGGAGAGCTTCGAAGCTGGGTAAAATCCCTCGCGTGCTTTCGCCTCGATCTGCTCTTCGTGCGCTCTCCGCTCCCTTGCCGGACCGAAAAGGGGCCCTGCCCCATAGGTGTTCGTTTCCCACGACACCCGCCTTGCAATGACGAAGACAATATGCGCGCCGGACTCGTCGTCATTGAAGCCTGGTTCAGGGGCTACTGAGGGAGTCCTGGACTAGGGGGTGTCCGGATAGCCGAACTATCATCATTGGCCGGACTCCAAGACTATGAAGATACAAGATTGAAGACTTCGTCCCGTGTCCGGATGGGACTTTCCTTGGCATGGAGGGCAAACTTGGCGATCCGGATATGTAGATCCCCTACCATTGTAACCGACTCTATGTAACCCTAGCCCTCTCCGGTGTCTATATAAACCGAAGGGTTTTTAGTCCGTAGGACAACAACAATCATACCATAGGCTAGCTTCTAGGGTTTAGCCTCCTTGATCTCATGGTAGATCCACTCTTGTACTACCCATATCATCAATATCAATCAAGCAGGAGTAGGGTTTTACCTCCATCGAGAGGGCCCGAACCTAGGTAAAAACATCCTGTCCCTTGTCTCATGTTACCATCCGCCTAGACGCACAGTTCGGGACCCCCTACCCGAGATCTGCCGGTTTTGACACCGACACATGCAAACAACATATCCCAAAGGGGAAGGGTGTTCAGACATCATCTGTCTCTACTAATAGTGAGCGTCCTCGCACTCCTTGTAGGTCGAGACCAAGTAAACCTAGTGGTTCTGAAAGCCACAACATGTCAGCTGCCGCTAATTCTGCCACTTCTCCTCTCCCTTCTGCACCTGATGTAGAAGTAGATGCAGAGCCTGACGAGGAAGTGCCTCAACATGATGATGAGGATGAGATTCTATTCCTTGAACTGGTAGATAGAGTCAGTAAAGACGCAGTGGAAGATGATCCAGAGGAGCCTAGCAGCGACGGAGATTTGATGACACTGACGATGAATATAGGGAGGAGAACATCGACTCCTTAGTTTTACAAGAATATGATGGTGAGGAGATGCTAGCAATTGAGTGGAACAGGGAGAATCCTGAGCTTGCTCCATGAACTGTATTTGAATCGATGGTGGACTGTCGTAATGCAGTGACTACATATTGCATTCTCACTGAAAACTCCTATGAGGTTGATAGGAGTGAGTCAGGAAGATTCACTGTTCATTGCCCTTATGATAGGTGTAGGTGGAGGTTGCATGCATCCACTATGCTAAAGAGCAAATTGATTCAGGTATTACAACTGAATCTTTTTATCAGATTATTTATCCATTCTATATTCAGATCATGTGTACTGTTTCTTAATTATATTTGACATCATTTTCCACGGGCACACTTGCCTACCTGGAGGGGGAGGGGGAAAGGACAAATCAAATCTTGCGAAGACTAGGTGGGTGGCAGATGCAATCTTGGATTGGGTGAGGGAAAGACCAACAATTGGTCCAACAATACTCCATGGGAAGCTATTTGAGAAGTACAAGATTAATATACCTTAAATGAGGATTTTCTATGCTAAGGAAAGGGCTCCTGATAGGATTAATGGTTCATGGAATGAGAGTTTTCAAATGCTTTACACCTTCAAAGCTGAAGTGGAGACGGCTAGTCCAAGGAGTGTTGTAGAGATTGACAAGCATACAGTTAAGTACAAATTAAAAGGGAAGGCACTGGAGAAGGAGGGCTTTTGTTTGTTTCAAGGCTTGCCGGCATGGGTTTTTGAATGGTTGTAGGCCCTATTTGGCTGTCGATGCAACTGCTTTGAATGGAAGATGGAGAGGCCAGCTAGCAGCAGCTTCTGCAGTTGATGGATACAACTGGGTATTCCCAGTTGCATTTGGTGTGTTGGAGGTAGAGTCCGAGGAGAGTTGGGTCTGGTTTCTGTAGTAGTTGCGCAACATTATAGGTACACCCTTAGGTTTAGTTATACACACAGATGCTTGCAAGAGTTTAGACACTGCAGTAGAAATTGTATTCCCTGGAGTGGAACATAGCAAATGTATGCGACACCTAGCATAGAATTTTCAAAATAAATTCAAAGGAAAAGTTTACGATGAGAATCTATGGCCAGCATCATACACATGCAGCTTGAGGAAGCATGAGCACCATTTGAGAGTGTTGTATGCTCACAATCCTTTGGTGAAGGAGTACATGGATGATCATCATTGAAAGTTGTGGTCAAGAAGCAAATTGAATGAAATCTGCAAAGTAGACTATGTGACCAATAACCGATATGATTGTTTCAATGCAAAGTTCAAGTCAGTGAAAGGGCTTTTGTTGTGGCAAGCATTTGATAAGATCAGACAGATGATCATGGTAAAGATTTCTCGTTAATATGCCCATTTTTACTAACTTGTTTAGTTATATATATGCATCATCACATATGGCACCGAAGTTTCGTGGTGTGCGACAGAAGGGAAACAAGTACTATGCCACCATTAGGAAGGACAATGTCGTCCACGAACTTGGCCATTGGGACACGCCAGAGTTAGCGGCGCGCGCTTATCATGCCATGGCAGTAGAGTTCTTTCATGAAGGGGCGAATCTGAACTTCCATGAGTGTCATGAGTTCGTGAGGTTCCTCGCGTCTAAGGACATGAGGATATTCACTAGGGTTGAGGAGAAGGAGAGCAAAGAGGCCGAGATGCAGTTCTTCAACCCATTGGTGAGCGAGCTTGCGAGAGATGACAAACTCGTGGAGGCCAACAAGATGATTTTACTTCAGTATGCATCCAGGAAGAGCGTAGAGGAGGATCCCATAGACTGGGATGCCTTGGAGCGTGAGCAGGAGGGTCACTAGGGGTGTCGTCGTAGGTCGACTAGGAACGACCACGAGGCCGGTCCCTCTGGGCACTAGCTTAGTGCACGCTACCTATTTCATATGAACTGTTTAACTTTATTATGTTTGAACTACGCATGGTTTGTAGAATTGTTTTATTACAAGTGTGTATGTGTTAATAACTTGTGGGCGGATAGTGTTGGTTTCATACTAACTGCTTATTATGTTGCATTACGTTTATGTGCATCTTAATTATGTCTGCTTAGTTTTCTCAACTTCATACATGAAAGCAGTAAATGGATGCCCCATGTGAAACTTGTGGTTCGGTGAGATGCCAAAGGGATAAGAAGTTCTTCATAGATCTGCCGAATGACTTCGTCACTAGGACGATATGTTTTAGTTGAACATGTTTTGATTGAGTTTCATGCATGACAAGACAATTGCGTAACTAGCTAGTTACTTCTTTCTTTCAATTTTGCTCAGGTCATCCCTTGCGGGGCAAGGCGTGACTTCTGAGAGAAGTTTAAAAGTTCTGGTTGATGCCACCATCACACTCCAGTGCACCCTCTTGAAGAGACTGACGGCCCAAAAATTCAATTGTCTTGTCACCAACGATGCAAACCGCACCTACTTTGGTTGCCCTGTTGGAAAGCCCTTGCAGATGCTTACGAGATGGAAGCTGGGGAGAGAGCCACGTTCTACCTTGACTATGATCATGACGAGATCATGGTCTACTACAAGCCTGCTGACAGTGATGATGGTGCACTTACTCCAGACTATGACCCTGACTCCGCCCGCCGAAAAGTCATAGTTAGCTAGTTGGCATGCATGGAAGATATACCTAATGTTATTATCACCTCTATTTATTTGAACTTATGTGTGTTACTTTGCCTACTTTGTTGAACTATATCAATAAGTGCATTGCTGAACTTAAATGTTGTCACTGGGATTATTTATATATATCTGATTTAGTGGCTGTTCTGAAACTAGATTATGTTGTCATTGTGGCTGAAATCGTGTTATACAACTTTTATTTCAAATTTGAAAATCAAAATACTGGCATCGAGAAAAATGAAACGTCACAACTGATGACTAATACTGCTAGCGTGGCAAACTCACCACGCCATTACCATTCAAAATACTAATGGCTTAGGTGCCAACGCCAGTGGTAATTTTTAAAAGTGGCACCATATTGGTGGCATCGGGTGTCCATACCACCAAGGTTGTTTTTGGCACGCCGTAGCTACGCTTTTTTCCATTAGTGTTGCACCAGTCCATAGATGGATCACTTGAGCTTGCACACTTTGTCAGCACCTTTAGGATCGACAAAACCTTCTTGTTGCATCATATACAACTTCTTCTTTAAGAAATCCATTACGGAATGCAGTTTTGACATCCATTTGCCAGATTTCATAATCATAAAATGTGGAAATTATTAGCATGTTTCGGACAGACTTAAGCATCGCTACGGGTGAGAAAGTCTCATCATAGTCAACCACTTGAACTTGTCGAAAACCTTTTGCGACAAGTCGAGCTTTATGGATAGTAACATTACCATCATCGTCAGTCTTCTTCTTGAAGATCCATTTATTCTCAATGGCTTACCGATCATCGGGCAAGTCCACCAAAGTCCACACTTTGTTCTCATACATGGATCCTTTTTCAGATTTCATGGCCTCAAGCCATTTTTTGGAATCTGGGCTCATCATACATTCTTCATAGTTCATAGGTTTGCCATGGTCTAATAACATAACTTCCAGGACAGGATTACCATACCACTCTGGTGTGGAATGTGCTCTGGTCGACCTACAAAGTTTAGTAGTAACCTGATCTGAAGTTTCATGACTAGCATCATTAGCTTCCTCTCTAGTTGGTGTAGGCATCGTAGGGACGGTTTTCTCTGATGTGCTACTTTCCAATTCGAGAGAAGGTACAATTACCTCATCAAGTTCTACTTTCCTCCCACTCACTTCTTTCGAGACAAACTCCTTCTCTAGAAAGGACCCATTCTTACCAACAAAGATCTTGCCTTCGGATCTGTGGTACAAAGTGTACCCAATAGTTTCTTTACCGTATCCTATGAAGACGCACTTCTCTGATTTGGGTTTCGAGCTTATCATGCTGAAGCCTTTTGACATAAGTATAACATCCCCAAACTTTAAGAAATGACAGCTTAGGTTTCTTCTCAAACCATAGTTCATATGTTGTCATCTCAACGGATTTAGAAAGTGCCCTATTTAATGTGAATGCGGCTGTCTCTAATGCATAACCCCAAAATGATAAAGGCAAATCAGTAAGAGATATCATAGAATGCAACGTATCTAATAAAGTACGGTTATGACGTTCGGACACACCATTATGTTGTGGTGTGCCAAGTGGCGTGAGTTGTGAAACAATTCCACATTATTTTAAATGAAGGCCAAACTCGTAACTCAAATATTCGCCTCCATGATCAGATCGTAGAAACTTTATTTTCTTGTTATGATGATTCTCCACTTCACTCTGAAATTCTTTGAACCTTTCAAATGTTTCATACTTGTGTTTCATCAAGTAGATATACCCATTGTCGTGGTTCTAAGTCTGACAGTAGAATAGGGGGTAGGTATGGAGAGGCAAGATCCTAGCTATGGAGTAGTTGTAAACACAAGGGATGTACGAGTTCAGGCCCTTCTCGGAGGAAGTAACAGCCCTACGTCTCGGAGCCCGGAGGTGGTCGACTGGATTATGAGTGTATGGATTACAGGGGTGCGAACCCTTTACACTGAGGTGGGGGGTGGCTTATATAGTGTCCGCCAGACCCCTCCGGCCCTTAGTAATGTAGGGTTTAAAGTACATTAAGGCTAGGCGTTACTGGTAACGCCTTACATAAAGTGTCCTAAATGCCATAAAGACTACTTAATTACGGACCGTTTGTATGCAGAGTGGCTCTTGATCTCCTGGTGGTCGAGTGAGTCTTCATGGTCGAGTCCTTCGAGTCCGTCAAGTGAAGTCCCTCTTGGTCGACTGGAAGGCAGTTTCTTCTGAGGGTGTCCTTGGGAAGGGTACTTAGGTCAGGCCTATGACCCTACCCTAGGTACATGACTTCATCACCCATACCTACTCAAATCATCTGTGAAGGTCGGAAAATAAGGATACCCGCTACGTGCCTCAACACTCATTGGACCGCATACATCGGTATGTATTATTTCCAATAAGTCATTTAGCTCTCTCCATTGTTCCAGAGAACGGAGTTTTAGTCATATTGCCCATGAGGCATGGTTCACAAGTATCAAATGATTCAAAATCAAGTGATTCCAAAAGTTCATCTGCATGGAGTTTCTTCATGTGCTTTACACCAATATGACCTAAACGGCAGCGCCACAAGTATGTTGCACTATCATTATCAACTTTGCATATTTTGGAATCAATATTATGAATATGTGTATTACTAGGATCGGGATTAAATAAACCATTTACATTAGGTGTATGAACATTGAAGGTTTTATTCATGTAAACAGAACAACAATTATTCTTTGATTTAAATGAATAATTGTATTGCAATAAACATGATCTAATCATGTTCATGCTCAACGCAAACACCAAATAACAGTTATTTAGGCTCAACACTAATCACGAAGGTAGAGAAGTGTGCGTTGGTGGTGATCAAATCAATCTTGGAAACACTTCCAACACACATTGTCACCTCACCCTCAACTAGTTTGTGTTTATTCTGCAACTCCTATTTTGAGTTACTGGTCTTAGCAACTGAACCGTTATCAAGTACACATCAATAATATGTATATCAAATATACCTTTGTTCACTTTGCCATCCTTCTTTTCCACCAAGTATTTGGGGCAGTCCTGCTTCTAGTGACCATTTCCTTTGCAGTAGAAGCACTCAATCTCACGCTTGGGTCCATCTTTGGGCTTCTTCATGGGAGCGACAACTTGCTTGCCATTCTTCTTGAAGTTACCTTTCTTTGCCTTGCCCTTTTTCTTGAAGCTACTGGTCTTATTAACCATCAACACTTGATGCTCTTTCTTGAGTTCTACCTCCGCCGATTTCAGCACCACGAAGAGCTTGGGAATTGTTTTTGTCATCCCTTGTATATTATAGTTCATCACGAAGCTCTAGTAGCTTGGTGATATTGAATGGAGAAATTTGTCAATCACTATCTTATGTGGAAGATTAACTCCCACTCGATTCATGTGATTGTAGCACCCAGACATCCTGAGCATATGATCACTGGCTGAGCCATTCTCCTCCATCTTGTAGGCAAACTACTTGTCAGAGGTCTCATACCTCTCAACACGGGCATAAGTCTGAAATACCGATTTCAGTTCTTGGAACATCTCATATGTTCCATGGCGTTCAAAACGTCTTAGGGGCCCGATTCTAAGCCATAAAGCATGGTGCACTAAATAAACAATCAGGTAGTCATCATATCAAGCTTTGCCAAACATTCATAACATCTGCATCAGCTCCTACAACAGGTCTGTCACCTAGCGGTGCATCAAGGACATAATTCTTCTGTGCAGCAATGAGGATAATCCTCATATTACGGACCTAGTCTGCATTATTGCTACCATCATCTTTCAACTTAGTTTTCTCTAAGAAGGTATCAAAAAACAGGGGAGCTAAATCGCGAGCTATTGATCTACAACATAGATTTGCAAATACTATCAGTACTAAGTTCATGATAAATTAAGCTTAATTAATCAAATTACTAATGAACTCCCACTTAAATCAACATCCCTCAAGTTGTCTAAGTGATACATGATCCATGTCAACTAATATCCGATCATCATGTGAGATGGGGTAGTCATAAATGGTGAACATCTCTATGTTGATCGTATCTACTATATGACTCACGCTCGACCTTTCGGTCTCCAGTGTTCTGAAACCATGTCTCTACATGCTAGGCTCGTCAAGTTTAACCCAAGTATTCTCCATGTGCAAAACTATCTTACGCCCATTGTATGTGAACGTAGAGTGTATCACACCCGACCATCACGAAGTGCTTCGAAACGACGAACTTTAGCAACGGTGCATACTCAGGGAGAACACTTTTATCTTGAAATTAAGTGCAGGGATCATCTTATAACGCTACCGTTGTTCTAAGCAAAATAAGATGCATAAAGGATAAACATCACATGCAATCAAAATATGTGACATGATATGGCCATCATCATCTTGTGCTTTTGATCTCCATCTCCAAAGCATCGTCATGATCCGCATCATCACCGGCTCGACACCTTGATCTCCATCATTCCATCGAGGCCGTCTCGCCAACTATTTCTTCTACAACTACTGCTAACGCATAGCGATAAAGTAAAGCAATAACATGGCGCTTGCATTTCATACAATAATTAAGAGACAACCCTAAGGCTCCTGCCGGTTGTCGATATTACAAAACATGATCATCTCATACAACAACGTATATCACATCATCTCATACAACAACGTATATCACAACATGCCCTACAAAAACAAGTTAGACGTCCTCTACTTTGTTATTGCAAGTTTTACATGGTTGCTATAGGCTTCTAGAAAGAATCGTTCTTACCTACGGAAAAAACCACAACAGTGATTTATCAAGTTTCTTGTTTTAACCTTCTTCAAGGACCAGTGATACGTCTCAGTCGTATCTATAAATTTTTTTATTGTTCCATGCCAATATTCTACAACTTTTACATACTTTTGGCAACTTTTTATACTATTTTTGGGATTAACATATTGATCCAGTGCCAGTGCCAGTTCCTGTTTGTTGCATGTTTTTTGTTTCGTAGAAAATCCATATCAAATGGAGTCCAAACGGGATAAAAACTGACGGAGATTTTTTTGGAATATATGTAATTTTGGGGAAGAAGAACCAATGCGAGACGAAACCCGAGGGGGCCAAGATGCAGGGGGCGCACCCCTGACCCTCGTGGCCACCCCGTAAGGCGGTTGGTGCCTAATAGGTCTCCATCGTATCTACTTTTCCAAACACTTTTGCCCTTGTTTTGGACTCTAACTTGCATGATTTGAATGGAACTAACCCAGATTTACGCTATTTTCAGTAGAATTGCCATGGTGTTATTTTTGTGCAGAAATAAAAGTTCTCGGAATGACCTGAAACTTCACGGAGAATATTTTTGGAATATATAAAAAATACTGGCGAAAGAATCAGCACCAAGGGGTCCACATGATGTCCACGAGGGTGGAGGGCGCGCCCACCCCCCTGGGGCGCGCCCCCTGCCTCATGGGCCCCCTGAGGCTCCACCTACGTCAACTCCAACTCTATATATTCACATTCGGGGAGAAAAATCAGAGAGAAGATTCATCGTGTTTTACGATACAGAGTCGCCGCCAAGCCCTAATCTCTCTCGGGAGGGCTGATCTGGAGTCCGTTCGGGGCTCCGTAGAGGGGAATCCGTCGCTGCCGTCATCATCAACCTTCCTCCATCACCAATTTCATGATGCTCACCGCCGTGCATGAGTAATTCCATCATAGGCTTGCTGGACAGTGATGGGTTGGATGAGATTTATCATGTAATCGAGTTAGTTTGGTTAGGGTTTGATCCCTAGTATCCATTATGTTCTCAGATTGATGTTGCTATGACTTTGCTATGCTTAATGCTTATCAGTAGGGCCCAAGTGCCATGAATTCAGATACGAACCTATTATGTTTTCATGAATATATGTGAGTTCTTGATCCTATCTTGCAAGTCAATAATCGCCTACTATGTGTTATGATCCGGCAACCCCGAAGTGACAATAATCAGGACCACTCCTGGTGATGACCATAGTTTGAGGAGTTCATGTATTCACTAAGTGTTAATGCTTTGGTCCGGTACTCTATTAAAAGGAGGCCTTAATATCCCTTCGTCTCCACTAGGACCCCGCTGCCACGGGAGGGTGGGACAAAAGATGACATGCAAGTTCTTTTCCATAAGCACGTATAACTATATTCGGAATACATGCCTTGATGAACTGGAGCTAGTTCTGTGTCACCCTATGTTATAATTGTTGCATGAGGAATCACATCCGACATAATTATCCATCACTGATCCATTGCCTACGAGCTTTTCATATTGATCTTTGCTTAGTTACTTTTCCGTTGCCACTGTTACGATTACTACAAAACTGGTACTGTTACTTTTGCCACCATTACTTCCATATTACTTTGCTACTAAATACTTTGCTACAGATATTAAGTTTTCCAGGTGTGGTTTATTGACAACTCAACTGCTAATACTTGAGAATATTCTTTGTCTCCCTTGTGTCTAATCAATAAATTTGGGTTGAATACTCTACCCTCGAAAACTATTGTGATCCCCTATACTTGTGGGTTATCAAGACTATTTTCTGGCGCCGTTGCCGGGGAGCATAGCTCTATTCTTTGAGTCACTTGGGATTTATATCTACTGGTTACTATGAGGAACTTGAAAGACGAAAAAACCAAGATTTATCCCTCAACTACGAGGGGAGGTAAGAATCTCCCATCTAGCTCTCTTGATTGACCTTCTGTTATGAGTAAACTTGCGACACCTACTCCTACTATTGATTATGATATCTCACATGTTATTGATGATGCCACTTCTGCTTTGCATGACACTTATGATGAAACTACTTCTATGCTTGATAATATTGTGCCATTAGGTGAATTCCTTAATGAACAACTTGCTCGGGTCAGAGAGAATGAAATTATTGAAACTGATAATATTGATGAAAGTGATGATGAAGATTCTCCCCCTAGATATGAATTGCCTATTGTGCCTGAGGGTTATGTTATGGATGCAGAAACTGCTAGAGATTTTCTTGCTTGCAATGATAGGTATGATCTTAAGAAATTATTAACTAAGCTGAAAGAAAATTCTTTGAATGCTAGAATGAAATATGACCCTGTATTTGCTAATTCACCTATCTATATTACTGATAAGGATTATGATTTCTCTGTCGATCCTGAGATAATTACTTTGGTTGAATCTAATCCTTTTCATGGCTATGAATCTGAAACTGTTGTGGCACATCTTACCAAATTAAATGATATAGCCACCCTATTCACTCATGAGGAAAAAATTTGTTACTACTATATCCTTAAGTTATTTCCGTTCTCATTAAAGGGTGATGCTAAAACATGGTTTAATTCTCTTACTCCTGGTTGTGTGCGTAGTCCTCAGGGTATGATTTATTACTTATCTGCTAAATATTTCCCCGCTCATAAGTAACAAGCTGCCTTAAGGGACATATATAATTTTGTGTAAATTGAAGAAGAGAGTCTCCCACAAGCTTGGGGGAGGCTTCTCCAATTACTTAATGCTTTGCCTGATCATCCTCTCAAGAAAAATGAAATACTTGATATCTTTCATAATGGACTAACTGATGCTTCCAGAGACCACCTGGATAGTTGTGTTGGTTGTGTTTTCAGGGAAAGAACTATTGATCAAGGTGAATTACTATTGAATAATATGTTGGGCAATGATAATAATTGGACACTTTCCTGAACCAACTCCGAAGAAAAGGGGTATTCTATTTCTCAGTCCCGAAGATATGCAAGAGGCAAAGAAATCTATGAAAGAACAAGGTATTAAAGCTGAAGATGTTAAAAATTTACCACCTACCGAAGAAATACATGGTCTTGATAACCCGACACAGGTAGTAAAGGTAAATTCTCTCTATAGATTTCATGAAGGTGACATTCCTCGTTATAAGTCTGCTAGCCAATGCTTAGATGAGTTTGATAATTTTATTGTTAAATAAGAAAACTTCAATGCTTATGTTGGTAGACAATTGAAATGTAATGCTTATATGATTGAACACTTGAGTGATTATATGTCTAGAGTTAAGGGTGAACTTAAACTTATTAGTAAACATGCCTTTATGGTTACCACTCAAGTAGAACAAGTGTTTAAAGCTCAAAATGATTTGCTCATTGAATTAAATAATAAGAAAAATGGTAATGATGTTAGAGTTATGACTAGAGGGGGTAAAATGACTCAGGAACCTTTATATCTTGAGGGCCACCCTAAGAGAGTTGAGCAAGATTCTCAGAGAACTAATGTTGATGCACCTAGTCCTTCTAAGAGGAAGAAAAATAAAAATGATAGGACTTTGCATGCTTCTAGTGAACCTGTTGTTGACACACCTGAGAATCCCAATGATATTTCTATTTCTGATGTTGAAACACAATCTGGTAATGAACATGAACCTAGTGATAATATTGATGATGATGTTCATGATGATGCTCAACCTAGCAATGACAATGATCTAGAGACTGAACCTGTTGTTGATCTTGATAACACACAATCAAAGAATCAACGTTATGATAAGAGAGACTTTGTTGCTAGGAAGCATGGTAAATAAAGAGAACCATGGGTTCAGAAATCCATGCCTTTCCCTCCTAAACCATCCAGGAAAAAGGATGATGAGGATTTTGAGCGCTTTGCTGAAATGATTAGACCTATCTTTTTGCATATGCGTTTGACTGATATGCTTAAAATGAATCCTTATGCTAAGTATATGAAGGATATTGTTACAAATAAAAGAAAGATACCTGAAGCTGAAATTTCCACCATGCTTGCTAATTATACTTTTAAAGGTGGAATACCTAAGAAACTAGGAGATCCAGGAGTACCAACTATACCATGCTCCATTAAAAGAAATTATGTTAAAACTGCTTTATGTGATCTTGGAGCCGGTGTTAGTGTTATGCCTCTATCTTTATATCGTAGACTTGATTTGAATAAGCTGACACCTGCTGAGATATCTTTGCAAATGGCCGACAAATCAATTGCTATACTTGTCGGCATTTGTGAGGATGTGCCTGTTGTGGTTGCAAACATTACTATTTTAATGGACTTTGTTATTCTTGATATTACCGACGATGATAGCATGTCGATTATCCTTGGAGGACCCTTTTTGAATACTGCAGGGCCTGTTATTGATTGCAACAAAGGCAATGTCATTTTTCATGTTCATGGTAATGAGCATACTGTACATGAGGAAACAACCTCAAGTCCACAGCATCAATTCTATTGGAAAAAATTTCAATGACTACTATTGGAGGTTTTGAGTTTCCTCTTCCTACTATCAAAAAGAAATATGATATTCTTATTGTTGGGGACGTGCATATCCCCGTTGACGTAACCTAGTGCTATTCAAAAATTCTCCGGTTTCATGCGATTCAGAATGAGTTTGTTAACAAGACTTGATCAACCTTGTTAGTGGATTCCTTTTGATGAGCATGAGATGGATGAAGTTAGAAAGCACAACTCTCT
The DNA here is from genome assembly GCF_002162155.2 of Triticum dicoccoides. Lineage (NCBI taxonomy): Eukaryota > Viridiplantae > Streptophyta > Magnoliopsida > Poales > Poaceae > Triticum > Triticum dicoccoides. The sequence continues at coordinate 525,037,203 of NC_041393.1, forward strand.
GGACCCTCCTTTTATTTTATGTTATTTAGATTAAATAAAGCAAAAGTAGTATTTTCTGTCAGTTTTCTGAGTTATCCTTGCAATAAAAAATACCCCGAAAATAGAAGTTCTCCAAACGTCCTGAAATTTAAATATGATTTTTTGTAGAATATTTAAGAATATCTAGCACTGAGAACACACCAGAGGGGGCTAAAATTGGGCCACGAAGGTCCAGGGTGCGCCCACCCCCTGGGGCGCGCCCCCTGCCTCGTGGGCCCCATGTGGTCCCCCTCCACTTATTCCAGCACCAACACACTTATTCTTCCTTCAGAAAAAATCCCCACGCAGCTCAAACCCGTGTTCTAGCTCGTTTTGATATGATTTTTGATCTCCTTGCTCAAAGCTCCACTCACAAAACTGCTTTGGGGGATTGTTCTTGGTATGTGACTCCTCCAATGGTCCAATTAGTTTTTGTTCTAGTGCTTTATTTATTGCAAATTTTTGCTGCTTAGGTGACCCTGTTCTTGAGCTTGCATGTCAATTTTATTTGGTCCCAAGTAGTTCTAATGCATGATATAGCCTCTAGGCACTTGTGGGAGTAGTTGCTATCAATCTTGTTGAGTTTGGTTCACTTTTATTTTGAGTCACTAAAAAATTCAGAATTTTTTTCAGAGGAAGAAAAATGTTTAGGAAAATGTACCAAGGTGGTTCCTCAAGGAAGCAAGCACCAAGGCTCGCGATACGTGAGCCGGACAATGGACTACCAAGAGAAGCTCAAGTGCAGCCTTATGAATGCCCGTCAGAAGATTTTATGGTCCAAGCAGGCATCAAGGAATAATTTTACGCGTATGTTCTTAATGCTGAACTTGAGGGCTTCGTGTCAGATAAGTGGCCCCAATACTACTACCTAACCGATTCCTTTGTGAGAAGGTTTAAATTCACATCATCGCGCAATTCTCACCCTGTCCTATTTGATCTTTATGATAAATCTTATACCATGGATTTAGAGGATTTTAATACTGCTGTAAACTCCCGCAGTGGGGTACTGCTAGTGAACCTCGCAAATCTGAATATAAAGACTTTCTTGCTAGTATAACTGTGGGGGAATCTAGAGAAATCACACAAGCTACCATTGGAAGCATTCATTTTCCTTCCATACATTATTTTGCTCTCTTTATAGGTACGTGTATTAATGGTAAAGATGGAGCCCGTCACATGTCTATTCCATATCTTTGTGTCCTCAAGGTGCAGTATTAGGAGATAAGCAATATAACTTGGGGGCTATTGTTGCACGAAGGTTGCATCATAATAGTATAAGTGGAGATTTGTTTGGTGGCATTTATGCAACTCGTTTAGCTAATTATCTTGAGGTACCCATTCATGAAAATGATATGGAGTTGCCTCCTGCTTATTTAGATTATAACGCTATGGTTCGCCATCAGTTTATTGAGAGGAATGAACAGTTCCTCAAGTACCGACTAATCTTTGACAGGCGGAACACTGTTCACGTTGCCCTCCCAGATTCTACTTTCTTTAACTTTCAGGCAAAAGGGAGATATGTCATAACCAGAGAGGAGGCGAACGAGTATGAGAGGAGGATGCAAGAAGCTCGCCTCCAAGCTGCAGATCTTGAGGCAGTAGCCGTTGCATCTCAGTACGACCCCAGTTACAACTTCGGATATCCGCCAGGCCAGCCGTGGCCATAGACCAACTTAGGCCAAAAGCCTACTCTTGGGGAGTACATATTTCTCACTGACATTACATTCATGTTCACACAATCATTCTAGTTGTCAGTGCTCATACTTTTTCAGTGTACTATCCATGCTAGTTTATTTTCTTTTCTAAGCCGTCTTCTTGTGTGTTTGAAAAACCTTAAGAAAAACCAAAAAAATAGTTGTAGCTTTTAGCTAGTTTACTTTCCATGCCTGTAGTAGTAATAATTAAAAGAAAACCCAAAAATATTTCTCATTCTTTTGCTTGTTGGGAGCTTTCCCGTGTAAATAGTTTTATTTCTTTTCTTTTCCTTCAGGATCGAGAGGAGAAGACCATGATGAAAATGTTGAAGTGGCTCTTATATGCATTATTGTTGATTTAACAAAGAGCCCATATTACCTTGTCTTCTCCCTTGTATTAAATGTTTGTGGATTCCAGCTTAGTCCAATGCACGTGCACTATTATTATTATCCACACCGTTCGGTCGTGCAAGTGAAAGGCAATAATGACGATATATGATCACTACAAAAAAGACACATCCATGACATTTTGGGCCGAACGAAAAAAATTTCTGTCATACATATGACACTTCTATGATGATAATTGTGACAAAACGCGGTATCATCATAGATGTGGTGGGCTCCTACTTCTATGACAAAAAATCATGACAGAAAATGGGCTTTTCGTCCTGGGCAGGGCGGAGACGCATCTGCATGACATTCTTTGGGCCGTCCATGACGGAAAAAACCGTGGTAGAAGCGAGGGGGAGGAAAATTTCAGGGAGTTCCCGGTTACGGTGGGAGGTCGGGGCCCGAGCGATGCGTGTTTCTCTCGTACACATACACGCGTGTGTGTGAGGCGTTGACTCTAACTGAACCCGTGCGAGGCGTTGGGCTCTAACTGAACCCGAGCGATTGCACTGCAAGCTACGCGTTACTGAACCCGAGCGATCGATCGATGGCTGTTAACTGAACCCAATCGAGCGATTCCTTCGCTGCTGCTGCTAACTGAAGCCGATTGCTTGGATGAACAGTGAGCATTGCGAGGGGGGTTTCGATGAACAGTGAGCGGTGGCGTTGCCTCTGGATGAACAGGACCCCGTGGTGTGGAGGGCTGGATGAACAATAGATGGTGGAGGGGAAGCCGTGGAGGGGTGGTTGAACAGGACCCCGTGGTGTGGAGGGCTGGATGAACAGTAGACGGTGGAGGGGTGCCCGTGGAGGGGTGGTTGAACAGTAGCCGATGGAGTAGTGCGTGGTGGAGGCTGGATGAACAGGAGCCCGTGGAGGCTAGAGGAGGTCGACGATAGCCCGTGGAGGTTCAAGGAGGTCGACAGTGGAGATGAACAGTATCCCGTGGAGTCTCATTTCGCGGTATGCCACACCCCTCCCAATGAACAAGACCCCCGTTTCAAACGTAGGAGGTCCGTTTCGTCAGTTTTGCGGTACGCCACATCCCTCCCGATGAACATGACCCCCGTTTCGACCGTAGGAGGTCCGTTTCGTCCGTTTTGCGGTATGCCACACCCCTCCCGATCAACAGGACCCCCGTTTTAACCGTAGGAGGTCCGTTTCATCCGTTTTGCGGTACGCCACGCCCCTCCCGATCAACAGGACCCTTGTTTCGACCGTAGGAGGTCCGTTTCCTCCGTTTTGCAGTATGCCAGGCCCCTCCCGATCAACAGGATCCTATTTCGAACATGGCCGGTCGAACACAAGGTCGTTTCCTCGGTTGTGCGGTACGCCAGGCCTCGTTTCCATCGCCTGTTCCTTCCAATCCCTCCCGATGAACATGACCACGCATTCCGTTCCGACCCAGCCTGTTGGCTCCCCATGAACACGACGAAGACGCTATTTCGCCGTTCTGACCCAGCCATGTACGTATGCACGATAGGCGTTCGAGACCCTGCCCGTATATACGTACGTGGCCGTATTTTCTTTCTTGCACCCTCGCCGCTGTACGTACGTGTACATGCTACGTGCGCGCCTCTACTACGACACGTGCGCACCTCTACTACGACACGTGCGCGCCTCTACATCGACCAGTATGTGCGTACACGTTCACGACCAGAATGATAACGCTACGTACGCTTCGACCAGGTGGGTCCCGACTGTCAGGCACTTCCTTGCATGCGAATATGTAGCTGGTGGGTCCCAGCAGTCAGGGGGGCGAATTGTTTTGTTTTTTTGCCTGGACGCACTTTCTTGCGTGCGAAGATGTAGCTGGTGGATCCCAGCAGTCAGGGGGGTGAATCATTTTTTTGCCCGGACGCACTTCCTTGCGTGCGAAGGTGTAGCTAGTGGGTCCCAGCAGTTAGGGGGGAAACGTTTTTTTCACGAAATACGGTGGCCCATCCGGTGGGTCCCCGCTGTCAGGTGGAGGAATAATTATTTGCGCGTAATAAGGAGGCACTTCCTTGCTGCGGCTGTGGACCCAGCTGTCAGCCTCTCCACGTACAGTCCACGTCCGATGGAAGCCATTCCTTGACCATGTTGACCACGCCGCACCGAGAGCACCAGGGCGGTGGATGGCGGCGATGCCTAGGAAGGGGACGACGCGGAGCCGGGGAAGATGCGGCAGTGGATGCCCACGCGTAGAGGAGTATGAGGGTTCACTCGTTCGGCTGTGGTGTGAGGCTGTTGTCGCCGCAAAATAACAGGTGGTGTGGGTGCGTAGAGGGATGGCTTGGCCAGCGGTGGGATTAGTAGGGAGTGGTGAGGCCTCCGCGGCATCACAGCCGGCCACGGGCGGCAGGAGCAGGCGGCACGACCGGCGCTACTTTGGGCGGCTGGAGCAAGAAGACCAGAGGTTGAAGAAGCACTACGGCCGTTGGATGGACATCGTACGGTCACTCCAGCTAGAATCGTTCATATATTGACTAAAGTTGACAAAAGCCTCTGTCCCAGTCAACTTAGTAGGCCCACAAGTCAGCCTCCCACCAAGGATGGTCCCAGCTAGCAGGGGGTATTCATTTTTGTGTGTGTAAAAAGCAGGCACATCCGGTGGGTCCGAGCTGACAGCGGGGGGAACGTTTTTGTCAAGAAATACGGTGGCCCGTCCTGTGGGTCCCAGCAGTCAGGGGGAAATGTTTTTTTTGGGAAATACTGGTGGCCTATCCAGTGGGTCCCTGCTGTCAGGTGGGTCCCTGCTGTCAGGTGAAGAAATACGGTGAGGCACTTCCTTGCGGCTGCCGTGGACCCAGCTGTCAGCCTCTCCACGTACAATACTCTTTCGATGGAAGTCGGTCCTTGACCACATTGACCACGCCGCGCCGAGACCACCACAGCGGTGGACGAGGGCGAGGCCTAGGAAGGGGACGACGCAGAGCCAGGGAATACGCGGCAGTGGAAGCCCGCGTGAAGAGGAGTACGAGGGTTCACCGGTTCGGCTGCGGTGTGAGGCTGCCGTCGCCGCAGAATAACAGGGGGTGCGGGTGAGTAGAGGGATGCCCTGGCCAGCGGTGGGAGTAGTAGGGGGCGCAGAGGCCTGCGCGACAGCACAACCGGCCACGGGAGGCGGGATCAGGCGGTCCCGCCGGTGCTGCTTTGGCGGCTGGAGCAAGAAGATCAGAGATTGAAGGAACACGACGGCCGTTGGATTGACATCCAATGGTTACGTCTGCTAGAATCGTTTGTTGACGTAGTATATAATAACTAAAAAATCTTGCATACGCGTCAACTAAACAAGCCCACAAGTCAGACCACTCCCTCTTTTTTTAATAATTTATATATAGCTCATGGCAACTTTTTCTGCAATTTATTGCAGTCGTTTTTCTTAGTTGGCAAGGGCCAATTTCACATATTTCTGTGGGTTCGAAACTATTTTTAATACCGAAATGTCGAGCCAGATTTAAAGTAATTTGAAGATATATTTAAATTAGGTTAATGCCCAGTGAAATAGGAATCTGAAAATGTGAAAAAAATCAGAAATTATAAAGTAATTGCCAATTTGTCATCTGTTTTTATATTTACAACCCATTTCATATTACTTTCAAGATTTGCAGGCGTCTTGAAAGAGTTGCAGCCCATCAGGGCGTAGAAAAATAAGAAGGCCTGGATTGGGTATTCTTCAGAAAAAATAAACTGCGCTCATTTTCACAAAGAAAAAATAGCTGGGCTGGTCACATGGTGAACATAAAATATAAGCCTAGGCTAGACGGGCCACAACCCAGTTCAAACCCTGCTCCGTCTCAACAATACCAAACAAAAAAAATACTGCTCGAGTAGCTACCTCCGAGGTGTCAGCCGATCTTGTGTTGTTCTCTTGTCAATTGACTGTATACGCTCACAATGTTGTGGGTCCCAGATGTCAGGAAAACACTAGGAGGAAGCATTTAATTTTTCCATACGCTGACGTGGTGGGTCCCTACTGTCATCCTCTCCATGTACTTTTGCCGATTCCTGTTGTATGTTGACCATGTTGACAACGCGAGAGGACGGCGCCGCGGCGAGTGCACAGGACGTCAGCGTTAACAATTTAGGAGACGGTGGGGCGGCGATGCGTGCGCTGAGGCGCAGCCAGCCGTGGGAGGCGGAAGCAGGCGGCCCCGCCGGCGCTGGTTTGGTTTTGGCGGCTGGAGGAAGACAGGACTGAAGAAACACGACAGACTGTAAAAGTAGCAGGAGTACTTAACAACCTTAACTGAAACCAGCAGGGGCACTTAACAACCAAAGCTGAAAGCAGTATGAGTACTTATACACGTTCAATCGTACAAAGCACACCTCGAACAGTGTGTTGGGGAACGTAGTAATTTCAAAAAAAATTCCTACGCACATGCAAGATCATGGTGATGTTATAGCAACGAGAGGGGGAGTGTATCTTCATACCCTTGAAGATCGCTAAGCGGAAGCGTTTATCAACGCGGTTGATGTAGTCGTACGTCTTCATGATCCGACCGATCCAAGTACCGAACGCACGGCACCTCCGAGTTCTGCACACGTTCAGCTCGATGACGTCCTCGCCTTCTCGATCCAGCAAGACGGGCGAAGTAGTAGATGAGTTCTGGCAGCACGACGGCGTGGTGACGGTGTTGGTGAAGAAAATTTTCCGCAGGGCTTCGCCTAAGCACTACGAAAACTATGACGGAGGATAAACTAGAGGGGACGGGGTTGCCGGCACACGGCTTGGTGTTTCTTGATGTGTCTTTGGTGCTATCCCTACCCTTCTATTTATATGTTGAGCCTTGGGGTCGAAACTTGGAGTAAAAGCCTCCACAAAGTCGGTTTCACCCGAAAGGCAAGAGTCCTTCTCGGACTCCAGGGCATGACGCCAGGGTTCCCGGCGTCTGGACCCAGACGCCAGGGACCCTGGGGTCTGGCCCCTGGACTCCGCAAAACTTCCTTTTGCGCTTTCCAAAAACCTTGTGGGCTTTCCCCTTTGGCCCAAATAACGTGTTCTCGTACCCAAACATTTCGGGAAACATCCGGAACCCCTTCCGGTGAATTCCAGAACCCTTCCGGAGATCAAACACTATTATTCCATATATCAAACTTTATTTCCGGACCATTCCGGTGTTCCTCGTCATGTCCATGATCTCATCCGGGACTCCGAACAACATTCGGTTACCAACATGCATAACTCATATAATACTATATCGTCAACGAAATGTTAAGCGTGCGGACCCTACGGGTTCGAGAACTACGTAGACATGACCTAAAACCGTTCTCGGTCAATAACCAATAGCGGGACCTGGATGCCCATATTGGTTCCTACATATTCTATGAAGATCTTTATCGGTCAAACCGCATAACAACATACGTTGTTCCCTTTGTCATCGGTATGTTACTTGCCCGAGATTTGATCGTCGGTATCCAATACCTAGTTCAATCTCATTACCGGCAAGTCTCTTTACTCGTTCTGTAATACGTCATCTCATAAATAACTCATTAGTTATAATGCTTGCAAGGCTTAAGTGATGAGTATTACCGAGAGGGCCCAGAGATACCTCTCCGACAATCGGAGTGACAAAACCTAATCTCGAAATACGCGAACTCAACATGTACCTTTGGAGACACCTGTAGTACTCCTTTATAATCACCCAGTTACGTTGTGACGTTTGGTAGTACCCAAAGTGTTCCTCCGGTAAACGGGAGTTGCATAATTCTCATAGTTACAGGAACATGTATAAGTCATGAAGAAAGCAATAGCAGAATACTAAATGATCAAGTGCTAAGCTAACGGGATGGGTCATGTTAATCACATCATTCTCCTAATGATGTGATCCCATTAATCAAATGACAACACATGTCTATGGTCAGGAAACATAACCATCTTTGATTAATGAGCTAGTCAAGTAGAGGCATACTAGTGACACTATGTTTGTCTATGTATTCACACATGTATTATGTTTCCGGTTAATACAATTCTAGCATGAACAATAAACATTTATCATGAAATAAGGAAATAAATAATAACTTTATTATTGCCTCTAGGGCATATTTCCTTCAGTCTCCCACTTGCACTAGAGTCAATAATCTAGTTCACATCGCCATGTGATTTAACACCAATATTCATATCTGTATATGATTAACACCCATAGTTCACATCATCATGTGACCAACACCCAAAGGGTTTACTAGAGTCAATAATCTAGTTCACATTGCTATGTGATTAACACCCAAAGAGTACTAAGGTGTGATCATGTTTTGCTCGTGAGAGAAGCTTAGTCAACGGGTCTGTCACATTCAGAGCCGTATGTATTTTGCAAATATTCTATGTCTACAATGCTATGCACGGAGCTACTCTAGCTAATCGCTCCCACTTTCAATATGTATCCAGATTGAGACTTAGAGTCATCTGGATCGGTGTGAAAACTTGCACCAAGGTAGCTTTTACGATGGGCTCTTTTATCACCTCCATAATCGAGAAATATTTCCTTAGTCTTCACTAAGGATATTCTTGACCAATGTCCAGTGATCTACTCCTAGATCACTATTGTACTCCCTTGTCAAATACAGAGCAAGGTATACAATAGGTCTGGTACATAGCGTAGCATACTTTATAGAACCTATGACTGAGGCATAGGGAATGACTTTTCATTCTCTTTCTATTTTCTGCTGTGGTCGGGATTTGAGTCTTACTCAATTTCATACCTTTGCAACACAGGCAAGAACTCTTTCTTTGACTGTTCCATTTTGAACTACTTCAAAATCTTGTCAAGGTATATACTCATTGAAAATCTTATCAAGCGTCTTGATCTATCTCAATAGATCTTGATGCTCAATATGTAAGCAGCTTCACTGAGGTCTTTCTTTGAAAAACTCTTATTCAAGTATCCTTTCATGCTTTGCAGAATAATTCTATATTATTTCCGATCAACAATATGTCATTCACATATACTTATCAGAAATGTTGTAGTGCTCCCACTCACTTTCTTGTAAATACAGGCTTCACCGCAAGTCTATATAAAACAATATGCTTTGATAAACTTATCAAAGCGTATATTCCAACTCCGAGATGCTCGCACCAGTCCATAGATGGATTGCTGGAGCTTGCACACTTTGTTAGCATCTTTAGGATTGACAAAACCTTCTGGTTGCATCATATACAACTCTTCTTTAATGAATCCATTAAGGAATGTAGTTTTGACATCCATTTGCCAGATTTCATAAAATGAGGCAATTGCTAACATGATTCGGACAGACTTAAGCATCGATACGAGTGAGAAAATCTCATCGTATTCAACCCCTTGAACTTGTTAAAAAACTTTTGCAACAAGTCAAGCTTAGTGGATAGTAACATTACTATCAGTGTCCGTCTTCCTCTTGAAGATCCATTTATTTAACATGGCTTGCTGATCATCGAGCAAGTCAATCAAAGTCCATACTTTGTTCTCATACATGGATCATATCTCAGATTTTACGGCCTCAAGCCATTTCGCGGAATCTAGGCTCATCATCGCTTCCTCATAGTTCGTAGGTTCATCATGGTCTAGTAACATGACTTCCAGAACAGAATTACCGTACCACTCTGGTGCAGACTGTACTTTGGAAGACCTACGAGGTTTTGTAGTAACTTGATCTAAAGTTTCATGATCATCATCATTAGCTTCCTCACTAATTGGTGTAGGAATCACTGGAACTGATTTCTGTGATGAACTACTTTCCAATTCGGGAGAAGGTACAAATTACCTTATCAAGCTCTACTTTCCTCCCACTCACTTCTTTCGAGACAAACTCCTTCTCTAGAAAGGATCCATTTTTAGCAATGAATGTTTTGCCTTTGGATCTGTGATAGAAGGATTACCCAACAGTTTCCTTTGGGTATTCTATGAAGACGCACTTCTCCGATTTGGATTTGAGCTTATCAGGTTGAAAAACTTTTTCATATAAGCATCGCAACTCCAAACTTTAAGAAACGACAACTTGGGTTTCTTGCTAAACCATAGTTCATATGGTGTCGTCTCAACGGATTTAGATGGTGCCCTATTTAATGTGAATGCAGCTGTCTCTAATGCATAACCCCAAAACGATAGTGGTAGATCAGTAAGAGACATCATAGATCGCACTATATCCAATAAAGTACGGTTATGACGTTCGGACACACCATAACGCTGTGGTGTTCCATGTGGCGTGAGCTGTGAAACTATTTCACATTGTTTTAATTGAAGACCAAACTCGTAACTCAGATATTCGTCTCCGCGATCAGATCGCAGAAATTTTATTTTCTTGTTACGATGATTTTTCCACTTCACTCTAAAATTCTTTGAACCTTTCAACTATTTCAGACTTATGTTTCATCAAGTAGATATACCCATATCTGCTCAAATGATCTTGTGAAGGTTAGAAAATAACGATACTTGCCACGAGCCTTCATACTCATTGGTCTTCATACATCAGTATGTATTATTTCCAACAAGTTAGTAGCTCGTTCCATTGTTCTGGAGAACGGAGTTTTAGTCATCTTGCCCAAAAGGCACGGTTCGCAAGCATCAAATGATTCATAACCAAGTGATTCCAAAAATCCATCTTTATGGAGTTTCTTCATGCGCTTTACACCGATATGACCCAAATGGGAGTGTCACAAATAAGTTGCACTATCATTATTAACTTTGCATCTTTTGGCATCAATATTATGAATATGTGTATTACTACGATCGAGATCCAACAAACTATGTTCATTGTGTGTATGACCATCGAAGGTCTTATTCATGTAAACAGAATAATAATTTATTCTCTAACTTTAAATGAATAACCGTATTGCAATAAACATGATCAAATCATATTCATGCTCAACGCAAACGCCAAATAACATTTATTTAGGTTTAACACTAATCCCGAAAGTATAGGGAGTGTGCGATGATGATCATATCAATCTTGGAACTACTTCCAACACTCATCGTCACTTCCCCTTCAACTAGTCTCTATTTATTCTGTAACTCCTATTTCGAGTTACTAATCTTAGCAACCGAACAAGTATCAAATACTCAAGGGATACTATAAACACTAGTAAGGCACACATCAATAACCTGTATATCAAATATACCCTTGTTCACCTTGTCATCCTTCTTATCCACCAAATATTCAGGGCATTTCCGCTTCCAGTGACCATTCCCTTTGCAGTAGAAGCACTTAGTCTCAGGCTTAGGTCCAGACTTCGGCTTCTTCACTTGAGCAGCAACTTGCTTGCCATTCTTTTGAAGTTCCCTTCTGTCCCTTTGTCCTTTTTCTTGAAACTAGTGGTCTTGTTAACCATCAACACTTGATGTTCTTTCTTGATTTCTACCTTCGTCGATTTCAACATCACGAAGAGCTCGGGAATCGTTTTCGTCATCCCTTGCATACTATAGTTCATCACGAAGTTCTAGTAACTTTAGTGATGGTGACTAGAGAATTCTGTCAATCACTATCTTATCTGGAAGATTAACTCCCACTTGATTCAAGCGATTGAAGTACCCAGACAATCTGAGCACATGCTCACTAGTTGAGCGATTCTCCTCCATCTTTTAGCTTTAGAACTTGTTGGAGACTTCATATCTCTCAACTCGGGTATTTGCTCGAAATATTAACTTCAACTCCTGGAACATCTCATATTGTCCATGACGTTCAAAACGTCTTTGAAGTCCCGATTCTAAGCCGTTTAAGCATGGTGCACTAAACTATCAAGTAGTCATCCTTTTGAGCTAGCCAAACATTCATAACGTCTGCATCTGCTCCTGCAATAGGTTTGTCACCTAGTGGTGCATTAAGGACATAATTCTTCTCTGCAGCAATGAGGATAAACCTCAGATCACGGATCCAATCTGCATCATTGCTACTAACATCTTTCAACACAATTTTCTCTAGGAACATATCAAAATAAACATATGAAAGCAACAACGCAAGCTATTGATCTACAACATAATTTGCAAAATACTACCAGGACTATGTTCATGATAAATTTAAGTTCAATTAATCATATTACTTAAGAACTCCCACTTAGACAGACATCTCTCTAGTCATCTAAGTGATCACGTGATCCAAATCAACTAAACCATGTCCGATCATCACGTGAGATGGAGTAGTTTCAATGGTGAACATCGCTATGTTGATCATATCTACTATATGATTCACGCTCGACCTTTCGGTCTCCATGTTCCGAGGCCATATCTGTATATGATAGGCTCGTCAAGTATAACCTGAGTATTCCGCGTGTGCAACTGTTTTGCACCTATTGTATTTGAACGTAGAGCCTATCACACCCGATCATCACATGGTGTCTTAGCATGAAGAACTTTCGCAACGGTGCATACTCAGGGAGAACACTTCTTGATAATTAGTGAGAGATCATCTTAAAATGCTACCGTCAATCAAAGCAAGATAATATGCATAAAGGATAAACATCACATGCAATCAATATAAGTGATATGATATGGCCATCATCATCTTGTACTTGTGATCTCCATCTTCGAAGCACCGTCATGATCACCATCGTCACCGGCGCGACACCTTGATCTCCATCGTAGCATCGTTGTCGTTACGCCATCTATTGCTTCTACGACTATCGCTACCGCTTAGTGATAAAGTAAAGCAATTACAGGGCGTTTGCATTTCATACAATAAAGCGACAACCATATGGCTCCTGCCAGTTGCCGATAACTTCGGTTACAAAACATGATCATCTCATACAATAAAATATAGCATCACATCTTGACCATATCACATCACAACATGCCCTGCAAAAACATGTTAGACGTCCTCTACTTTGTTGTTGCAAATTTTACGTGGCTGCTACGGGCTTAGCAAGAACCGTTCTTACCTACGCATCAAAAACCACAACGATAGTTCGTCAAGTTGGTGCTGTTTTAGCCTTCGCAAGGACCGGGCGTAGCCACACTCGATTCAGCTAAAGTGAGAGAGACAGACACCCGCCATCCACCTTTAAGCATGAGTGCTCGTAACGGTGAAACCAGTCTCGCGTAAGCGTACGCGTAATGTCGGTCCGGGCCGCTTCATCTCACAATACCGCCGAACCAAAGTATGACATGCTGGTAAGCAGTATGACTTGTATCGCCCACAACTCACTTGTGTTCTACTCGTGCATATAACATCAACGCATAAAACCTAGGCTCGGATGCCACTGTTGGGGAACGTAGTAATTTCAAAAAAAAATCCTACGCACATGCAAGATCATGGTGATGTTATAGCAATGAGAGGGGGAGTGTATCTTCATACCCTTGAAGATCGCTAAGCGGAAGCGTTTATCAACGCAGTTGATGTAGTCGTACGTCTTCATGATCCGACCGATCCAAGTACCGAACGCACGACACCTCCGAGTTCTGCACATGTTCAGCTGGATGACGTCCTCGCCTTCTCGATCCAGCAAGACAGGCGAAGTAGTATATGAGTTCCGGCAGCACGACGGCGTGGTGACGGTGTTGGTGAAGAACAATTTCCGCAGGGCTTCGCCTAAGCACTACGAAAACTATGACGGAGGATAAACTTGAGGGGACGGGGTTGCCGGCACACGGCTTGGTGTTACTTGATGTGTCTTTGGTGCTAGCCCTACCCCTCTATTTATATGTTGAGCCTTGGGGTCGAAACTTGGAGTAAAGCCTCCACAAAGTCGGTTTCACCCGAAAGGCAAGAGTCCTTCTCGGACTCCAGGGCCAGACGCCAGGGTTCCCGGCGTCTGGACCCAGACGCCAGGGACCCTGGCGTCTGGCCCGTGGACTCCGCAAAACTTCCTTTTGCGCTTTCCAAAAACCTTGTGGGCTTTCCCCTTTGGCCCAAATAACGTGTTCTCGTACCCAAACATTTCGGGAAACATCCGGAACCCCTTCTGGTGAATTCCGGAACCCTTCCGGAGATCAAACACTATTATTCCATATATCAAACTTTATTTTCGGATCATTCCGGAGTTCCTCGTCATGTTCATGATCTCATCCGGGACTCCAAACAACATTCGGTTACCAACATGCATAACTCATATAATACTATATTGTCAACAAAACGTTACGCGTGCGGACCCTACGGGTTCGAGAACTATGTAGACATGACCTAAAACCGTTCTCGGTCAATAACCAATAGCAGGACCTGGATGCCCATATTGGTTCCTACATATTCTACGAAGATCTTTATCGGCCAAACCGCATAACAACATACGTTGTTCCCTTTGTCATCGGTATGTTACTTGCCCGAGATTTGATCGTCGGTATCCAATACCTAGTTCAATATCGTTACCGACAAGTCTCTTTACTCGTTCTGTAATACGTCATCTCATAACTAACTCATTAGTTATAATGCTTGCAAGGCTTAAGTGATGAGTATTACCGAGAGGGCCCAGAGATACCTCTCTGACAATCTGAGTGACAAAACCGAATCTCGAAATACGCCAACTCAACATGTACCTTTGGAGACACCTGTAGTACTCCTTTATAATCACCCAGTTACGTTGTGACGTTTGGTAGTACCCAAAGTGTTCCTCCAGTAAACGGGAGTTGCATAATTCTCATAGTTACAGGAACATGTATAAGTCATGAAGAAAGCAATAGCAGAATACTAAACGATCAAGTGCTAAGCTAACGGGATGGGTCATGTCAATCACATCATTCTCCTAATGATGTGATCCCATTAATCAAATGACAACACATGTCTATGGTCAGGAAACATAACCATCTTTGATTAATGAGCTAGTCAAGTAGAGGCATACTAGTGACACTATGTTTGTCTATGTATTCACACATGTATTATGTTTCCAGTTAATACAATTCTAGCATGAATAATAAACATTTATCATGAAATAAGGAAATAAATAATAACTTTATTATTGTCTCTAGGGCATATTTCCTTCACAGTGCTACTTTGCCTACAATTAACCAAGGGTGAGGCCGCCAAGCCCCAGGACAAGGCCCAGGCGCCACCCCGCGCATCCACAACCTTCTGAAAGCGGCTTCATCTCACAACGTGGTCAATAAACAGGATATTCGCTTTAGAGCCATGGAAAAGCTTGAACATAATCTTCTGTCCTATTCTCCAAGATGGACGGGCCTTCATTATTTGAGACCACCCATGAGGGGAATTGAGTAGGTCGATATAAACATCATGTTGTGACCAAGGGCAAGTATGACCCGACCATGGTCAGGGATCTGTATAGGAACAATAGAACTCGGCAGTTCCTATTTCAAGAAGATCACAGCTGTAAAACTGTGTATAAGCAATAGTTTATGAACAACATATATAACAGAAAACAGCTTGTACCATAAGTTTCTCGACACAGTTGGACCTATTCAACGAGTGCAGCAGTGGCACACATATCCCACATGGCCTTCCACCATTGAAACGCCCCACATGGACCTCAAGACGGTGAATAAAGTGTAGGAACTTGTGGATGTCGATCCAGTCAACTTCGGTGCCATTAGTAACAGCCGAGTTATTACAGAGTAACAAACGAGCAGACTGCTTAACTCTGAAAAAACCTACACATGCCACCAATTATAAGAAAATATTAGTTAGAAGTAGCATCTTCATGAGAGATTCGTTGCTACTTCTAAAGTTAAATTGTGATTAGTTAGATAGAATAGGTGGATTAAGAAGTAATCGAGGCAACAAGCAAGAACCAGATACAAAACTAACATGGATGAATAATTGGAACGACGTCGGGGTGGAAGATCACATTAAAGAAAAAACCAGGTTCTGCTATTTCCATCAACATTCGTGCGCCAACTTTCAGTCCGTAACACTTGAGAAAGTTTATCCAAGTTCGGCCATAAAAAAGTAGCGATCTTCTTGGTTCATGAACCCAACTCGGAAGTAATATCCATGGCTTGTCTTCACTGTGACCATTAAACTAGTGTATTCAGTTATGGCAAGGCCGAGCATCTTGAGTACATGTGTTCTGGCAGAGCAAATAACACACTGCAGGAAAAATAATATGAGAACACAGCATGTTCAAAAAAACCCCACCCTCCCGGATAGAGAAGAGGATTCTAGGAACATATTGTGCGCATTTCAAAATGCTGTGTTAGGATGAGAAGGAACAAGTGTGGCGTCTCGCCGAGGGCGCAGAAATCTGTAGGGTACTCACAATTTGGGCACTGCAACTGAAACACACTAGATTCAGTACGAAGAAAAATGCATCAACGGCGGTGGCTGCCATCCTAGGATTACCTGCGACCAAGGGACTTGGATTTATCAGGGATGGATGAAGAATTCATACCTGGTTCTCCATGAGAAAACCCTATGCAATGGCCGAGCGGGGGTTTTCTCTGAACAAGCAGACGAGGGAGAAGGGGATTCAGGCCTAGTGTAATATTGCCGCTTCGTCCGTCCAGCTTACTGCTAAAGCTGGAAAGGGGGTGAGGGAGTCCCGGACTAGGGGGTGTCCGGATAGCCGAACTATCATCATCGGCCGGACTCCAAGACTATGAAGATACAAGATTGAAGACTTCGTCCCGTGTCCGGATGGGACTTTCCTCGGCGTGGAAGGCAAGCTTGGTGATACGGATATGTAGATCTCCTACCATTGTAACAGACTCTGTGTAACCCTAGCCCTCTCCGGTGTCTATATAAGCCGGAGGGTTTTAGTCCGTAGAATCTGAACATATGATCTTCCACCAAGTAAACCAATTAGCATCAAGTACAAGGAGTAATCAACACTACTAGCAACCCACAGGTACCAATTTGTGGTTTTGATACAAGATTGGATACAAGAGATGAACTAGGGTTTTGAGAGGAGATGGTGCTGGTGAAGATGTTGATGGAGATTGACCCCCTCCCGATGAGAGGATCGTTGGTGTTGGAGTTGGTGAGGATTTCCCCCTCCTGGAGGGAAGTGTCCCCGGCAAAACAGCTCCGCCAGAGCCCTAGATCGATTCCGCCAAGGTTCCGCCTCGTGCCTGGGGAGTTTCATCCCATAAGCTTGCCCACGATTTTTTCCACGGTAAAAGTGATGATATAGCAGAAGATGGATGCCGGAGGCCCACCAAGGGGCCCAGGAGATATGGGGCACGCCCTATAGGGGGGGGCGCCCCCTGTCTCCTGGACAGGGTGTGGGCCCCCTGGCCTATTTCTTTCGCTCATAAATTCTTATTAAATCCAAAAAGTTGTTTCGTGGAGTCTCAGGACATTTGGAGTTGTGCAGAATAGGTTTCCAACGTTTGCTCCTTTTCCAGCCAGAATTCCAGCTGCCGGCATTCCCCCTCTTCATGGTAAACCTTGTAAAAATAAGAGAGAATAGCCATAAGTATTGAGATATAATGTGTAATAACAGCCCATAATGCAATAAATATCGATATAAAAGCATGATGCAAAATGGACATATCAACTCCCCCAAGCTTAGACCACACTTGTCCTCAAGCGGAAGCCGAAATCGAAAAATATGTCCACATGTTTAGAGATAGAGGTGTCGATAAAAATAAAATACGGACATGAGGGCAACATATATATATGTCCACATGATCATTCTAATAACAGCAACATATATATATTTTATCAGATGATTTCCTATGCTCAAGTAATAAGCAATTCACAATGTCAAGTATGGTTCAAAATCTTCATTGGGAACTAAAAAACTATAATCTCAGTCATTGAAACAATTGCAATTTATCGTAACATCAGAAAGAGTCAACAATAGAGCTTTTCAACAAGTTCACATACTCAACTATCATGTAGTCTTCTATAATTGCTAACACTCACGCAATACTTGTGGTTATTGAGTTTCAGCCGGACACTGAGAAAGACAGGAGCTTATTGTGTTGCTTCCCAACGTATTCACCTTTAGGTGATGTCAATAATAATAGCCCATGCTAACTTACATCCAATTGGATATATATATATATATCATGATCTTTCAAATACGAAGAGGTTGCCAAAGGATAAAATAAAAAGGGAAAGGTGAGGATCACCTTGACTCAAGCATAAAGTAAAAACATAATGTAAAAGATAGGCCCTTCGCAGAGGGAAGCAGAGGTTGTCATGCGCATTTATGTTTGATGCACGAAATCTTAATGCAAAAGAACGTCACTTTATATTGCCCCTTGTATGTGGACCTTTATTATGTACTCCGTCGCTTTTATTACTTCCACAACAAGTTTGTACAAAGCTTATTTTCTCTGCACTAATAAGTCATACATATTTAGAGAGCAATTTTTTTATTGCTTGCACCGATGACAACTTACTTGAAGGATCTTACTCAATCCATAGGTAGGTATGGTGGACTCTCATGGCAAAACTGGGTTTAAGGATATTTGGAAGCACAAGTAGTATCTCTACTTGGTGCAGGAAATTTGGCTAGCATGAGGGGGAAGGGCAAGCTCAACATGTTTGGAAGGTCAATGACAATATACTTTAAGTAAGATGTCGGAAAACATAAACCATTACGTTGTCTTCCTTGTCCAACGTCAACTCTTTTAGCATGTCATACTTAATGAGTGCTCCCAATTATAAAAGATGTCCAAAATAATATATTTATATGCGAACCCCTCTTTCCTTATCACTTCCTATTAATTGCAACGATGACCAAGACTACATTCATCAACTCTCAAAAAAATTTATGCCTCATACTTGCTATGTGTGAAGTTATCACTATCCATAAGATCAATATGAACTCTTTTATTCTTTCTACTTTCTCAAGATCATAGCAACATAGCAAAGCCCTTGACTCAACACTAATCTTTATTATAGATAGCACAGGACTCGATTACATAAAGAGATCACAATGCAAAACTCGAAACTACTTGATATCAAAATTTTGAACTAATAGATGAAGATACTACTAAAAGGATTAAACTAAATAAAGTGGTAAAGATAGGAGTGTGATGGTGATACGATACTGGGGCACCTCCCCCAAGCTTGGTAGTTGCCAAGGGGAGTGCCCATACCCAAGTGATTATTTCCTCGGAGGTGATTGAGGTGGTGATGATGACGGTGGATAATCGCACGTGGAGCGTAAAAGTTCCTCCAACTTGCGGATAATTCCCTTAAGCCCAGCAATATGATCCTTCAACAGAATATTCTCCTGTGTCAGATACTTGTTCTGTATGCGAGCTAACTCAATCATCTTGAAAGCTTCAATCTCTGTTGGGGTAAAGAGGTTAGGTAAAGGTTGAGGGATATCTTCTTCTTTCACCGCCGGTGCTTGAACCTCCATGGCCTCTTTGATCCCTTCATCCTTGTTGATCTCTTCTGGTTCTTCTCTTTTCAGCTCTATATTCATAAGCCAAGCATCCTTATCTTCATTGTTGGATGAGGGTGAAGTCATGGTGCTCTAAATCTGCAACAGAAACAGCTCAAAATGAAAATAGAGGATATTTGCGTGATACTGTGGTCAAAACCTTCGGGAGTATATATAATGAATTTTTACCGACGAAAATACGTAATATGCAAGAAAACGGAGTCCGGTAGGCAGACGAGGTGCCCACGAGACAGGGGGCGTGCCCTACAGGGGGGCGCCCTCCACTCTCGTGGGAGCCTCGTGTCCCTTTCGGACTACTTCTTTCTTCCTAAAATTCTTAAATAATCCGAAACTGATAAAAATTGCCATTAGAGTTGTTTTGGAGTCAGTTTACTTACCGTACCACATACCTATACCTTTTCGGAGTCTGGAACATTCTGGAAAGTGTCCCTTATGTATTCCTCAGGGGTTACAGTTTCAATAATATTGGTTTCAACATTGATAGGATTACCTGAAATATAATGTTTAATTCTTTGACTGTTTACCACCCTCGGATTTGTGCCTTCAAAGTTGTTGATTTTTATAGCACCAGAACGATAGACCTCCTCAATAGCGTAGGGACCTTCCCATTTTGAGCGAAGTTTTCCTGCAAAAAATCTTAAGCGAGAGTTGAATAATAACACATAATCTCCTACGTTAAACTCACACTTTTGTATCCTCTTATCATGCCAGCGTTTGACTTTTTCTTTGAAAAGCTTGGCATTCTCATAGGCTTGGGTTCTCCATTCATCAAGTGAGCAAATATCGAACAACCTCCTCTCAGCGGCAAGTTTGAAGTCATAATTGAGCTCTTTAATAGCCCAATATGCCTTATGTTCAAGTTCAAGAGGTAAATGACATGCTTTTACATAAACCATCTTATATGGAGACATACCCATAGGATATTTGTATGCAGTTCTATAGGCCCATAATGCATCATCAAGTTTTTTGGACCAATTCTTTCTAGATCTATTCACAGTATTTTGCAAAATTAATTTGAGCTCTCTATTGCTCAACTCTACTTGACCACTAGACTGCGGATGATAAGGAGATGCTATTCTATGATTGACATCATACTTAGCGAGCATCATACGGAAAGCACCATGAATAAAATGTGAATCACCATCAGTCATAAGATATCTAGGGACTCCAAACCTTGGAAAAATAACTTCTTTAAGCCTTTTAATAGAAGTGTTATGATCAGCACTACTAGTTGGAATAGCTTCTACCCACTTAGTAATGTAATCAACAGCAACTAATATATGTGTATAACCATTAGAGGCAGGAAAAGGTCCCATATAATCAAAGCCCCAAACATCAAATGATTCAATAACAAGAGAATAATTCATCGGCATTTCTTGACGTCTACTAATGTTACCTATTCTTTGACATTCATCACAAGATAATACAAACTTACGAGCATCTTTGAAGAGAGTAGGCCAATAAAAACCAGATTGTAGTACCTTGTGTGCAGTTCTGTCTCCAGCGTGGTGTCCTCCATAAGATTGAGAGTGACACTTACGTAGAATCTGTTCCTGTTCATGCTCAGGCACACAACGTCTAATAACACCATCTACTCCTTCTTTAAAAAGATGTGGGTCATCCCAGAAATAATGACTTAAATCATAAAAGAACCTTTTCTTTTGCTGGTATCTGAAACTAGGCGGTATATATTTAGCAACAATGTAATTAGCATAGTCAGCATACCAAGGAGCAGTACGAGAAGCATTAACGACCGCTAATTGTTCATCAGGAAAGCTATCATTAATAGGCAGTGGGTCATCAAGAGCATTCTCTAACCTGGATAAGTTGTCTGCAACGGGGTTCTCAGCTCCCTTTCTATCAATAATATGCAAATCAAATTCTTGGAGCAAAAGAACCCATCTAATGAGTCTAGGCTTAGCATCTTTCTTTTCCATAAGATATTTAATAGCAGCATGATCAGTGTGAATAGTAACTTTGGAATCAACAATATAAGGTCTAAACTTATCAGATGCAAACACAACTGCTAAGAACTCTTTTTCAGTAGTAGCATAATTTCTTTGGGAAGTATCAAGAGTCTTACTAGCATACTGGATAACATTCAATTTCTTATCGACTCTTTGCCCTAAAACAGCACCTACAGCATAATCACTAGCATCGCACATAATTTCAAAAGGTAAATTCCAATCAGGTGGCTGAACAATAGGTGCAGTGATCAAAGCTTTCTTAAGTGTTTGAAATGCTTCTACACAATCATCATCAAAGACAAAAGGAATATCTTTTCACAATAAATTAGTCAGATGCCTAGAGATTTTAGAAAAGTCCTTAATGAACCTCCTATAAAAACCGGCATGACCAAGGAAACTTCTTATACCTTTTATGTCCTTGGGACATGGCATCTTTTCGATAGCATCAACTTTGGCTTTATCAACTTCAATACCTCTATCGGAGATCTTGTGCCCCAATACAATGCCTTCATTAACCATAAAGTGACACTTCTCCCAATTCAGGACGAGACTAGTGTCTTCGCATCTCTGCAAAACTCGATCAAGGTTGCTCAAACAATCATCAAAAGAGGATCCATAGACCAAGAAGTCATCCTTGAATACCTCACAAATCTTTTCACAAAAATCAGAGAATATAGCCATCATGCATCTATGAAAGGTAAAGGTGCATTACATAAACCAAAAGGCATACGTCCATAAGCAAAAGTACCAAAAGGGCAAGTAAAGGTAGTTTTAGATTGATCATTTGTTGACACAGGTATCTGAGAAAAACCAGAATAACCATCTAGAAAGCAAAAATGTGTGTGTTTGGATAGTCTTTCTAGCATTTGATCAATAAAAGGTAAAGGGTAATGATCTTTCTTAGTAGCTTTATTTAACTTACGGAAATCAATTACCATCCTATAACCTGTAATATTTCTTTGCGGGATCAATTCATCTTTATCATTAGGAACGATGGTAATACCTCCCTTTTTAGGAACACAATCGACAGGGCTTACCCATTCACTATCAGCAACGGGATAAATAATACCTGCCTCAAGGAGCTTTAGTATCTCCTTTCTTACCACTTCCTTCATCTTGGGATTTAATCGTCTTTGAGGATCTCTAACTGGTTTGGCATTTTCTCCACTGAAATTTTGTGTTGACATAATGTAGGACTAATGCCCTTAAGATCGTCCAGAGTATATGCAATAGCAGCTTGGTGCTTCTTCAGAGTTTTCAATAATCTTTCTTCTTCTTTCTCTGAAGGTTAGCTAATAATAACAGGATATATTTCTTTTTCATAAAGATAAGCATACTTAAGATTATCACGTAATGGTTTGAGTTCAAACACGGGATCACCCTTGGGTGGAGGGGGATCCCCAAGAATTTCAACGGGAAGGTTATGTTTCAGCATAGGTTCCTATTTAAGGAACACTTCATCTATTTCCTCCCTTTCCTTCATATACATATCGTTTTCATGGTCTAGCAAATATTGTTCTAACGGATCAGTCGGAGGAACAACAATGGAAGCAAGACCAATAATCTCATCCTTACTAGGTGGTTCCCTTTCATGAGGTTGTCTACTAAACTTAGCGAAATTAAACTCATGAGACATACCATCTATGCCAATAGTGACAATATTCTTTTCACAATTAATCTTAGCACTAGCAGTATTCAAGAAGGGTCTTCCAAAAATAGTGGGGCAAAAATCATCTTGTGGGGAACCAAGAACAAGAAAATCAGCAGGGTATTTAACCTTCCCACACAAAACTTCAATATCTCTAACAGTCCCAAAGGGTTTAATGGTATCCCTATTAGCAAGCTTAATAGTAACATCAATGTCTTCTAATTCAATGGGTGCAATGTCATGCATAATTTCTTTATATAGATCATAAGGTATCGCACTAGCACTAGCACCCATATCACATAAGCCATGATAACAATGATCTCCTATTTTAAAAGAAATAACAGACATGCCTACAACAGGTCTACGTGTCTTAGTATCAGGTCTAGCAATATTAGCAGTCTCAACCAAGAAACAAATAACATGCCCATCTAAGTCCTCATCCAAGAGATCTTTAATCATAGCAATACTATGTTCAACATTAGTTTGCTCAGGAGGTGTATAAGTCCTAGTATTACTCTTACGAACGATAGTCGAAGCTTTAGCATGATCTTTTATCCTAACAGGAAAAGGAGGTTTTTCAACATAAGCAGTAGGAACAATAGGATCACTATAGGTAATAGTCTTTTCTTTGACTGTAATAGGTGCAACTACTTGAACTTCAACAGGAGGATTATATTTAAACCAATTCTCTTTAGGAAGATCAACGTGAGTAGCAAAAGATTCATAGAAAGTAGCTACTATCTCAAAGTCCATACTTAGAGCTAAATCCACGAAAAGCATCGGTATCCATAAAAGATTTAACACAATCGAACTTAGGTGTCATACCTGACTCCTTACCGTTGTCGGAACCCCAATCTTCAGAGTTACATTTAATTATTTCCAATAAGTCCCATTTGAAATCAATAGTCTTCAGCATATAAGAACCAGCACAGCAAGTATCGAGCAGGTTGCGATTATCAAGAGAAAGCCGAGCATAAAAATTCTGAATAATCATTTCCCGAGAGCTCATGATTGTGGCATGAGTATAACATTGAATTAAGCCTCCCCCAAGATTGAGCGATGCTTTCTCCTTCGCGAGGCCAGAAATTATATATGTAATTACGATCACGATGAACAAGATGCATAGGATAGAACTTCTGGTGAAATTCCAACTTCAGTCGCTTATAATTCCAAGATCTCGTATCATCACATAGCCTATACCATGTCAATGCATATCCCTTCAAAGATAAAGGGAGGACCTTCCTTTTGACAACATCATCGGGAATACCTGCAAGCTTAAATAATCCACAGACTTCATCCACAAAGATAAGGTGTAAATCGGGATGCAATGTTCCGTCTCCTGCAAATGGATTAGCGAGCATATTTTCTATCATACCCGAAGGAATCTCAAAGTGAATATTTTCATAAACTTCAGTAGGTTTAGGAGCATATCTTTGCTCTTCTGGTTGGGGTGAAGATACCCCGAACAAGCCCCTCAAAGGATTAGTTTCCATAGTGACAAGGAACAGAAAGTTTCAGCACACTATATAAATGTTTCCTTACCAAGTTCCACTCACCAAAAGCGCTACACTCCCCGGGAACAGCGCCAGAAAAGAGTCTTGATGACCCACAAGTATAGGGGATCTATCGTAGTCCTTTCGATAAGTAAGAGTGTCGAACCCAACGAGGAGCAGAAGGAAATGATAAGCGGTTTTCAGTAAGGTTTTCTCTGCAAGCACTGAAATAGTAGGTAATAGATAGTTTTGTGATAAGATAAATAGTAACGAGCAACAAGTAAATAAAGTAAATAAAGTGCAGCAAGGTGGACCAATCCTTTATGTAGCAAAGGATAAGCCTGGACAATTTCTAATAATGAGGAAGGAGCTCCCGAGGACACATTTGGAATTATCGTCATGCTAGTTTTCATCACGTTCATATGATTCGCGTTCGGTACTTTGATAATTTGATATGTGGGTGGACCGGTATTTGTGTACTGACCTAACTTGGACAAGCATCCCACATATGATTAACCCCTATTGCAAGCATCCGCAACTAACAAAAGGAGTATTAAGGTAAACCTAACCACAGCATTAAGCGTATGGATCCATATCAGCCCCTAACGAAGCAACGCATAAACTAGGGTTTAAGCTTCTGTCACTCTAGCAACCCATCATCTACTTATTACTTCCCCATGCCTTCCTCTAGGCCCAAATAATGGTGAAGTGTCATGTAGTCGACGTTCACATAACACCACTAGAGGAAAAGACAACATACATCTCATCAAAATATCGAACGAATACCAAATTCACAAGACTACTAATAGCAAGACTTCACCCATGTCCTCAGGAACACACGTAAATACTCACAAAGCATATTCATGTTCATAATCAGAGGAGTAATAATATGTATAAAGGATCTGAACATATGATCTTCCACCAAGTAAACCAATTAGCATCAACTACAACGAGTAATCAGCACTACTAGCAACCCACAGGTACCAATTTGTGGTTTTGATACAAGATTGGATACAAGAGATGAACTAGGGTTTTGAGAGGAGATGGTGATGGTGAAGATGTTGATGGAGCTTGACCCCCTCCCGATGGGAGGATCGTTGGTGATGACGTTGGTGGTGATTTCCCCCTCCCGGAGGGAAGTGTCCCCGGAAGAACAGCTCCGCTAGAGCCCTAGATTGATTCCGCCAAGGTTCCGCCTCGTGGCGGCGGAGTTTCATCCCGTAAGCTTGCCCACAATTTCTTCCAGGGTGAAAGTGTATAGCAGAAGATGGACGCCGGAGGCCCACCAGGGGGCCCAGGAGATAGGGGGGAGCGCCCTATAGGGGGGGCGCGCCCACCTGTCTCCTGGACAGGGTGTGGGCCCCCTGGCCTATTTCTTTCGCTCGTAAATTCTTATTAAATACAAAAAGTTGTTTCGTGGAGTCTCAAGACTTTTGGAGTTGTGCAGAATAGGTTTCCAACGTTTGCTCCTTTTCCAGCCAAAATTCCAGCTGCCGGCATTCCCCCTCTTCATTGTAAATCTAGTAAAATAAGAGAGAATAGCCATAAGGATTGAGATATAATGTGTAATAGTAGCCGATAATGCAATCAATATCGATATAAAAGCATGATGCAAAATGGACGTATCAGCGTGCGAGCAGACCGCTGTGCAGACTCACCGGGAGGCGAGCCATTTGACCAGGCTCCGCCGCCCACCGTCGTCCCAACTGCTCCCACTTTTAATGTCGCCAGCTCCGCAGTTTAAAATCAACCCCGCACTACCTGGTATCGCTACAATCCTCTCTCTTCCTCTCCGATTCTCCTGTCGTCTACCTACAACTAGCCTGACCTAAATGTACGCCATGCCACATAACGATGGTCTTCCCTTAGCGTTCCAGTTTCATACGGAAGACACCCAGCCGAAGTCTCAAGAACATAAGGCGCTTTGGGACGAGCTTGAACTAGCCTTGCGGGAAGACGTCGCACATGTCCCCGCTCCAGTTCCGGCTCCCGTCGCCCCGACTGCACATCGCCGCACATTGTCGCCGAGCTTGATGCCACAGGGTTCCACGAGGTCCCCGCCGACTTTCACAAGCCCGTGCACCTACTAGCGCATGCGCCTGCGCGTGCACTGACGCGCACACCCATGCCGGTGCCCGTGCACCTACCAGCGCATGCGCCTGTGCGTGCACTAACATGCACACCCGTGTCGGTGCCCGTGCACACGAATGTCTCCGCCGCGCCGTTGACAACGCCTGTCCCCGCACGGGTGCCAGTGCCCCCCTTAGCGCCATGGATGGCCGCCGTCGACCGCTTCCTTGCACCAACGCCAGTCGCCTCCTCCCGCTAGTTGACTCGCTCTGAAGTCCAGAATGTTTTGGCCTTCCTTGAAGCTAGGCCAACGTCCAGGAGTACGCCAACAATGGCGCAAGACGCCGCCATCGCCGTCGGTCAGTGGCCCGACGGCACACAGAGCACGGCAGAGGAGCCCCTTCCCACCGTGATATGCCCCCGCCGCCGCCGCGTAATCTAAATTTGCCATGAAAAACGATCGGATTGCCATGCTGACATCCGTTTATTTTATGTCGATCGTCATATAATTTAAAGTCAGAGTCAGATTGAACGAAATGTATGGTTTGATCGATTGATTGTTCTGCTAGAGCCGTATCAAATTAAATATAAAACATCATCAAGCCACATGTATTCCTTGTCATCCAACGATCAAGCCACATGTATTCAATGTCGAGCGCTCAACACGTTTAGCGTGCAGTTAATTTCATGCCAAAAATAGTGCTAATCACATGACAACATGAAAAATAATATCCTAGTAGTTAATATCCGCATGCACTTAATATACTTCCAAATTAGCGTGCATTGCACGTACACACTGACTAGTGCTGCTAGTACGTGAAACTGGTGACGTAACTTGTGAACGCGTCCAGATATGGTCAACGGCAACATTGCCCGCGAGTTCTTC
This sequence comes from Triticum dicoccoides, assembly GCF_002162155.2. Classification (NCBI taxonomy): domain Eukaryota; kingdom Viridiplantae; phylum Streptophyta; class Magnoliopsida; order Poales; family Poaceae; genus Triticum; species Triticum dicoccoides. The sequence goes on from NC_041393.1 coordinate 525,064,569, forward strand.
CTGTTGGTCCGTGCGTCTAAACGTAGAAGGGGAGAGAGAGAGAGAGAGAGAGAGAGAGAGCACACATGGAACCCACCAGTAATATTACATGTTATCCATTAATTCGGCTATGGTAATATAAAAACATTATGTGAACAAAGGGGGTACAACAAACATTGCTATTCTACGTATATGTTGCCTATTGATGTGCGGCTTGAAGGCCCGGTCGCATGTTCGATCCTCGTCCTTTATTTTTTAATTTGTATATGGGTCCAGATTTGTTTCATGACATGTGGGCCCCTCGGTGTGTAGTTTTGTGGGTCGAAATTTGTTCCATTCCAAGTGGACTATCGGTGTGTAGTTTTGTAGCTTATTTATAATAATTAAAGAGAACAACATAGTTTTTTCAATAATACCATGGTGCGACGTTGAAGGCGAGAAAGGACGTGCGAGAGAGCAATGACTGAGCCAGAGGGAAATCAACTAGGGGAGTTGCGTTTTTCAACGGTGTTTGGAGTAGTTGTGGGCCTATGCTACAAAAATATAATCTAATTCGACCGGAATAAATGCATACAAAAATTAATCGAAGGTTGGAGTGCCCCTCGCAATGTAAATAGCTCCGGCTTTGCGAGGGATGGAGAGGTAGTAGCTTCAACGCGTGGAAGATACGGTGTGAGAAAGCAAGGTCAATCAAGAGACATATAGATAGAGAGACAAAGTGAGTGTGGTCCGACATTCATTGAACAAATATATATGCTCCGGAGAGATATTGTCCGATTGAGGTTTTGGCAAGGGTGAGGGCTGTAAGATAGAGCTTGAGAGATGATCCAGTCACAGACGTGTAGATATATTTTGTGCGTGGGAGGATGCAAGGTCAACTGATCACATAGGGTCGCCGTGCTATCGAAAGAGTGAGACGGGTTGGAGAGAGTGACCTAGATAGACGTTGTGCGTGAGAGAATATACAATGTGAATAGGTCGAATTGGGCTCAAACATGGTGATATATCGTTTTTGTCCGAGAAAGAGCAAGGTCAATCGAGACATACGAAGATATATATATATATATATATATATATATATATATATATAGAGAGAGAGAGAGAGAGAGAGAGATTGAGTGAGCGTGGCCCACCATGAGGTCAAAAGAGTGGCGGCGGCTTGGATGGACTGACCTAGATAGACAATCTGCGTGCGAGAGTATAGAGTGTGTCGATCGAGGCCCGAACAGGGAGATATATCATTTGTGTGTGAAAGAAAACGAGGTTAAATGAGACTCGTATAAAGAGAGCAAGATTGAGCGAGTGTGGCCCACCGTGTGGAAGAAAGAGTGAGACAGTCTCTAGGGAGTGACCTAGATATACAATGTGCGAGCGTGCGCATGAGAGGTTGGGGCAGCTAGATAGGCAATGCATGTATTTAGCGCGAGAGGGTGAGAGGGAGAGGGGAGAGAGAGAGATCGGCATGGGGTGCAATGGTGGGTGTGTGAGGTAAATACATTTGGTAACAGGAGTGTAAAAAGGGGTTGTGTAGTTGAGAGACTTAGAGATCGAAACATGGAGAGAAAGAATGAACAATTGTTGGAAACCGATAGCTTCCTAAGGTGGTTAGGAGAGGAAGATTGACCGATACATGAAGTATGCAGCGTTTGTGCGGGGGGGGGGGGGCTAAAAACAACATTTGAATGTACATAGTACAAGACTTAATATCGATGTTTCAATTTGGTGTACATTGTAAGATTTGAACCGAGGACCAGGCATACGGGTAATTATTTCGAATTCGTGCCATACTAAGTTTCAAAAAGTTGACATTAACTCAATTTGTTGTGCTATTTTGTAGGTCATATGTTTGAATCCACCCAAAAGTTTCCTCACTACCATGGTGTTCATCATATACATATGAATTTGTATTAAAAAAGTAGCATGGATACAGTGAAATGCGAAATCCACGTTAGTATTGGAGATCGCTATGTGACACACACTCTAATTCAAATAACTAACTACGTGACACACACTCTAATTGAAATAACTAATTATGTGACACACTCTAATCCATGTTAGCGTGGGTACCGTTTTGATTTTTTTTTCAAATAACTCCTCATTAATTAATTTATAGTACTCCCTCTGTTCACTTTTATAAGACCTTGAAGACATTTCAGACAATGTGCAAAATAGTTCATTTTAAGTTGTCTGAAACGACTTACAAAAGTGAACGGATGGAGTATCTTGTTTCAAATGACTAATTATTGCAAGGAAAACACGGGCATGGTAATACTCCCTCCGTTTCTTTTTAGTCTGCATATAAGGTTTGGTCAAAGTCAAGCTTTGTAAAGTTTGACTAACTTTACATTAAAAAATATACACATTGACAATATGAAATCAACATTATCAGATGCACCACGAAATGTATTTTCATATTATATAGTTTTAATATTGTAGATGTTCATATCTTTTTATATAAATTTGGTCAAACTTTGTGTAGTTTGACTTTGACCAAATCTTATATGCGGAGTAAAAAGAAACGGAGAGAGTACATACAGATTCGTTTGCAAATGAATGAATATTCGTTTGCATTCTCAAATGTAGGCGCACCAGGCAGACCAGGGTCGTGTCGGGGTGGACGCTGCTTCGGTGCCTTAAAGGCAACTGCCCTTGGGTGACTGACATGTGGGCCAGCCACCTGTTGGGCCCACATGTCATGGACACAAAGGCAAGTGACTTAAGACACCAAAGCATAGTCCTGTCGAGGTGGTCGCGTGTGTCGGACGGGCACGTAGCACCCAGCCACCCACCCCCCCCCCCCAAAAAAGGACGATGACAATATAAGTTCGCGCTTCCACGTTTCGGATTGAAATATCTGGCGGCCCCAATTCCAGCCCTGCAAAATCTCTCTTCTCCACCGTCCCCTTCCGCGCCCAGATTGCACAAATCCCTAATTTGCCGCCATCCCTTGAATCGCCCCCCGTCTCGTCTTTTGCCCCACCGTTCGCCACCTCTGTGCCGGATGACGACGATGAAGACAACGGTCGCGCTTCACGACCGCACCGGAGCTACCTCATCTACGCCCTCGTCCACCGCACCGGGTGATCCACCTACAACATCGGCCGCCGCAACCGACGTGCCTCACAGACACCGAGTTCCACCGCATCAGGTGTGCTTCACCGACGCCGCCTCCCAGCTCACCGGGGCTACTTCACCGAGCACATCGTCACACCTCCGCCCCCCGAGGCTGTTGGGGCTTCACCAACGGTCTCGTCCACCGCATCATAGCGCTCCGCTGCCACTCAAGATCTGCATCCGTGCACGGCCAGCCAACGCCAGCGCATCACCCTCAACGGCTCTGAAGTGACCCGCACTCTAGCTAGGCGAGCATGCCCAAACGCCGGCCCGAACTAGGTATCCACACATCACTTCCTTGTGCACTGTTCCGACGATGTTTGGATATCCTTTCACTGCTCTCTTAGCATACACGCCTATGCAACTCTGACTTTAACTCTTATTTCTTCTGGAGATATCATCTGAAACAAGCAAATCCATTTTTTAGCGAAGCATGACGGCGCTACGGGATCCGGTACACATCCTGCACACCGGTATAACCTTGTAAGTATTTGTCCTCCGGTACAACATCAAGGTCGATTCCTGTTATTTGATCAACCATTCGCCGTGTCAAAAATGCAGAGGGGGATGCAAGGAGCACAAGGCCTGCTGTCACACCCTAGCTAGTCATGCATTAGAGTGTTGCATCATGTTTACTCTTTCATCAGAAACTTGAAATGGGGATCTGTGAAACCCTCAGAATCATTTTGAAAATGACCCAAATAAAAATTTCTCCAAAAGGGTCCAAGAAAATGCTCATGTTGCTCGCTGAAAATATTGGACAGAGATAATAATCAAACCAATATTTTTAGTGGCTCATGGACATTTATTTTGGGCATTTGGAATTAATGCATAAATATTTGCATTGGAAATATATTTCTATATATATTAATATATGTCCAAATATTATGCCAATTATAAAGGAGCTCTGGAATAATATATCTAGCCCCTGCAAAAATTGGCATAAGTTAAATAAATGATTTAATATATTATTTAAATCAAAACAAATGTCAGAAATTAGAAAACAGAAAAAAAATAAAAGGGAGAAGCTTACCTGGGCTCCTCCCTGTGCAGCCCAGCCAGCTGGCCGGCCCAGCCAGCAGGCGGCCCAGCCCGTCACCCTCCTCTGTCGTCTTCGTCCCGACAGAGGGAGGGGAGTGTGGCCGGCGCGCGCGCGCGCCACCGCGCCACGCCACCTCTCTCCCTGCCTGCCTGCCCTCCCCTCCTCGCCTCGATGCCCTGGACGATGCCACGCCACCCCCCTGCTCTCTCTCACTCGCCCTCGGCTCTTCCCTCCCCTCCCTCGCTCTCTCTCTCACACAGCCGAACACCACCGTCGCCGACGTTTGCCATAGCAGCCGTCTCCGGCCACCCCTCGCTCCCCCGACTAGCTCAGAAGCTCCGCCACAACCCCCTCTTCCTCCCCACCGCTCCACGGGCCTCCGGAAGCCCTGTATCGCCGCCACGTCGCCGTTCCCCTCTTCGGGCTCCGACCATCATCGCCGTCGAATTCGCCGTCTCCAGCGCGTCTCCGAGCCCGCTTCGACGCCCACTGCAACCGCGGTGAGCCCCTGAGTCGTTTCCCCCTTCTCTCCTGGTCTCTTTCGACCTCTAGGCCTTAGCCCCACCTAGGCCGAGAGCTCCACGCCGCCGGCGATGTCACCGTCATGGCCACGGTCACCGTAGCGCCCAACCGAGCACACTATCATGCTCCACGCCTCACTAGGAGCACGCAGCACGCACCAACGCCTCCCCAAACACCCTGCAACGCCGACTCCGACCGCACCCGAACTCCGGCGGCCGCAGCCGAGCTCGCCGCCGTCGACTCCGGCCACCCCAGGCCCAGCCACGGCCACCGTTCGACGCGCGGGAGCAAGAGCTCTCCAACGAGCCCAAGAATGGCCTCGCCCGTGCCCTGTAGCGCGATCCCGCATCGCGCCGCCGTCTCGGGCCTCGCCGGCGTCGTGTCGCCGGTGGGTTTGACCCATTTTGACCACGGCAGGAACCCCCCTGAGTCCCTGACAGGTGGGCCCAGCCCTGTAGCTAATTAGGATTAGCGCTAACCACTGTTAGTTAACCCCCTGACACTGACTAGTGGGCCCCAGCGCCACTAATTAGTAATTAGGATTAATTTAACCCTGTTTAACCCCCCTGTCACTGACGTGTGGGCCCCACACGTCAGGTTTGACCTCAGCCAGCCGCAGTTGACCACTGACGTCATGCTGACGTCATGCTGGCGCAATAATTATATTTCTGGATTTAAATTAAATCAGGAAATTCCAGAATATTATTTAAACTTCAAAAATTCATAACTTTTATTCTGTAACTCCAAATTGGACAAATTATATATGAAAAATGATCAGAAAAATCCAATCTATCCATCTGTACTATTTTCATGCATGATCAAACAAGTTAAATTGATGTTTCAAGCAGAACAAGGAAAAGCACTTTAAGAGGCCATGTTTGAGTTTGGAATTTGAATCTATGATTCAAATTTGTTCAAACCCTTCTGGGTTTAGTTGCATTAGCCCAACACACTCATATTGCTATGTTTCATGCATGCATCATATTGTTGCACATTGTTTGGTGATGGTTGTGTATCGGTGTCCTTTGCGACAGGTTCTGCCTCCGAGGAGTACCGTGATTACCCTAACGAAGAACCGTATCCGTGCATCGAACCATCAGGCAAGCAACCAACCATTGATCATATCGATACAATCCCATGTTCTCGCTCCTGCTCTCTTTTACTCCATTAAGACAACGCGTTTCAAACTGCTGTGTGCTACGGTAGTTGAACCCATTTCCTCTGCATGACCTGTCATTGCCACAGTAACTAGATGAAACCCACTAGCATGTGTAGGAGTTGATTGAGCCATATGTATGTGTTGTTCCTACCTTGCTATGCCTGCTATGCTTAGAGTCGTGTCAGGTCTGGTTCATCTGGGTGATGGGCTAGAGTGAAATGTTATGTCGGTAATGAGAGTGGTGTGGTGAACACGATTTGGTAAAGGTATCGATGAGAGGCCATGTAGGAGTACATGGTGGGTTGTTTCATTGAAGCCGACCTTAAGCACTGAGATCTGTATGTGTGATTTAAGACACAGCTACTACCATGCATTGGGCCCTGAAATATGACCCCGCTCGACTTCTTATTCACCCTAGCTCTCTGTCCAGGAGTTGCAAGTAGTTTCTGGTGTTTGTAGCCTACTGGAGGCCGTGGACAGCGCTGACCGTAGGGGTGGGCTGTGATGCGGTAGGTACGTGGCCGGGTGTACCGAATACCCGTTTGGTATCTCGGGAACCCTGTTCACATCGTTCGGGGCCGTATGGGAAACCTCGTCCGGACTCCCTGCGGATGGAACCTGAATAGGCGATAAACCTGGACTAGAGGCTTAAGTGTTTAGGTAGGTCGTGGTCTACACCCACGTCGGCTTTCGCTTGAAGTCTGCCGAGCACATGTCGTGTGCAGACGCTAAGTGGTGGAAACATGTATGAAGAAGTACACCCCTGCAGGGTTATCATAATCTATTCGAATAGCCGCGTCCGCGGTAAAGGACTACTTGGTTGCCTATACAGTTCATAGACAAGTAAATGGAAACTGCTAAAAGCCTCAAGATAAGTGTGAGTGCCGAGGATGGCTCTTCCGTAGGAAGACGGAGGTGGATCCTCGGTAGTGTATTGAAGTGGTGAGTAGTGGACTCGTGTGCGCAAAACCATTTCAAGTTGGAGTATCGTAGGATAGTCTAGCCAAGAGTCAAAGCTGGCTTGCTGCAATAACTCCACCAGCCCTTCTTGATAATATGCATGTATGTAGGATCTGATGTAAGTCTTGCTGAGTACCTTTGTACTCATGTTGCTATAATTTACATTTTTCTACAGAAGACGCTGCAACCCCTTCTGATGGGTTCTATGTAGACGTTGACATCAACGAGTAGGCTAAAGGCCCAGGTGGTGACCCTGAGCTTGTGAAGGACCACGTAGTATAGCCAGGCTTTCCAAGCCTCTTTTATTTTACTAGTTGTCTGTACTCAGACAAGTTACTTCCGCTACTGGTTTGTATGACTGTATGACTTGAATGTTGGGTCGTGAGACCCATGCCTTTGTGTATGTTATGTATGGCTTCCTGAGCCTTAAATAAAGTACTTGAGTCGTAGAGTCATGTTGTGATGCTTCGTTGTATTTGCACATATCGATCATATTGTGTGTATGATTGAAATGCTTGGTATGTGTGGGATCTGACTATCTAGTTGTTTATCTTTAGTAGCCCCTCTTACCGGGAAATGTCTCCTAGTGTTACCGCTGAGCCATGGTAGCCTGCTACTGCTCTGGAACACTTAGGCTGGCCGGCATGTGTCCTTCTTCGTTCCTGTGTCTGTCCCTTCGGGGAAATGTCACGCTTTGAGTACCGGAGTCCTGTTAGCTCGCTACAGCCCGGTTTACCGGAGTCCTGCTAGCCCAGTGCTACAGCCCGGACCCACTTGCTGATGACCGACACGTTCGAAGTTGGGTCATGGATGCCTGTCCCTGTAAGTCTGTGCCACTTTGGGTTTACGACTAGTCATGTCAGCCCGGGCTCCTTATCATATGGATGCTAGCGACACTATCATATACGTGAGCCAAAAGGCGCAAACGGTCCCGGGCAAAGGTAAGGCGACACCCGTGGGGATACCGTGCGTGAGGCCGCAAAGTGATATGAGGTGTTACCGGCTAGATCGATGTGACATCGAGTCGGGGTCCTGACAGCGTTGGCATCAGAGCCGGACTGCCTGTAGGTTCTCCAAGCCAAACTGGTCGATGTTGAGTCTAGAAATTCTTTAGTTATATGTAGGGGAATTGATTGTGGGATGGAACGTAAGGCTCTTTTTACTCCTTTATCTCATGACATTCTGATCTGAGTCAGTCCATTCTTCCACCGGGGGTTAAGGAATTAGGATCTATTCTCTCTATCAGGATCACGTGTTACAAATCAGTAGTACCTTATAAGTTTGATGGATACAAGCCTAGTTCAGTTCTACTACCACATTATGTTGTTAGAATGGATTCAGAACTTTGATATGATGATGTTGAGTGCGTACGAAATCCTTTGTCAAATGTCTCAAAATACTTCTTGAGCATTTACAGCTGTTATGCTGCCGAAATTTTGCTAGAAATTCTAATGCCTTTGCATTATGATTGTGCTTTCAGATGGCCACTCGCGACCTCAATCAAGTGGTTCGCCTGACTCGATGCCTAGATGTACCCGGCCATACTGCCAAGTTGGTCAGGGTAATGACTGAGGCTGGATACCGCTGGTATCCTGAGTACACGGTCGAAGAGCAATTCCGAGACTTTAATCAAAGCCAGTATCTCTGCACTGTCAGGATATTTCCATCTTATCCTGGATCCACCGAGCCTCTTCACTGCTCCTATGGACTCGGGGTTACTATTGAGATGGCTGTGCAGGACGCCGCCTACTCTATGATGACCATTATGCGAGTCAGATCTGGTTTATTTCGGGACTCTGATTTCCGGTATATGCCAGGATCACTTCCGGGAGCACAAGGGTATCTCCAGGCTATTTATGTTGACCCCACTCAGGAGGATTCACGGACTCGCACCACTGCTGAGATGCTCGAGGATAAGGACCGTGAAAATCGGGCCTTGAGGTTGGAGCTCTTCAATACCCGTGCTGACCACTGGGCCACTTTGACTCGGTTCGCACCGGCGGTGCAAGCTGGATTTTCAGATATGCGCGATCTCTATCCTGTGAGATCTGCTCTGCCAGACGTGATGGTTTGCGTGATGTAGGAGGCATCACCCCACCTCGCGGTCCCCGCAGGCCACCGTCTGTTGGTCCAAGGCCTCATCCTAGCCCCTATGGTCCACAAGCTCCGCGAGATCGTCTGTTTCCGGATGATCATGTTGAGCTCCCAGGCTATGGAGGTGACTTCTACGAGGACTACTACGGATCGGTCCGAGTTAGTGGTAGTATCACTAGTTCGCACTAGCTGTGTCGTCTATCGTCCCGCGTGACTCGTGGGATATGACCTAGTTTGTACTCCTTCCGGAGGTGTAGAAAAATAATGTATAGGAGCTTGGAATGCCTCCGATGAGATGTAATCCTCTTTCACCGTAATAGTACTTTGTTTGGTCTTGTACTAAACCCTGTATGGTGTGTATGACGATGGAATAAAGAAGCAGTTTCTGTATTTACCATGTCATACGGATGATCATCTTGCATTCCGAATTATTCCTTACATTCTGTATCCTATGTCGGAATTTTATCATTCTGACTAAATCATTGTCTTGTTTACCTAGGATGGTCAACACGCACGCTAACCCTGCTTCTCAAGAGCAGGCCGAAGGCAGTGAAGGCTGGAATGAAAATCTGCCTCATCCTCCCTCACTAGCCGAGGTTATGATGGAAGCTGAGAGAAACAAGCGGGAGACCAACCGTTTGCTGGAGCGTATTGAACAGAATACAGCACACCATCAGAGGGCTAACGTGGTGTCACTCAGTGATTTTATCAAATTGCATCCACCCACATTCCACCACTCCGTCGAGCCTCTCGACGCTGATGACTGGCTTTGCAGTATCTCTCACAAGCTGCGTTCCGCGCTAGTAGCTGAGGCTGACAAGGTCACCTTTGCCGCATATCATCTTAAAGGCCCCGCCAGTCTATTGTGGGAGAATTATGGAGCTATGCACCCAGCGGGCCATGTCACTACTTGGGCTGAGTTCAGTGAGGCTTTCCGTGAACATCACATTCCGGAGGGTCTCATGGACCGTAAACGTGAAGAATTTTGCAGTTTCACCCAAGGCCGACTTTCTGTGGATGTTTACAGCAGGGAGTTCGGTAATCTCGCACGATATGCAACCGAGGAAGTTTCTACTGACGCCAAGAAGCAAGCAAGGTTCCGTAAGGGCCTTAGTCCTGAGCTTCGCCGTGACCTCCGTCTGCATGAGTGCACATCTTTTCAGAAACTTGTCAACAAAGCCATCAGTGCTGAAACTGGTCAGTCTGACTATGACGCAACACGCAAGCACGGCCGTGATATGGGTTCCTCATCCGGTTCTAGTCCTCAGAAGCGCCGCGTGTGGGTGCCCAACACCGCCCTGCCACCCAGGTTCACCCCGAGGCCATCTTTCCAGGCGCCTCGCCCTGTTCAACAGTCTGCACCGGCCAAGCCCTATGGGGGTCCAACTAACAATGCTCCTCCACGTACCAGTTCCGTGACTTGTTTCAAGTGCGGGGAATCTGGTCACTATATGCGTGAGTGCCCCCAGACCAACCCCAACCAGTCTGCTAAAGCTGTTGGCCGTGGCAAGCCGACAGGAAAAGTATTCCACGCCAAGCCGGTCACCGCTACACGTGGCCATGTCAACTGTATCTCTGCCGAAGAATCTCAAGAGGATCCCAACGTCGTTCTCGGTACGCTTCTTGTTAATTGCCACCCGGCATCTGTTCTTTTCGATACAGGAGCCTCTCATTCTTTTATATCCGAAAATTATGCTCGTTTGCATAACGTTGCATTCTATGACATGCCATCCACTATGGAAATTTCTACCCCTGGTTCTAGATGGCAGACCTCTAGGGTAAGTTATGGAAATGAAATCCAAGTCGACAGACTTGTTTTCCTCGCATCTTTGATAGCCCTTAAATTTTCAGATATTAATATCATTTTGGGTATGGACTGGATGTCAGCTCATCATGCCCAAATCGATTGCTTCTCTAGGACTGTTCAACTCACCCATCCTTCGGGAAAGATAGTCAATGTCTTGACCCGAATAGCCAAGCGACAATTATATTCTCTTAACACCAGCCCTTTGCCAGACCTTGAGGACATTCCGGTAGTCCGTGACTTCCCGGATGTTTTTCCAGAAGAATTGCCAGGTGTTCCACCTGACAGGGATGTTGAGTTCGTAATAGACCTCATTCCAGGAACCGTTCCGATTGCTAGAAGACCCTATAAGATGGCACCCCTAGAACTAGCCGAGCTTAAGAAACAACTCGATGAGTCCTTGAAAAAGGGTTTCATCCGACCTAGCTCATCCCCGTGGGCTTGCCCCGTCCTATTCGTCAAGAAGAAGGATGGTACGGACCGGATGGTTGTAGATTACCGACCTGTCAATCTGGTCACAATCAAGAACAAATATCCGCTTCCCAGGATCAACGACCTGTATGATCAGCTCGCTGGATCCTCAGTCTTCTCCAAGATGGATTTGAGGTTGGGCTACCATCAAATCAAAATCAGAAACGGGGACATTCCTAAAACGGCCTTTGTTACTCGTTATGGCCAATACGAGTACACCGTCATGTCCTTCGGTTTAACCAACGCTCCAGCCACCTTTTCTCGGTTAATGAACTCAATCTTCATGGAGTATTTGGATAAATTCGTCGTAGTTTACCTCGATGATATACTCATCTACTCCAAGAACGAGGAAGAACATGCCGAACATCTAAGGCTAGTGTTGAAGAAACTTCGAGAGCATCGCCTTTATGCCAAATTTTCTAAATGTGAATTCTGGTTGCCAGAAGTGACCTATCTGGGTCATGTAATATCTGGTAAAGGTATTGCTGTTAACCCTGAGCGAGTTCAAGCCGTCCTTAACTAGACTCCACCTGAATCGGTCAAGCAAGTTCGGATCTTTCTGGGCTTAGCGAGCTATTGTCGTCGCTTTGTCGAGAACTTCTCCAAAGTTGCTAAACCTCTAACCGAACTCCTCAAGAAAGATAAGAAGTTCGAGTGGACTCTACAATGTGAGCACAGCTTTCAGGAACTGAAAAGACGCCTGACCTCTGCTCCCGTACTGGTACCGCCAGACTTCTCCAAGGACTTTGTTATCTACTGCGACGCCTCGCGACAATGACTAGGTTGCATTCTCATGCAAGATCGACACGTAATTGCCTACGCTTCACGGCAATTGCACCCACATGAGGAGAATTATCCTACTCATGATCTAGAGCTTGCAGCCGTAGTCTATGCACTTAAAACCTGGCGACATTACCTCCTCGGTAATCGTTGCGAAATATTCACTGATCACCAAAGTCTGAAGTACATCTTCACCCAACCGGATTTGAATCTCAGGCAAAGACGTTGGGTTGAATTGATCACAGACTTCGATTTAGGGATAACCTACACCCCAGGGAAAGCCAACGTCATGGCTGATGCGCTAAGTCGTAAATCTTATTGTAACAACCTGATGTTACAACAAAGTCAACCGTTTCTCCATGAGGAATTTCGGAAGCTTAACCTTCACATTGTTCCTCAAGGTTTTCTTTCCACCTTGGTGGCGAAACCTACTCTTACGGATCAAATCATTGCTGCCCAGAAGCGAGATAAGGGAATAGCTAAGATCAAGGAGAACATTGCTAGCGGAGGTGCTAGTTGTTTCTCCACAAATGATCATGGTGTTGTGTACTTTGAGAACCGTCTAGTGGTTCCCAAGAACCAGCATCTACGGCAGTTGATCCTTAAGGAGGCTCATGAATCTCCTCTCACTATTCATCCCGGTAGTACTAAGATGTATCAGGACCTACGCCAGAGGTTCTGGTGGACTAGGATGAAGAGAGAAATTGCTCAGTATATTGCTAATTGCGACGTCTGTCGTCGTGTAAAAGCAGAGCATCAACGGCCTGCTGGCACCCTTCAACCCCTAGCTATTCCTGAATGGAAATGGGATAAAATTGGTATGGATTTCATTACCGGTTTTCCCAGGACCAAGAGAGGGAATAATGCTATTTTCGTCGTGGTCGATCGCCTTTCCAAAGTAGCCCATTTCTTACCTGTTCGAGAGAGTATAACCGCTAGTCAGCTGGCAGACTTATACATCTCCTGAATAGTGTCCCTCCATGGTGTTCCTTTGGAAATTAACTCGGATCGAGGAAGTCTTTTCACCTCTCGATTTTGGGAAAGTTTCCAAAATGCTATGGGAACTCGTCTCTCCTTTAGCACCGCCTTCCACCCTCAGTCGAGTGGTCAAGTGGAACGCGTCAACCAGATTCTAGAAGACATGCTTCGAGCCTCTGTTATCTCATTCGGAATGGACTGGGAGAAGTGCCTTCCATTTGTCGAATTCGCTTACAACAACAGCTATCAATCTAGCTTGGGTAAAGCCCCTTTTGAAGTTCTCTATGGACGACGGTGTCGAACACCCCTTAACTGGTCAGAGACCGGGGAAAGACAATTCTTTGGCCCGGATATGATTCAGGAAGCAGAATAACAAGTTCGCATCGTTCGTGAAAAGTTGAAAACAGCCCAATCTCGTCAAAAGAGTCAATATGACCGAAAACATAAGGCTATGACTTTCGAGGTTGACGAGAAGGCTTATCTTCGGGTCACCCCTCTAAAGGGAACCCATCGTTTCGGTATCAAAGGAAAATTGGCTCCTCGTTACATTGGACCTTTTCGCATTCTCGCCAAACGAGGAGAAGTTGCCTACCAGCTGGAACTACCTCCGCATCTCTCCAGAGTCCACGATGTCTTCCACGTTTCTCAACTCAGGCGTTGCTTCTCGGATCCTATCCGTGAAGTGGACCACGAAACGCTTGATCTTCAAGATAATCTTACATATCGAGAGTACCCCATTCGTATCCTCGATCAGGCCGAGCGTATCACCCGACGTTAGAACATCAAGTTCCTCAAAGTACAATGGTCGCACCATTCTGAGGATGAAGCAACTTGGGAAAGGGAGGATCGTCTTCGACTCGAGTACCCCGCCTTCTTCCCGGAGGAACCCAAATCTCGGGACGAGATTCTTTTGAGTGGGGGTGAGTTGTCACACCCTAGCTAGTCATGCATTAGAGTGTTGCATCATGTTTACTCTTTCATCAGAAACTTGAAATGGGGATCTGTGAAACCCTCAGAATCATTTTGAAAATGACCCAAATAAAAATTTCTCCAAAAGGGTCCAAGAAAATGCTCATGTTGCTCTCTGAAAATATTGGACAGAGATAATAATCAAACCAATATTTTTAGTGGCTCATGGACATTTATTTTGGGCATTTGGAATTAATGCATAAATATTTGCATTGGAAATATATTTCTATATATATTAATATATGTCCAAATATTATGCCAATTATAAAGGAGCTCTGGAATAATATATCTAGCCCCTGCAAAAATTGGCATAAGTTAAATAAATGATTTAATATATTATTTAAATCAAAACAAATGTCAGAAATTAGAAAACAGAAAAAAAATAAAAGGGAGAAGCTTACCTGGGCTCCTCCCTGTGCAGCCCAGCCAGCTGGCCGGCCCAGCCAGCAGGCGGCCCAGCCCGTCACCCTCCTCTGTCGTCTTCGTCCCGACAGAGGGAGGGGAGTGTGGCCGGCGCGCGCGCGCCACCGCGCCACGCCACCTCTCTCCCTGCCTGCCTGCCCTCCCCTCCTCGCCTCGATGCCCTGGACGACGCCACGCCACCCCCCTGCTCTCTCTCACTCGCCCTCGGCTCTTCCCTCCCCTCCCTCGCTCTCTCTCTCACACAGCCGAACACCACCGTCGCCGACGTTCGCCATAGCAGCCGTCTCCGGCCACCCCTCGCTCCCCCGACTAGCTCAGAAGCTCCGCCACAACCCCCTCTTCCTCCCCACCGCTCCACGGGCCTCCGGAAGCCCTGTATCACTGCCACGTCGCCGTTCCCCTCTTCGGGCTTCGACCATCATCGCCGTCGAATTCGCCGTCTCCAGCGCGTCTCCGAGCCCGCTTCGACGCCCACTGCAACCGCGGTGAGCCCCCGAGTCGTTTCCCCCTTCTCTCCTGGTCTCTTTCGACCTCTAGGCCTTAGCCCCACCTTGGCCGAGAGCTCCACGCCGCCGGCGATGTCGCCGTCGTGGCCATGGTCACCGTAGCGCCCAACCAAGCACACTATCGTGCTCCACGCCTCACTAGGAGCACGCAGCATGCACCAACGCCTCCCCAAACACCCTGAAACGCCGACTCCGACCGCACCCGAACTCTGGCGGCCGCAGCCGAGCTCGCCGCCGTCGACTCCGGCCACCCCAGGCCCAGCCACGGCCACCGTTCGACGCGCGGGAGAAAGAGCTCTCCAACGAGCCCAAGAACGGCCTCGCCCGTGCCCTGTAGCGCGATCCCGCATCGCGCCGCCGTCTCGGGCCTCGCCGGCATCGTGTCGCCGGTGGGTTTGACCCATTTTGACCACGGCAGGAACCCCCCTGAGTCCCTGACAGGTGGGCCCAGCCCTGTAGCTAATTAGGATTAGCGCTAACCACTGTTAGTTAACCCCCTGACACTGACTAGTGGGCCCCAGCGCCACTAATTAGTAATTAGGATTAATTTAACCCTGTTTAACCCCCCTGTCACTGACGTGTGGGCCCCACACGTCAGGTTTGACCTCAGCCAGCCGCAGTTGACCACTGACGTCATGCTGACGTCATGCTGGCGCAATAATTATATTTCTGGATTTAAATTAAATCAGGAAATTCCAGAATATTATTTAAACTTTAAAAATTCATAACTTTTATTCTGTAACTCCAAATTGGACAAATTATATATGAAAAATGATCAGAAAAATCCAATCTATCCATCTGTACTATTTTCATGCATGATCAAACAAGTTAAATTGATGTTTCAAGCAGAACAAGGAAAAGCACTTTAAGAGGCCATGTTTGAGTTTGAAATTTGAATCTATGATTCAAATTTTTTCAAACCCTTCTGGGTTTAGTTGCATTAGCCCAACACACTCATATTGCTATGTTTCATGCATGCATCATATTGTTGCACATTGTTTGGTGATGGTTGTGTATCGGTGTCCTTTGCGACAGGTTCTGCCTCCGAGGAGTACCGTGATTACCCTAACGAAGAACCGTATCCGTGCATCGAACCATCAGGCAAGCAACCAACCATTGATCATATCGATACAATCCCATGTTCTCGCTCCTGCTCTCTTTTACTGCATTAAGACAACGCGTTTCAAACTGTTGTGTGCTACGGTAGTTGAACCCATTTCCTCTGCATGACCTGTCATTGCCACAGTAACTAGATGAAACCCACTAGCATGTGTAGGAGTTGATTGAGCCATATGTATGTGTTGTTCCTACCTTGCTATGCCTGCTATGCTTAGAGTCGTGTCAGGTCTGGTTCATCTGGGTGATGGGCTAGAGTGAAATGTTATGTCGGTAATGAGAGTGGTGTGGTGAACACGATTTGGTAAAGGTATCGATGAGAGGCCATGTAGGAGTACATGGTGGGTTGTTTCATTGAAGCCGACCTTAAGCACTGAGATCTGTATGTGTGATTTAAGACACAGCTACTACCATGCATTGGGCCCTGAAATATGACCCCGCTCGACTTCTTATTCACCCTAGCTCTCTGTCCAGGAGTTGCAAGTAGTTTCTGGTGTTTGTAGCCTACTGGAGGCCGTGGACAGCGCTAACCGTAGGGGTGGGCTGTGATGCGGTAGGTACGTGGCCGGGTGTACCGAATACCCGTTAGGTATCTCGGGAACCCTGTTCACATCGTTCGGGGCCGTATGGGAAACCTCGGCCGGACTCCCTGCGGATGGAACCTGAATAGGCGATAAACCTGGACTAGAGGCTTAAGTGTTTAGGTAGGTCGTGGTCTACACCCACGTCGGCTTTCGCTTGAAGTCTGCCGAGCACATGTCGTGTGCAGACGCTAAGTGGTGGAAACATGTATGAAGAAGTACACCCCTGTAGGGTTATCATAATCTATTCGAATAGCCGCGTCCGCGGTAAAGGACTACTTGGTTGCCTATACAGTTCATAGACAAGTAAATGGAAACTGTTAAAAGCCTCAAGATAAGTGTGAGTGCCGAGGATGGCTCTTCCGTAGGAAGACGGAGGCGGATGCTCGGTAGTGTATTGAATTGGTGAGTAGTGGACTCGTGTGCGCAAAACCATTTCAAGTTGGAGTATCGTAGGATAGCCTAGCCAAGAGTCAAAGCTGGCTTGCTGCAATAACTCCACCAACCCTTCTTGATACTATGCATGTATGTAGGATCTGATGTAAGTCTTGCTGAGTACCTTTGTACTCATGTTGCTATAATCTACATTTTTACAGAAGACGCTGCAACCCCTTCTGATGGGTTCTATGTAGACGTTGACATCAACGAGTAGGCTAAGGACCCAGGTGGTGACCCTGAGCTTGTGAAGGACCACGTAGTATAGCTAGGCTTTCCAAGCCTCTTTTATTTTACTAGTTGTCTGTACCCAGACAAGTTATTTCCGCTGCTGGTTTGTATGACTGTATGACTTGTATGTGGGGTCGTGAGACCCGTACCTTTGTGTATGTTATGTATGGCTCACTGAGCCTTAAATAAAGTACTTGTGTCATAGAGTCATGTTGTGATGCTTCGTTGTATTTGCACATATCGAGCATATTGTGTGTATGATTGAAATGCTTGGTATGTGTGGGATCTGACTATCTAGTTGTTTATCTTTAGTAGCCTCTCTTACCGGGAAATGTCTCCTAGTGTTACCGCTGAGCCATGGTAGCTTGCTACTGCTCTGGAACACTTAGGCTGGCCGGCATGTGTCCTTCTTCGTTCCTGTGTCTGTCCCTTCGGGGAAATGTCACGCTTTGAGTACCGGAGTCCTGTTAGCCCGCTACAGCCCGGTTTACCGGAGTCCTGCTAGCCCAGTGCTACAGCCCGGACCCACCTGCTGATGACCGACACGTTCGAAGCTGGGTCATGGATGCCTGTCCCTGTAAGTCTGTGCCACTTTGGGTTTACGACTAGTCATGTCAGCCCGGGCTCTTTATCATATGGATGCTAGCGACACTTTCATATACGCGAGCCAAAAGGCGCAAACGGTCCCGGGAAAAGGTAAGACGACACCCGTGGGGATACCGTGCGTGAGGCCGCAAAGTGATATGAGGTGTTACCAGCTAGATCGATGTGACATCGAGTCGGGGTCCTGACAGCGTTGGTAGCTTTAGTTGCATTAGCCCAACACACTCATATTGCCATGTTTCATGCATGCATCATATTGTTGCACATTGTTTGGTGATGCCTGTGTATCGTTATCCTTTACGACAGGATCTGTCCCCGAGGAGTACCGTGACTACCCTAACGAAGAACCGTATCCGTGCATCGAACCATCAGGCAAGCAACCAACCATTTGATCATATCGATACAATCCCATGTTCTCGCTCCTGCTCTCTTTTACTGCATTAAGACAACGCGATTCAAACTGCTGTGTGCTACGGTAGTTGAACCCATTTCCTCTGCATGACCTGTCATTGCCACAGTAACTAGATGAAACCCACTAGCATGTGTAGGAGTTGATTGAGCCATATGTATGTGTTGTTCCTACCTTGCTATGCCTGCTATGCTTAGAGTCGTGTCAGGTCTGGTTAATCTGGGTGATGGGCTAGAGTGAAATGATTATGTCGGTAATGAGAGTGGTGTGGTGAACACGATTTGGTAAAGGTATCGATGAGAGGCCATGTAGGAGTACATGGTGGGTTGTTTCATTGAAGCCGACCTTAAGCACTGAGATCTGTATGTGTGATTTAAGAATCAGCTACTACCATGCATTGGGCCCGAAACCAATGGACCCTCTCGACTTCTTATTCACCCTAGTTCTCCGTCCAGGAGTTGCAAGTAGTTTCTGGTGTTTGTAGCCTACTGGAGGCCGTGGACAGCGCTGACCGTAGGGGTGGGCTGTGATGCGGTAGGTACGTGGCCGGGTGTACCGAATACCCGTTAGGTATCTCGGGAACCCTGTTCACATCATTCGGGGCCGTATGGGAAACCTCGGCCGGACTCCCTGCGGATGGAACCTGGATAGGCGATAAACCTGGACTGGAGGCTTAGGTGATTAGGTAGGTCGTGGCCGACACCCACGTTGGGCTTCCGCTTGAAGGTTGCCGAGTACATGTCGTGTAAACGACGGTAAGTGGTGAGAGCGTGTATGAAGAAGTACACCCCTGCAGGGTTATCATAATCTATTCGAATAGCCGCGTCCGCGGTAAAGGACTACTTGGTTGCCTATACAGTTCATAGACAAGTAAATGGAAACTGCTAAAAGCCTCAAGATAAGTGTGAGTGCCGAGGATGGCTCTTCCGTAGGAAGACGGAGGTGGATCCTCGGTAGTGTATTGAAGTGGTGAGTAGTGGACTCGTGTGCGCAAAACCATTTCAAGTTGGAGTATCGTAGGATAGTCTAGCCAAGAGTCAAAGCTGGCTTGCTGCAATAACTCCACCAACCCTTCTTGATAATATGCATGTATGTAGGATCTGATGTAAGTCTTGCTGAGTACCTTTGTACTCATGTTGCTATAATTTACATTTTTCTACAGAAGACGCTGCAACCCCTTCTGATGGGTTCTATGTAGACGTTGACATCAACGAGTAGGCTAAAGGCACAGGTGGTGACCCTGAGCTTGTGAAGGACCACGTAGTATAGCCAGGCTTTCCAAGCCTCTTTTATTTTACTAGTTGTCTGTACTCAGACAAGTTACTTCCGCTGCTGGTTTGTATGACTGTATGACTTGAATGTTGGGTCGTGAGACCCATACCTTTGTGTATGTTATGTATGGCTCCCTGAGCCTTAAATAAAGTACTTGAGTCGTAGAGTCATGTTGTGATGCTTCGTTGTATTTGCACATATCGAGCATATTGTGTGTATGATTGAAATGCTTGGTATGTGTGGGATCTGACTATCTAGTTGTGTATCTTTAGTAGCCCCTCTTACCGGGAAATGTCTCCTAGTGTTACCGCTGAGCCATGGTAGCCTGCTACTGCTCTAGAACACTTAGGCTGGCCGGCATGTGTCCTTCTTCGTTCCTGTGTCTGTCCCTTCGGGGAAATGTCACGCTTTGAGTACCGGAGTCCTGTTAGCCCGCTACAGCCCGGTTTACCGGAGTCCTGCTAGCCCAGTGCTACAGCCCGGACCCACTTGCTGATGACCGACACGTTCGAAGCTGGGTCATG
The DNA here is from genome assembly GCF_002162155.2 of Triticum dicoccoides. Lineage (NCBI taxonomy): Eukaryota > Viridiplantae > Streptophyta > Magnoliopsida > Poales > Poaceae > Triticum > Triticum dicoccoides. The sequence continues at coordinate 525,084,541 of NC_041393.1, forward strand.
GATGCCTGTCCCTGTAAGTCTGTGCCACTTTGGGTTTACGACTAGTCATGTCAGCCCGGGCTCCTTATCATATGGATGCTAGCGACACTATCATATACGTGAGCCAAAAGGCGCAAACGGTCCCGGGCAAAGGTAAGGCGACACCCGTGGGGATACCGTGCGTGAGGCCGCAAAGTGATATGAGGTGTTACCGGCTAGATCGATGTGACATCGAGTCGGGGTCCTGACACCTGCACATCCAAGCAAGTGGTAACATGGACTTGTACATGGAACATCCAAAGCGCAAGCAGAGCTGCAGTGAGCCTGTACAACGAGCTAGCGTAAGTCCTAGCATTTCATTTAATCCATACTGGCATTCATGTATGATTTGTGTGCAGTGGTTGATCCACAAATTCAAGTTACCAGGGGCGAACATTTAACAAAAAATACGAAGGCACTTGCACTCCGGAAATCAACATAACTTGAGAAATGTGAAGCTACATGCACTTTGAAAACCAGCTAATGATATAAAGTAGTTCAGATTATAAACACTAAATGATGCAAGCACCAAATAACACAAAATGCAACATGGTGTACCAGGACTACAAACATGGTATGTACCTGCTTGAATTATTCGTTCTCTGGCTGAAAATATCGAAGTGTAATTGCACGTATAACCAGTGCGCAAACTGCATATCAATATATCTATCCTGCACAAGTATGCCAATAGTTTCAAACAACAGATTAGAAAAGTATTTATGCTATGTTGTCATGATACGGGGACTTTCTGGTAGATGGCCTCAATGTTTTCTCAAGCTATGAAAATGCACTATAATTTGCTTGTCATCAATGCCTGCAAATCTCTGTCTCTCTCAAAATAGTAGATCATCATTAGACACTAAATCCTTTAATGAGCTTGCAAAATCCTTGCATTAGATCCCTCATTAGACACTATATGTTCATCACTAGGAGCATGTAAAATGTTTGCATCAAATCCTTCATTAGCAGTCTATTCATTAGCCACTTCAGGCTCAAGAACAACATGAGCTTGTATGTTTGCACCGGAAACTTGATTAGATACATCAGATTCAGTCAGTTCAGTATTGATTGAGGGAGTTATAAAATAAGTAGAAATTGGCATCATTTTCTCATAGATTCCCTACAAGCAAGCAGTTTTACAACACCGTCAGGTTTAACTATTGGCCAGAAATTGATGAATTGAATTAGATATAATGAGGGATGTGATGTACCTACTCGTTGCGCAGGCTACTCTTGCAAGTTGCGACTGTCTGTTTGAGCAAGCTCGATGCCATGCCCGTGCTGCCGCCGCTGCCTCCCACGCAGGCTACACCCAGGGTTGGATCTTCATCTTCTGGACCTTCCGTTTGCTTGAAGACCGGCGACCGCCCTCCAACGAGGGCGCGAGGAAGTGTTGTGTCGGTCTGTCCAGCGGCGGCTAGGTTAGGAGCAAACCAGACTGGAGGCTGGAGCGAATGAATTGGGATTTTTCCTACTATCAATCAATATGGGAGGCGCTCGTTTGGGCCGCGAGCCTGCTATAGGGCCTGCCTTGCACTTATGTTATTGGCCCATCCAAATTGAAACATTTTTCTTCATTTTTACATTGCCTGCTCGTGCGTTGGGATGAACAAAACTAGCGTGGGCCAACCTGGACGACTCAAACTAGGTGCACACTTTCCAGCCACCTGAGGCGGCCACCCATACCAGCCCCTATGGTGGCATCTCCCCTTTTTGTGTGTATAATTGGATAGTGAAAAATATTCCAGTGGCGCTTTTGATTTACCCACAGAATGATTGAATTGCTTGTTTCTATGAACTGAGTTTGCCAATAATGTGAAGGATGCCAGTCTTTTCATCCTATTGCAGATTGCTTAGATCTCGATATGCCAAAAGTAATCGCATGAAATATACAGTAAAAGCCAGTGTGATGTGTTTGGCTACAACTAGTCTGACTACACGTCCTCATATAACATATCAAGGACGCATCATCTTACCAGATTAACCATTCGACTTACCCATGCAGTGTGGGAAGAAAGAAGTATTGGGACTGCGTATCCAAGCAATTGATGCCATGGACTCTTTCGTACAACCTTGTAAGCGAAAAAGAAGTTGCAGTGTGCCTGTACAAGAACTAGCGTAAGTTCAGTTACCTGCTTCTCGGAATTTTAGTTAGCCATTTATTGCAAAATTGTTCAATTACGTTGCTTGGCTTAATTTAGTTTTCTACTGATTACATAATGGCACAGCCTGTTAATTATATTGTAGACTGCGCTTATATATGGGTTTGATACTTACTGTTAAGAATTACCTGTTTGCCTTAACTTAAATATCTACTTTTTGGTTTAACTGCTTTGCTGTTGCAACAACGGGTTACAATGATGTTAATAACTACTTTTCAGTATCCAATTGAAACTCTTTAATTCCTTGTTTGTTTAACTGGTTTGCTGTTATAACTCCCAGTTGAGATGTTTTGCTAACTTCAACTTTTCAGAATCCAATCGGAACTTTAATGGCAAAACAGGTTAGCCCAAGATCAAAGAGCGAGGTCCCCATGGACGTTGCATCATCCCATAGCAGGGGCACCGGCCCAATCATGCATTATGAATTGCCAACTGCTGATGCTCTAGAGGCTAAACTAGTGGTAGAAAGAGATTCTGCTTCTGCACTTAGAGATGAAGTTGACATGTTGAGGAAGCAAACAGCACAATCACAAGTAGTACTCTAGACAACCATTAAATATTTGGTGGATTTCAAAACGAAGCAAGCTGAGACTGACCAGATTGTTAAGGTCCTAAAGGAAAAAAGGAAATTAAATTCCTTCCTGGTAAATCATATGTGAAATGTTCTCTCCATAGTTGAATAACATTTGTGTTGTCTGTTCATGTAATCAATCAAACCATTTGTTTTAGAGATCATGTAATAATTGTTTTTTTTTTGTTTTTTGGTTTGTAATTTTATTTGAGCACAAGTCTGTATTAATTGATACGACTGGGACTCATTTCATTTGGATTGCTGTGCCAGACCTACAAATATGCCAATCGGGCTGAATGTCCATTCAGCAATTGTAGTTGTATAGATGGACCATAAGTGGCACACATCGGAAAGGGCCAAGATGTTGGCTAAAAAAATACAGTGGCCTAGCTTATGTATGTTAGTTGATATTATTGATCCATATACTCTATAAGTGTTTATATGTTTGTTAGTTCTGTACATTCATGGTTGATTGATTCGGTATTTGAATCTTGATACATCGCTTGTGTACATATCTAAATGTGAGTACACATTATGCTGCGTGTGACATTTGAGTTGGACATGAAGTGTTCCAAATATTCAAATTCACCTTAAACTGGATTCTAGTTTCTGAATTTGAGTATCGGCATTTGTAAACCATATTCATATATGTCAGTGGGATACATCTTTGTCGTCCTTTTGAAGATATATAAAAACACATAGAATGATTTATAAAGATTCATATAGGAATACAAAATGGATTCGAATTTAGTTGCCAGGGTAAACCTGGATGCTTATTGTCCCAAAATTCGAAAGAAGCAGCAAAATGTCCACTCCCACGTCGGTTGCCCGAAGCCAAGTGTTTGGGAGATGGAAATTACTGTGTACCCATTACACGGACAATCCATCGGCCCGATTTCTACTGATCTAAATAGGGGTAGGTTAGTAACTTCAATTAGACATGACACGACCGCCTCTGAGCCCATTCCGACACAGTGGGCGTCAAACATGGGCGGCAAAACACATTTGATTCAAGCTCGTCCGAAAGACCTCTATTTCTCCCTCCATTCCCCATTCATACACGGTGGGCAGCAAAAGAAACTTGACTCGGCCAAAATCGATGTAGGCAAATATTTTCAATAGGGGTAGGTTTGTAACTTCACTCAGACGTGACACAACCGCCCTACCTGTCAGGCCTGTTCATACAACATGGGCGCCAACCACCCTCTCCTCGCCCGAAATCACTCTGGGAAAATATTGGCGAGATGCGAGATTATTGTCCTATCCCCAACCGACGAGACGTCCAAATTTTAAACGGGGGCTAAGTTCGTACCTTTCCCATATTTCAGACAGGCGCGTCCCAAAAACATGGTTCCCCGTACCTCTCCCTCCATTTTCCCATTCATACATTGTCCGAGCTAGAACACCCCATCCCCACACCAGCCTCCGTCCGCCACCCCATCCATTGCCGCCGTCCTCCACCACATCCATCGCCACCGTCCTCCACCATGCCGGAGTGCCTAACAAGACCGTGTCGTCCACTGCTAGAGGTGGACGTTTCTCATCCACAGCGACGGGACCAATAGCCTTGCATCGTGTCCTCTCGCTTCATTGGCGCCGTCATCCTCTTTGTCGGGGCCTCTCACACGACCTTCTCTTCCACTACAACGGGACTTATCCCCCGATGCACCCATCTACCATTGCAGATCTGCTTCAATGCCACCGACAGCCATTGCACCCCCGATGACTACAGGGCGCCGCAAGAGAGGTGGTACTTCATATCTCCTCAACTTTTTGATCTCAACCAGAAAATATATCTTAACTTGGTTACTCTACTTTCTTTTCAACTCTTAGAATTTAGTTCTTAGTTCGAAGCAAACAATGGATGCTAAATATCATTTCTCCGGTTTGCAGCTTCAAATCTGCCATGGCACAACCATAATACGGTTTAATTGATCATGCTTAGGGTTTAATTGATCATGTTGGTTCCGTGGTGGTTTCTTTAGTAGAAATCGGAGGGGAAACCCTCTTTTATTATCACTATACGATCAGAATACGTGCTTCGTGTCATAATAACACTGCTCCACCCATCAAGCTAAACAAGCTTAGATGTTCAAATACGAATCTGATATTATTAAAATAGAGTTGTTTAATTGGTCAGCTAAATGTTCGTAAATTAGTTTCGAAAATGCATGTTCGCCGCTCGGGTGTGTATCTCTACAGGGTGCCCACGGTGGGCCGGCCCACCCTGGGATTTTGGGTCGACCCAGGCCCCGATCCCCTCTGTTCTGCTACGCGCTTCCGATCTCTACTTGCCCCCAGCTGCCTGCCTTGCCGTCGACTTGCCGTCCCCGGACGGCATGACTCTAGGAGGAGACGCCGGACTAATAGGAGGCCAGGAGCCGCTCGCCCAACAGTGTCACTGCTGCTCGGGCGCGCCGCTGTGCCTACCTTCCCAGTCTGTTCAGGGCTCAGGTGTGCAGCACCCACCAAGCCAACCCGATTTATCCTGACATACGTCCTCAACACTCAGCAGCCACTCCTCATCAACCATTTTCTAATTGATTCATTACTCATTAGGCAGGACTGTGATTAGGGTTTGTTGTGTGCTCACTGCTGAAGGAAATATGCCCTAGAGGCAATAATAAAGTAATTATTTATTTCCTTATTTCATGATAAATGTTTATTATTCATGCTAGAATTGTATTAACCGGAAACATAATACATGTGTGAATACATAGACAAACTTAATGTCACTAGTATGCCTCTACTTGACTAGCTCATTAATCAAAGATGGTTATGTTTCCTAACCATAGACATGAGTTGTCATTTGATTAACGGGATCACATCATTAGCAGAATGATGTGATTGACATGACCCATTCCATTAGCTTAGCACTTGATCGTTTAGTATGTTGCTATTGTTTTCTTCATGACTTATACATGTTCCTACAACTATGAGATTATGTAACTCCCTTTACCGGAGGAACACTTTGTGTGCTACCAAACGTCACAACCTAACTTGGTGATTATAAAGGAGCTCTACAGGTGTCTCCAGAGGAACATGTTGAGTTGGCTTATTTCGAAATTAGGTTTTGTCACTCCGATTGTCGGAGATGTATCTCTGGGCCCTGTCGGTAATGCACATCACTATAAGCCCTGCAAGCAATGTAACTAATGAGTTACTTACGGAATGATGTACTACATAACGAGTAAAGAGACTTGCTGGTAATGAGATTGAACTAGGTATTGAGATACCGACGATCGAATCTCGGGCATGTAACATACCGATGACAAAGGGAACAACGTATGTTGTTATGCGCTTTGACCGATAAAGATCTTCGTCGAATATGTAGGAGCCAATATAAGCATCCAGGTTTCGCTATTGGTTATTGACTGGAAACGTGTCTCGGTCATGTCTACATAGTTCTCGAACCCGTAGGGTCCGCACGCTTAAGGTTTCGATGACAGTTTTATTATGAGTTTATGAGTTTTGATGTACCGAAGGAGTTCGGAGTCCCGGATGAGATTGGGTACATGACGAGGAGTCTCGAAATGGTCGAGACGTAAAAATCGATATATTGGACGACTATATTCGGACATCATAAAGGTTCCGAGTGATTCGGGTATTTTTCGCAGTACCGCGGAGTTACGGGAATACGGGGAAGAGTATTGGGCCTTAATGGGCCTTAGTGGGAGGGAGCCAGGAGGTGGCGCGCCCCCCTCCCATGCCCAGTCCGAATTGGACAAGGGGTTTGGGGCAAGGCCCCCCTCTCCCTTCCTTCTCCACTCCCCTCCTTTCCCCCCTTCTCCTAGTTGGACTAGGAAAGAAGGAAACCTACTCCTACTAGGAGTAGGAATCCCCCCCCCTTGGCGCGCCTCTCCCTGGCCGGCTGCCTCCTCCCCTTACTCCATTATATACGGGGGCAAGGGGCACCCCATAGACACAACAATTGATCTCTTGATCTCTTAGCCGTGTCCAGTGCCCCCCCTCCACCATAGTCCTCAATAATATTGTAGCGGTGCTTAGGCGAAGCGGTAGAACATCAAAATCGTCACCACGCTGTCGTGCTGACGGAACTCTCCCTCGACACTCGGCTGGATCGGAGTTCGAGGGACGTCATCGAGGTGAACGTGTGCTAGAACACGGAGGTGCCGTAGTTTCGGTGCTTGATCGGTCGGGCTGTGAAGACGTACGACTACATCAACCGCATTGTGCTAACGCTTCCGCTTTTGGTCTACGAGGGTATGTGGACAACACTCTCCCCTCTCGTTGCTATGCATCACCATGATCTTGCGTGTGCGTAGGAATTTTTTTTGAAATTACTACGTTCCCCAACAGTGGTGTCAGAGCCAGGTTTTATGCGTAGATGTTATATGCACGAGTAGAACACAAGTGAGTTGTGGGCGATACAAGTCATACTGCTTACTAGCATGTCATACTTTGGTTCGGCGGTATCGTTGGATGAAGCGGCCCGGACCGACATTACGCGTACGCTTACGCGAGACTGGTTCTACCGACATGCTTTGCACACAGGTGGCTGGCGGGTGTCTGTTTCTCCAACTTTAGTTGAACTGAGTGTGGCTGCGCCCGGTCCTTGCGAAGGTTAAGACAACACTAACTTGACGAACTATCGTTGTGGTTTTAATGCGTAGGTGAGAACGGTTCTTGCTCAGCCCGTAGCAGCCACGTAAAATTTGCAACAAAAAAGTAGAGGACGTCTAACTTGTTTTTGTAGGGCATGTTGTGATGTGATATGGTCAAAATGTGATGCTATATTTTATTGTATGAGATGATCATGTTTTGTAACCGAAGTTATCGGCAACTGGCAGGAGCCATATGGTTGTCGCTTTATTGTATGAAATGCAAACGCCCTGTAATTGCTTTACTTTATCACTAAGCGGTAGCGATAGTCGTAGAAGCAATAGATGGCATAACGACAATGATGCTGCGATGGAGATCAAGGTGTCGCGCCGGTGACGATGGTGATGACGACGGTGCTTCGGAGATGGAGATCACAAGCACAAGATGATGATGGCCATATCATATCACTTATATTGATTGCATGTGATGTTTATCCTTTATGCATCTTATCTTGCTTTGATTGACGGTAGCATTATAAGATGATCTCTCACTAATTATCAAGAATTGTTCTCCCTGAGTATGCACCGTTGCGAAAGTTCTTCGTATTGAGACACCACATGATGATCGGGTGTGATAGGCTCTACATTCAAATACAACGGGTGCAGAACAGTTGCACACGCGGAATACTTAGGTTAAACTTGACGAGCCTAGCATATACAGATATGGCCTCGGAACACGGAGACCGAAAGGTCGATCGTGCATCATATAGTAGATATGATCAACATAGTGATGTTCACCATTGAAAACTACTCCATCTCACATGATGATCGGACATGGTTTAGTTGATTTGGATCACGTGATCACTTAGATGACTAGAGAGATGTCTGTCTAAGTGGGAGTTCTTTAGTAATATGATTAATTGAACTTAAATTTATCATGAACTTAGTCTTGATAGTATTTTGCAAATTATGTTGTAGATCAATAGCTTTATGTTGAAAGATATTAGTAGCAGTAATGCGGATTAGATCCGTGATCTGAGGTTTATCCTCATTGCTGCATAGAAGAATTATGTCCTTGATGCACCGCTAGGTGACAGACCTATTGCAGGAGCAGATGCAGACGTTATGAACGTTTGGCTAGCTCAATATGATGACTACTTGATAGTTTAGTGCACCATGCTTAACAGCTTAGAATCGGGACTTCAAAGATGTTTTGAACGTCATGGACCATATGAGATGTTCCAGGAGTTGAAGTTAATATTTCAAGCAAATACCCGAGTTGAGAGATATGAAGTCTCCAACAAGTTCTATAGCTAAAAGATGCAAGAGAATCGCTCAACTAGTGAGCATGTGCTCATATTGTCTGGGTACTACAATCGCTTGAATCAAGTGGGAGTTAATCTTCCAAATAAGATAGTGATTGGCATAGTTCTCTAGTCACCATCACCAAGTTACTAGAACTTCGTGATGAACTATAGTATGCAACGGATGACAAAAACGATCCCCGAGCTCTTCGTGATGTTGAAATCGACTAAGGTAGAAATCAAGAAAGAGCATCAAGTGTTGATGATTTACAAGACCACTAGTTTCAAGAAAAGGGCAAAGGGAAAGAAAGGGAACTTCAAGTAGAATGGCAAGCAAGTTGTCACTCCCGAGAAGAAGCTCAAAAATGGACCAAAGCCTGAAACTGAGTGCTTACACTACAAAGGAAATGGTCACTAGAAGCGGAAATGCCCTGAATATTTGGTGGATAAGCAAGATGGAAAAGTGAACAAGGGTATATTTGATATATAGGTTATTGAAGTGTACCTTACTAGTGTTTATAGTAGCCCCTGGGTATTTGATACTTGTTCGGTTGCTAAAAATTAGTAACTCGAAACAGGAGTTACAGAATAAACAGAGACTAGTTGAGGGTGAAGTGATGATGTGTGTTGGAAGTGGTTCCAAGATTGATATGATCATCGTTACACACTTCCTATACTTTCGGGATTAATGTTAAACCTATAAATGTTATTTGGCGTTTGCGTTGAGCATGACTATGATTTGATCATGTTTATTGCAATACGGTTATTCATTTAAAGTCAGAGAATAATTGTTGTTCTGCATACATGAATAAAACCTTCAATGGTCATACACCCAATGAAAATAGTTTGTTGGATCTCGATCGTAGTAATACACATATTCATAATATTGATGCCAAAAGATGCAAAGTTAATAATGATAGTGCAACTTATTTGTGGCACGCCGTTTGGGTCATATCGGTGTAAAGCGCATGAAGAAACTCCATAAAGATGGATTTTCGAAATCACTTGGTTATGAATCATTTGATTCTTGCGAACCGTGCCTTTTGGGCAAGATGACTAAAACTCCGTTCTCCAGAACAATGGAAAAAGCTACTGACTTGTTGGAAATAATACATACTGATGTATGCGATCCAATGAGTGTTGATGCTCGTGGAAAATATCGTTATTTTCTAACCTTCACAGATTATTTGAGCAGATATGGGTATATCTACTTAATGAAACACAAGTCTGAAACATTTGAAAAGTTCAAAGAATTTCGAAGTGAAGTGGAGAATCATCGTAACAAGAAAATAAAATTTCTATGATCTGATCGTGGAGGAGAATATTTGAGTTACGAGTTTGGCCTTCATATAAAACAATGTGTAATAGTTTCACAGCTCACGCCACCTGGAACACCACAACATTATGGTGTGTCCGAATGTCGTAACCGCACTTTATTGGATATGGTGCGATCTATGATGTATCTTACCGATTTACCACTATCGTTTTGGGGTTATGCATTAGAGACAGCTGCATTCACTTTAAAAGGGGCACCATCAAAATCCATTGAGACGAAGCCTTATGAACTGTGGTTTGGAAAGAAACCAAAGTTGTTGTTTCTTAAAGTTTGGGGCTGCGATGCTTATGTGAAAAAGTTTCACCTGATAAGCTCGAACCCAAAATCGGAGAAGTGCGTCTTCATAGAATACCCAAAGGAAACTGTTGCGTACACCTTCTATCACAGATCTGAAGGCAAGATACTCGTTGCTAAAATGGATCCTTTCTAGAGAAGGAGTTTCTCTTGAAAGAAGTGAGTGGGAGGAAAGTAGAGCTTGATAAGGTTACTATACCTTCTCCCGAATTGGAAAGTAGTTCATCACAGAAATCAGTTCCAGTGATTGCTACACCAGTTAGCGAGGAAGCTAATGATGATGATCATGAAGCTTCATATCAAGTTACTACCGAACTTTGTAAACCTTCCAGATTAAGATCCGCACCAAAGTGGTAAGGTAATCCTATTCTGGAAGTCATGTTACTAGACTATGATGAACCTACAAACTATGCGGAAGCGATGATGAGCCCAGATTCCGTGAAGTGGCTTGAAGGCCATGAAATCTGAGATGAGATCCATGTATGAGAACAAAGTGTGGACTTTGATTGACTTGCCCGACGATCAGCAAGCCATAGAAAATAAATGGATCTTCAAGAGGAATACGGAATTAATAGTAGTGTTACTATCTACAAAGTTAGACTTGTCGAAAAAGGTTTTTTTGACAAAGTTCAAGATGTTCACTACGATGAGTTTTTTCTCACTCGTATCGATGCTTAAAGTCTGTCCGAATCATATTAGCAATTGCCACATTTTATGAAATCTGGCAAAAGGATGTCAAAACTACATTCCTTAATGGATTTATTAAAGAAGAGTTGTATATGATGCAACCAGAAGGTTTTGTCAATCCTAAAGGATCTAACAAATTGTGCAAGCTCCAGCGATCCATCTATGGACTGGTGCAAGCATCTCGGAGTTGGAATATACACTTTGATGTGTTGATCAAAGCATATGGTTTTATACAGACTTTTGGAGAAGCCTGTATTTACAAGAAAGTGAGTGGGAGCTCTGTAACATTTCTAAAACTATATGTAGATGACATATTGTTAATTGGAAATGATATAGAAATTCTGGATAGCATAAAAGGATACTTGGATAAGAGTTTTTCAATGAAAGACCTTGGTGAAGCTGCTTACATATTGAGCATCAAGATCTGTTGAGATAGATCAAGACGCTTGATAAGTTTTTCAATAAGTACACACCTTGTCAAGTTTTGAAGTAGTTCAAAATGGAACAGTCAAAGAAAGAGCTCTTGCCTGTGTTGCAAAGGTGTGAAATTGAGTAAGACTCAAATCCCGACCATGGCAGAAAATAATAAAGAGAATGAAAGTCATTCCCTATGCCTCAGTCATAGGTTCTATAAAGTATGCTATGCTATGTATCAGACCTGTTGTATACCTTGCTCCGAATTTGGCAAGGGAGTACAATATTGATCTAGCAGTAGATCACTGAACATTGGTCAAGAATATCCTTAGTGAGGACTAAGGAAATATTTCTCGATTATGGAGGTGATAAAAGAGCCCGTCGTAAAAAGTTACATCAGTGCAAGCTTTTACACCGATCTAGATGACTCTAAGTCTCAATCTGGATACATATTGAAAGTGGGAGCAATTAGCTAGAGTAGCTCCGTGCAGAACATTGTAGACATAGATTATTTGCAAAATACATACGGCTTTGAATTTGACAGACCCGTTGACTAAGCTTCTCTCACGAGCAAAACATGATCACACCTTAGTACTCTTTGGTTGTTAATCACATAGCGATGTGAACTAGATTATTGACTCTAGTAAACCCTTTGGGTGTTGGTCACATGAAGATGTGAACTATGGGTGTTAGTCATATCCAGATATGAATATTGGTGTTAAATCACATGGCCATGTGAACTAGATTATTGACTCTAGTGCAAGTGGGAGACTGAAGGAAATATGCCCTAGAGGCAATAATAAAGTAATTATTTATTTCCTTATTTCATGATAAATGTTTATTATTCATGCTAGAATTGTATTAACCGGAAATATAATATATGTGTGAATACATAGACAAACTTAATGTCACTAGTATGCCTCTACTTGACTAGCTCATTAATCAAAGATGGTTATGTTTCCTAACCATAGACATGAGTTGTCATTTGATTAACAGGATCAAATCATTAGCAGAATGATGTGATTGACATGACCCATTCCATTAGCTTACCACTTGATCATTTAGTATGTTGCTATTGCTTTCTTCATGACTTATACATGTTCCAACAACTATGAGATTATGCAACTCCCGTTTACCGGAGGAACACTTTGTGTGCTACCAAACGTCACAACGTAACTGGGTGATTATAAAGGAGCTCTACAAGTGTCTCCAAAGGTAGATGTTGAGTTGCCGTATTTCGAGATTAGGTTTTGTCACTCTGATTGTCGGAGAGGTATATCTGGGCCCTCTCGGCAATGCACATCACTATAAGCATTGCAAGCAATGTAACTACTGAGTTAGTTACGGAATGACGCATTACATAACGAGTAAAGAGACTTTCCGGTAACGAGATTGAACTAGGTATTGAGATACCGACGATCGAATATCGGGCAAGTAACATACCGATGACAAAGGGAACAACGTATGTTGTTATGCGGTTTGATCGATAAAGATCTTCATAGAATATGTAGGAGCCAATATGAGCATCCAGGTTCTGCTATTGGTTATTGATCGGAAACATGTCTCGGTCATGTCTACATAGTTCTCGAACCCGTAGGGTCCGCACGCTTAAGGCTTCGATGACAGCTTTATTATGAGTTTATGAGTTTTGATGTAACGAAGGAGTTCGGAGTCCTGGATGAGACCGGGGACATGACGAGGAGTCTCGAAATGGTTGAGACATAAAGATCGATATATTGGACGACTATATTAGTACATCGGAAAGGTTCCGAGTGATTCGGTTATTTTTCGGAGTACCGAGGAGTTACAGGAATACGGGGAAGAGTATTGGGCCTTAATGGGCCTTAGTGGGAAGGTGCCATGAGGTGGCGCGCGCCCCTCCCAAGCCCATTCCGAATTGGACAAGGGGTTTGGGGCGCGGCCCCCCTCTCCCTTCCTTCTCCACTCCCCTCCTTTCCCCCCTTCTCCTAGTTGGAGTAGGAAAGAAGGAAACCTACTCCTACTAGGAGTAGGAATCCTCCCCCCTTGGCTCACCTCTCCCTGGCCGGCCGCCTCCTCCCCTTGCTCCTTTATATACGGGGGCAAGGGGGCACCCCATAGACACAACAATTGATCTCTTGATCTCTTAGCCATGTGCGGTGCCGCCCCTCCACCATAGTCCTCCTTGATAATATTGTAGCGGTGTTTAGGCGAAGCCCCGTGACGGTAGAACATCAAGATCGGCACCACGCCGTCGTGCTGATGGAACTCTCCCTCGACTCGGCTAGATCGGAGTTCGAGGGACGTCATCAAGCTGAACGTGTGCTAGAACTCGGAGGTGCCGTAGTTTTGGTGCTTGATCTGTCGGGCCGTGAAGACGTACGACTACATCAACCGCGTTGTGCTAACGCTTCCTCTTTCGGTCTACGAGGGTACGTGGACAACACTCTCCCCTCTCGTTGCTATGCATCACCGTGATCTTGTGTGTGCGTAGGAATTTTTTTTGAAATTACTACGTTCCCCAACAAGTTCTACCTACACTTAATGGTTCAGATGTATTTCGGTAATCTTTAGTACGTCTAAAGTTCACAAGGTTTTCAAAATTCCGGCCCTCGGAACAGAAACTAGTCATTTTGGATTGTTGGTCGTAGTGACATTGACCCAGATTACTACTGCAAGCCAGGTTTGTTGACAATTTTACTTGTCTTTCTTACTCATTCGATATAATATCCAATTATTCACGTCGATTAGTTGCAAACAATAAGTGCTAGAAAAACTTCTTCATTCAGATTTTGGACGGTCTCTTACTGCAGTTACAATTCTGCATACTTGTCCTAATAAGCTCACAAGTAAATGATTGATTCACTACATCTATGCTTGCCTTGTCATATTTGTTGTCAATATTCTTTTAGGGTGGACCACCCTGTTTCTAAATACTGGAACCGTAGACATGAGTGAATAGCATTTCACTATGTGATCTCTTCCATCATGTGTGGGTAACGAACACTGCATTGTATAGAAATAATGTGTCATTTCCAGCTTTTACATAGGTTTCAATCTTTTACATGGAATACAATTTTCCTACTTGCTTTGTGTCGCACTACCAACACTCCACCCTTGAAGCTAAACATTACGCCACTCATAATTTCTTAGTTCATTTGTTCAAATACGAATTTCATATGATTCTAATGTTCCTACTTCAGTTTTGAAATGTGTGTCTGCCTGTTATAGAGACATAAGGGGTTTGTATTTCTGTGTGTGGTCTGGTCAGCATGGTTGGGGGGTGAACTTTCCATATGCAGGGGTTTATAGGGAGACACTCTCCGAGTTGAATCCGCAATGCATTCCATAGATAATCTGACTACTTTTTATGTTTTCATGAATCTTAGATTCTGAACAACATCATAATGATTATGAGCTTGCACGCATGAAAAGAATAAAGCAGAACAATGACATGGCTGTCAAACTTGGCATTAAGGGACTGAAATCAAGTCTGGATGCAATGCAATGCAAATGCTCTCCACCTACAGATTCATGCTCAGAATATGATCCTAACAGTGATTCTGAGCTAGAGGGAGACCTAAATCAATGTAGCTCCCTAGTGGAGGAGTCAGAGGAAGATGCCCTATCTTATTCACCCATCAAGGTACTTGCTCTAACTTTCCAAGGTTACATTGCTCGCACATATCTTGCAACTGATGCTTTGCATTGCTTCTACTTTGTTGAACTACCATTAGCTTAGTTTACACATCGTGTATGTGAATACGCCCTGCCTATCCATTTTCAGTACATATTCCATCTGTCATCATACCATATTTATCCATTCAAATGTTGTTCTTGTGTATCAGACATTCAAAAGGAAGAGGGCGATTTCTGATCGTGGAGGAGCACAAGCAAAGTATTTGGAAAAGGTAGTGGCACCTGATAAATCAAATAGCCAATTAGGTGTAGTTGCAATATCACCAGACCCACAAAATACCCCAATTCTAGCAGAATCTAGCCCTACTACACTGGTCATTTCTGATGCCCCAACTCAGCAGACCCCAACTTTAGCAAACAGTATGATTATGCCAGTTGACATAGCACCAGCTGTATGATGCAAAACCCCCATTCCAGCAAAGAGTACACCAAATCCAGTTGCCAAATACCTTTTCGAACCAGAGAGAGCCCCAATTGCAGCAAATAGGACCCCTCTTCCATTTCTTCCCAGTTTAGAAGACGAAGCTTATGTTGCTGTCAGGAACTTTGTGCGCATCTTTCCTTCATGGAAAGATTATACCATAGACACAAAACAATTTCCAGTCTTCCTCCGCAACTTACGCGTAAGTAATGTACTAATGTTATTCATGGTCATTACTGCATATGTTTCTGCTGACAGAAGACACAAGATTTCATTCTTTTAAATAGGCGAGGAGCAAACTGGATTGTGATGATGAGCAAGAGTTGGTTTCCCTTTTCAAGCACTCGTTGATGAAGTATTGTTCCTACCTGAGGCAAGCGCACTTCGATGGCAAGCCTCTGAACGAAATTTCTGTAAAGTCTACGGTGCTACATTTATCCGATGGTGACTAGAATAATCTTGTTACACATTGGTCTCGGCTGCAGCGTAAGGTACTGTCTATTATATCACATCACAATTTGAACTACATTTCTGCATTTGCCTTAATGTCTCACTTGTACGAAAACTATTAGCAGAAGAACATTCATTCTCAAGGGACCACAGAATCTCGCCACTATACTGCACACTGCATTGCTCTTGTGAGTACCTCTTGCCCTGTATGACCATACTTACTTTGATAGCTGTTTGATTATGTAGCATCACTACACATGTTAGCCTCGTAATCGTCCATTTGGTGGACATTATAAGATCCGTATGGACTCTTACACAAATTTAGAATCAACCCAATGCTTTTGAAGAGGTTTAGCTCTGCAGTGCTCTTGTAAGGACTGAACGTGGTCTATCACTGTACTTACATTAACAGCTACTCCCCCTGTTCCATAATATAAGAATGTTTTGTACAGTACACCAGTGTTCAAAACACTCTTGTATTATGGGAAGAGGGATTGGTTAATTTTGTAGCATTCTACATCCTGTCTCCCTCGCCCACCATTTACTAAAAAAGATTAGATCCATATTTAATCTTACCAACAAGTAGAATACATAGACAATTCCAGTGCAGATGTGTAGCCCATTGCTCTTGTCAGTACATTTTGTCCTGTAATGCTTGTACTTCCAAGGATTGGTAGTTGATTATGTAGCATCAATCTGCATCTTATCTTCATTATCCTCTATCCCTTCTAGTATTATCATATCTATAATTACTCTCTACAAAATGTAGAGTACAGGCAATGCTTATGAAGAAGATTCTATGCTGAAATTCTTGAGTTATCCTTCCCTTGACATGGAGAAGGGCATTATAAAGCCGGTGTTAACTGTTAATGTAAGTCAGTCCTTATAAAGCCTTTATCCTCGACTGCTGTTTAATTTGCTCATACTCCCTACCGTTTACTGCTGTTTAGTTTGTTGTTTCTACCAAAATGCATGTTCGTAAGAACCGTAAGTTCTAAGTTTTACTTGTAAAACCAAATTCCTTATTCATACCATGCACATTACTTAATACTCCCTATATGTATGCTTGGTTTTGTGGATCTATAATACAGTGTGTGGTGAAGCAGCCCACGTTTGCACCTTGTCATCTCCTGTTTTATCTTACTGATGTGGCTGATGATATGAACAACATGCCATGCACATTATCCAAAATATATACAATGATTTCTTTGCCCTTCATCTATGCTTGTTATGTTGACATGGTGATCCAGTAGTGTGGTGAAGCTCCCCGCATTATGAACAATGCCAAATTATGCTATTGATATTTTGAACTTACTCTTTATTTTCTAATTTGAAATTGGATAGAATTGACAGAACAGTTATCATCTTTGTTTATACACGTGCAAAACCTGTCATCTCTCTGCTTTGTTTCAGGGTGATATGCCTGATGGCATGCACAAGTCTGCTGAAGGCTGTGAGACAAACCCAACATATATTGCAGCAAAGAAGGCAAAACATCTTGAAGATAGCGAGACAACCCCAAAGTCTTGTCTTGATGCAGTGTTCAAGTTACTTGAGACTAACAGTCAGACAAGCTCACAGAATTCGTTGTCTGAATCAGTTCGACTTCTTTAGTCCCAAGTTCTAGCAGAAAGGCATTCTGCAACTCAACTTTGACTTGAAGTCCTATCTCTAAGAAAGATTGCGGAGAACACCAATGAGAACCTCATCGCTAAACAGCTACACCTGGAAGCTATGACCGACATGCTAGGCCTGTCTCACAGCCTTGCTCAGCAGCTTGCACAGCAGTTCCCCCGCAAGGCTAACCTTTCTTGAACTGTCTTGGAAGTGGTCTTGGTTCAATATTATTTTGTTACGCTGAAATGGTGCCAAGTTTTTGTAATCTGCTTCTTCGTTGCGCTTTATGATCACTGGTGGCGAACTTCGATGCCTAGTGGATGTAATATACCTTAAATCCTTTATTGTATAGTGTAGGTTTATTCTTAGTTACTATGCCATAATTTCTTTATTGTATAGAGTAGGTTTGTTCTTAATTCCTACTAGTTACTGCCATCATTCGCTATCTGAAAACAAATCAGATGTTGTCGACCGGGCCGAAACATTCGACTCTAATGGGCCAGGTTTTTAGCGGGCCACAATTGGGCCGGCCTGCGTCTTTCTTTGGCCCGAATGATTGGGGCCTTCACACATCGTGCCAGGCCCAAACTTACACCGGCCTATATTTTAGTTGGGCCTTTTGTGACCCAGCGCTTAGTTTGGCCCAGGTAGCGTTGGGCCATTAACAGGCTGAATATTGTACTGGCCTGTTACGGCCGAGATGAAACCATGGGCCTTTAGCAGGCCAAAATGCATGTTGGGCCTCAATTTTCACTAGTCGTCGACGGGCCTTCAGCAGGCCGAAATGTAGACCGGGCCGTTTTGGGCCCACTTAGCTCACGGGCCGTTACCAGGCCGAAACATATCTCCGGCCTTAGTTAGCCCACTGATATCATGGGCCTTTAAGAGGCCGAAAGCTTAGTACAGGCATCAACGGGCAGAATTACGCGACAGGCCTTTAACAGGCACAAAGTCACGTTGGGCTTAACTGTTGCCACCTTTAGCACGGGGCGTTAGTGGGCCCGATGTCCCGTCGGACCATATATGGCCCATGGGCAGCACGGGCCATTCCCAGGCCGAAAGTCACAACGGGCTGAAATGGGCCCATGTCTACATCAGGCCTCTAACGGGCCGAAAGTCACTGGGTTGTAGTTGGGCCCAAATATTCGGCGAACAATTAACGGGCCAGATCTGGCTTCGGGACGCAAAGGGCCCAAATATTGGGCGAACAATTAAGGGCCAGATTTGGCTTTGGGGCGTAAATGGGCCCAAATATTGGGAGAACAATTAACATGCCAGATCTGGCTTCGGGCCGCAAATGGGCCTTTATTAAGTAGGCCGTTATTGGGCTGGCCCACTAGTACCTGATTAAGTTCTAAGGGCCTTTGACTGGGCCGGCCTTTTTAACCTATATGGGCCTCTATTGGGCCCATCCACGTGTCGACGAATCATAGGCATGTCTCCTCCAATGGACGGGCGACATCTGGCCCACTAACGAGCTGACAGGTGTTCCCTTCGGCCAATCAGAATTTTACACGTGGAAATTTCCCATTGGTCGGAGCTGTTAACGGGTTATCGGATCCAAAATCCGACCCGATAGCTTAACGACATCCCATTATGGTGGATGCCACGTGTGGGTCACCCTTGACGAAAGCACTTCTGTGACGCGTGATTTATCGTCATGGAAGGGGACACTTCCGTGATGATAATTTTGGTAATGTCATGGAACACTTCTACGACAGCACAGGTATGACTATCCTGATTCTGTCATAAATTTGTCATGGATGTACATGCATGACAAAAAACGCGACCTACTATGACAAACACGTATCATCACGGAAGTGTATTTCTTTTGTAGTGGATGGACTGATTGAGATGAGAGAAGCTGGTATGAACTCGACCTATCTTGTTTTTGTAAATATGATTAGTTCATCATTCCTGATTCAGCCTATTATGAATGAAACATGTTTGCAATGACAATTAGAGATTATAGTTGCTCATGCCATGCTTAATTAGCTAGGAGTTTATAATGGTTTACCTTGCATGCCAACATGCTATTAAAATGGTTGTGATGTGGTGTGATAGGGTGGTATCCTCCTTTGAACGATTCGAGTGGCTTGACTTGGCACATGTTCATGCATGTAGTTGAAACAAAATCAACATAGCCTCCACAATATTTATGTTCATGGTGAATTATATCCTACTCATGCTTGCACTCAGTGTTGATTAATTTTAATGCATGTTCATGAACGTTGTCGCTCTCTAGTTGGTCAGCCTTCACTTGTACTAAGCGGGAATACTACTTGTGCATCCACTTCCATAAACCCCAAAGTTATTCCATTTGAGTCCACCATACCTTCCTATATGCGGTATCTACCTGCCGTTCCAAGTAAATTTGTATGTGCCAAACTCTAAACCTTCAAATGAAATTCTGTTTTTTATACTCGAATAGCTCATGTATGAACTAGGGATGTCTGTATCTTCCATGCTAGGTGGATTATTCTCATGAGGAGTGGACTCCGCTCCTCACTCACGAGAAAACGGCCGGTAACCAGGATGCCCAGTCCCACACTCAAATTAAAATAATTGCAAACAAAACTCCCCAAGGATTGTTGTTAGTTGGAGGCACCTGTTGTTTCGGGCAAGCCATGAATTGATACTTGTTGGTGGTGGGGGAGTATAAAATTTACCATTCTATTTGGGAACCACCTATAATGTGTGTAGCATGGAAGATATCGAGATCTCTTGTTATGTTGACAATGAAAGTATGCCACTCAAAATATTATTTATCTCTATTTCAAAAATCGAGCTCTGGCACCTCTACAAATCCCTGCTTTTCCCTCTACGAAGGGCCTATATATTTACTTTTATGTTGAGTCATCATCCTCTTATTAAAAAGCACCAGTTGGAGAGCACCGCTATCATTTTCCTGCATTACTATTAGTTTACATTGAGTATGACTATGACTGGATCTCTTTTACCATGAATTACAATGTCTAGTCAACCCTTGATCTTCAGAGGTGCTCTACATTTATATTTTGCGGTCTCAGAAAGGGCTAGAGAGATACCATCTTGTTATATCATATTATGATTGTTTTGAGAAAGTGTTGTCATCCGAGATTTATTATTATTGCTCGCTAGTTGGTTATGCCATTGATATGAGTAAACATGAGACCTAAGGGTTATTGTGAATATGGTTAGTTCATAATCTTTGCTGAAAACTTGAATGATGGCTTTACATATTTACAACAACAAGAGCAAATAGAGTTTGTAGAAGTTTTTGTTTATCACTTTCAGTTTGTCAACTGAATTGCTTGAGGACAAGCAAAGGGTTAATCTTGGGGGAGTTGATACGTTTCCATCGTATCTACTTTTCCAAGCACTTTTGCCCTTGTTTTGGACTCTAACTTGCATGATTTGAATGGAACTAACCCGGACTGACGTTGTTTTCAGCAGAATTGCCATGGTGTTATTTTTGTGCAGAAATAAAAGTTCTCGGAATGGCCTGAAACTTCACGGAGAATATTTTTGGAATATATAAAAAATACTGGCGAAAGAATCAGCACCAGGGGGTCCACACCCTGTCCACGAGAGTGGAGGGCGCGCCCACCCCCTGGGGCACGCCCCCTGCCTTGTGGGCCCCCTGAGGCTCCACCGACATCAACTCGAACTCTATTTATTCACGTTCGGCGAGAAAAAAATCAGAGAGAAGGATTCATCGCATTTTACGATACGGAGCCACCGCCAAGCCCTAATCTCTCTCGGGAGGGCTGATCTAGAGTCCGTTCGGGGCTCCGGAGAGGCGAATCTGTCGTCATCGTCATCATCAACCTTCCTCCATCACCAATTTCATGATGCTCACCGCTGTGCGTGAGTAATTCCATCATAGGCTTGCTGGACGGTGATGGGTTGGATGAGATTTATCATGTAATCGAGTTAGTTTTGTTAGGGTTTGATCCCTAGTATCCATTATGTTCTGAGATTAGTGTTACTATGACTTTGCTATGCTTAATGCTTGTCACTAGGGCCCGAATGCCATGAATTCAGATTTGAACCTATTATGTTTTCATGAATATATGTGAGTTCTTGATCCTATCTTGCAAGTCAATAGTCACCTACTATGTGTTATGATCCGGCAACCCCGAAGTAACAATAATCGGGACCACTCCCGGTGATGACCGTAGTTTGAGGAGTTCATGTATTCACTAAGTGTTAATGCTTTGGTCTGGTACTCTATTAAAACAAGGCCTTAATATCCCTTAGTTTCCACTAGGACCCTGCTGCCACGGGAGGGTAGGACAAAAGATGTCATGCAAGTTCTTTTCCATAAGCGCGTATGACTATATTCGGAATACATGCCTACATTACATTGATGAACTGGAGCTAGTTCTGTGTCACCATATGTTATAACTGTTGCATGAGGAATCACATTCGACATAATTATCCATCACTGATTAATTGCCTACGAGCTTTTCACATATTGATCTTTGCTTAGTTACTTTTCCGTTGCCATTGTTACGGTTACTACAAAACTGGTACTGTTACTTTTGCCACTATTACGTTACTTCCATATTACTTTGCTACTAAATACTTTGCTGCAGATATTAAGTTTTCCAGGTGTGGTTGAATTGACAACTCAACTGCTAATACTCGAGAATATTCTTTGGCTCCCCTTGTGTCGAATAAATAAATTTGGATTGAATACTCTACCCTCCAAAACTATAGCGATCCCCTATACTTTTGGGTTATCAGTGCCCTTCTTTCACCGCAAGAAAGACAATATCAGGATAAAAATCGTGTCCAAATTTCAGCCCAATCGGAGTTACGGATCTCTGGGAATATAAGAAATGGTGAAAGGCCAGATCTGGGAGCACAGAAACAGAGAGAGAGAGAGAGAGAGAGAGAGAGAGAGAGAGAGAGAGAGAGAGAGAGATCCAATCTCGGAGGGGCTCTCGCCCCTCCCATGCCACGGAGACCAAGGACCCGAGGGAGAACTCTTCTCCCACCTAGGGAGAAGGCCAAGGAAGAAGGAGAAGAAGGGGGCTCTCTCCCCCTCGCTTCCGGTGGCGCCGGAGTGCCACCGGGGCCATCATCATCACCGCAATCTACACCAACACCTCCATCATCATCACCAACATCTTCATCACCTTCCCCCATCTATCTACAGCGGTCAACTCTCTCGTAACCTGATGTACCCTCTACTTGAACGTGGTGCTTTATGCTTCATATTATTTTCCAATGATGTGTTGCCATCCTATGATGTCTGAGTAGATTTTCGTTGTCCTATCGGTAATTGGTGAATTGCTATGATTGGTTTAATTTGCTTGTGGTTATGTTGCTGTCCTTTGGTGCCCACATGAGCGTGCGCGTGGATCACACCATACGGTTAGTTGTATGTTGATAGGACTATGTATTGGAGGGCAAGAGTGATAGAAGCTTCAACCTACCATAGAAATTGATGCATACGTGATTGAAGGGGGACCAATATATCTTAATGCTATGGTTGGGTTTTACCTTAATGAACGTTAGTAGTTGCAGATGCTTGCTAATAGTTCCAATCATAAGTGCATAGAATTAGAAATCAGGGATGACATGCTAGCAGTGGCCTCTCCCACATAAAACTTGCTATCGGTCTAGTAAAGTAGTCAATTGCTTAGGGACAATTTCACAAATCCTACCACCACTTTCCCACTCTTGCTATACTAACTTTATTTCTTCTTTATCTAAAAAGCCCCTAGTTTTTATTTACGTGCTCTTTATATTCTTGCAAACCTATCTCGTTACACCTACAAAGTACTTCTAGTTTCATACTTATTCTAGGTAAAGCGAACATTAAGCATGCGTGGAGTTGTATCGGTAGTCGATAGAACATGAGGGAATATTTGTTCTACCTTTAGATCCTTGTTGGGTTCGACACTCTTAGTTATTGAAAGAGGCTACAATTGATCCCCTAAACTTGTGGGTTATCAAGACCTTTTTCTGGCGCCGTTGCCGGGGAGTTATAGCTTGGGGTGAATATTCTCGTGTGTGATTGTTTGCTTTATCACTAAGTAATTTTTATTTGTTGTTCTAAGTTGTTTTCTATCTTTAGTTATGGGTGGGAAATGCAAAATATCCAAAAAATTAGTTGTACCTACTACCCCAATGGTTGAAGAACCACTCAAAATCTATCACACTCCTGAAGCTTTTTACTTGGATCATCTTCGATCCCTATTTTCTCGTGTTGAAACCCCAAATAGCTTAGTTGAGGGCAACTCTTTAGATGAGCATGCCTGTTATGTGCGACACCGCATATCTAAAAAAGGGAAACTTTTACTGGAACAAATTCATTGTTTGCAGTGCTATGCTTGGAATTTATGTGAAATATATGATTTTACTTGTTGCTCTGAAGACCCTAAGAAACACCTTCCCTACCAATGTGAGTTTAGTGATAATGGAATCGTATCTTCGTATGCTAAGGGTGTTTATAATTACTATGATGTTTAATAAACTGAAGAATTTGTTGCTTTTAAGGGTGATTATGAAATTTCTTCTTTGATTGAAAAGTATGATGCTACTCTTTACAAATCTGAAAAAATTTCCATACTTAAATATTGTTATGATAATTATGCTTCTAACGCCTATATTAAACCATATATTGAGGACTCCTCCGCTGTCCAAGAAGAGACTAATATTTTGCAGGAGTCTATGGAAGAAGAAATTGATGAAACTGCGAGCTCATTGGATGAAAAAGATGATGAGGAGAGAGAAGAACAAAAAAACAAAGATCGGATTAGCTACCCATGCCCACCTTCTAATGAGAGTAACTCTCCAACTCATACATTGTTTAATTTCCCTTCGTGCTTACTGAAGGATGATTCCTATAATGATTGTTATGATCCCGTTGATTCTTTTGAAATATCCCTTTTTGATTATGCTTGGTATGCTTGTGGCCAAGATGCCAATATGAATTATGCTTATGGAGATTTACTTGCTATAGTTCCTTATGTTAAACATGAAATTGTTTCTATTGCACCCACGCATGATAGTCCTATTATCTTTTTGAATTCTCCCGACCACACTATATCGGAGAAGTTTAACCTTATTAAGGATTATATTGATGGGTTGTGTTTTACTACTACAGATGATGATTTTGATAGATATAATATGCATGTGCTTTCTGCTCCTACTTGCAATTATTATGAGAGAGGAACTACATCTCCGCCTCTTTATGTTTCCAACACGAAAGAATTGCAAGAAACTACTTATGCTATGTATTTGCCTTTACTTGATGTGCATGAATTATTCTTGTATGACATGCCGATGCATAGGAAGAGAGTTAGACTTCATCATTGCTTGATATATGTTGCTTTGTGCTCACTACTAAATTACAAATCACTGTTAATTAAAATTGGCTTTGATATACCTTGGGATCCGGGTGGATCCATTACATGAGCACTTTATGCCTAGCTTAATGGCTTTAAAGAAAGCGCTGCCAAGGAGACAACCCGGAAGTTTTGGAGAGTCATTTATTTCTGTTGAGTGCTTTTATATAGTTTAAAACTAAAAATAATGTAACAATATTTGCCTTTAGGATGTTTACATTGCTTCTTGGTTTGCTCGGTGCAGAAACAGAAACTTTAGATGTAGTGCGTGATTTTACATTTTTTTAATGGAACGTCAAACAGTTCTGAAACATTTTGCACTGTCTTTATATACAAATTGTTTATTTTTCCTAATGATTTCAGAATTTTTGGAGCGCCAAAAGTATGGTGAATGTTCAGATTACTACATACTGTCCTGTTTAAGACAGATTCTATTTTTGATGCATAGTTTGCTTGTTTTGATGAAACTATCGATTTCTATCTATGGATTAAGCCATGGAAAAGTTATATTACAGTAGCTAAAATGCAAAAACAAAATATTAATTGGGTTGCAATACTACTTAGAGTAGTGATTTGCTTTATTATACTAATGGATCTTACCGAGCTTTCTATTGAGTTTTGTGTGGATGAAGTGATCAAAGATTGAGGAGGTCTCGATATGAGGAGAAGGAGAAGAGGCAAGAGCTCAAGCTTGGGGATGACCAAGGCACCCCAAGTAAATATTCAAGGAGACTCAATCGTCTAAGCTTGGGGATGCCCTGAAAGGCATCCCATCTTTCTTCAACAAGTATCGGTATGTTTTCGGATTCGTTTCGTTCATGTGATATGTGCAAATCTTAGAGCGTCTTTTGCATTTTGTTTTCACTTTTCTTTGTTGCACCATGCTGGTATGAGATAGTCCATGGTTGATTTATAGAATGCTCATTGTACTTCACTTATATCTTTTGAGTATGGCTTTATAGAATGCTTAATGTGCTTCGCTTATATCATTTGAAATTTGGATTGCCTGTTTCCCTACACATAGAAAACCACCATTTGTAGAATGCTCTTTTGCTTCACTTATATTTGCTAGAGCGTGGACATATCTTTTGTAGAAAGAATTAAACTCTCTTGCTTCACTTATATCTATTTAGAGAGTTGACAGGAATTGGTCATTCACATGGTTAGTCATAAAATCCTACAAAAAACTTGTAGATCACTAAATATGATATGTTAGATTCCTTGAAATAGTTTTGCGATATAAATATGGTGATATTAGAGTCATGCTAGTGGGTAGTTGTGGATTGTAGAAATACTTATGTTGAAGTTTGTGATTCCCGTAGCATGCACGTATGGTGAACCGTTATGTAACGAAGTTGGAGCATGAGGTATTTATTGATTGTCTTCCTTATGAGTGGTGGCCGGGGACGAGCGACGGTCTTTTCCTACCAATCTATCCCCCTAGGAGCATGCGCGTAGTACTTTGTTTCAATGACTAATAGATTTTTGCAATAAATATGTGAGTTCTTTATGACTAATGTTGAGTCCATGGATTATACGCACTCTCACCCTTCCATCATTGCTAGCCTCTTCGGTACCATGGATTGCCCTTTCTCACCTCGAGAGTTGGTGCAAACTTTGCCAGTGCATCCAAACCCCGTGATACGATACGCTCTATCACACATAAGCCTCCTTATATCTTCCTCAAAACGGCCACCGTACCTACCTATCATGGCATTTCCATAGCCATTCCGAGATATATTTTCATGCAACTTCCATTATCATCATATACATGACTTGAGCATTTAGTGTCATATTGCTTTGCATGATCGTAAGATAGCTAGCATGATGTTTACATGGCTTGTCCGTTTTTTATATCATTGCTACGCTAGATCATTGCACATCCCGGTACACCGCCGGAGGCATTCGTACAGAGTCATATC
Organism: Triticum dicoccoides; assembly: GCF_002162155.2. NCBI lineage: Eukaryota > Viridiplantae > Streptophyta > Magnoliopsida > Poales > Poaceae > Triticum > Triticum dicoccoides. Next base: position 525,111,320 of record NC_041393.1, read on the forward strand.
TTTGTTCTAGTTATCGAGTTGTAATATTGAGTTGTAACTAAATAAAAAGGTGATGATCATCATTATTAGAACATTTTCCCATGTGAGGTTATAAAAATAAAAGTGGCCAAAGAAGCCCCCAAAAAAGAGAGAGGCCAAAGAAGCCTAAAAAAGGGAGAAAAATAAAAAATGAGAGAAAAGAGAGAAGAGACAATGTTACTATCCTTTTACCACACTTGTGCTTCAAAGCAGCACCATGTTCTTCATGTAGAGATTCTCTTGAGTTATCACTTTCATATACTAGTGGGAATTTTCATTATAGAACTTGGCTTGTATATTCCAATGATGGGCTTCCTCAAATGCCCTAGGTCTTCATGAGCAAGCAAGTTGGATGCACACCCACTTAGTTTCAATTTGAGCTTTCATACACTTATAGCTCTAGTGCATCTGTTGCATGGCAATCCCTACTCCTCACATTGACATCAATTGATGGGCATCTCCATAGCCCGTTGATTAGCCGCGTTGATGTGAGACTTTCTCCTTTTTTTGTCTTCTCCACACAACCTCCACCATCATATTCTATTCCACCTATAGTGTTATGTCCATGTCTCACGCTCATGTATTGCGTGAAAGTTAAAAAGGTTTGAGAGTATGAAACAATTGCTTGGCTTGTCATCCGGGTTGTGCATGATTTGAATATTTTGTGTGGTGAAGATGGAGCATAGCCAGACTATATGATTTTGTAGGGATAACTTTCTTTGGCCATGTTATTTTGAAAAGACATGATTGCTTTATTAGTATACTTGAAGTATTATTGTCTTAATGTCAAATGATAGACTATTCCTTTGAATCACTCGTGTCTTAATATTCATGCCATGATTAGATTATGTGATCAAGATTATGCTAGGTAGCATTCCACATCAAAAATTATCTTTTTTATCATTTACCTACTCGAGGAAAAGCAGGAATTAAGCTTGGGGATGCTGATATGTCTCCGTCGTATCTATAATTTTTGATTGTTCCATGCCAATATTCTACAACTTTTACATACATTTGGCAGCTTTTTATACTATTTTTGGGACTAACATATTGATCCAGTGCCCAGTGCCAGTTCCTGTTTGTTGCATGTTTTTTGTTTTGCAGAAATTCCATATCAAAAGGAGTCCAAACAGGATAAAAACTGACAAAGATTTTTTTTGGAATATATGTGATTTTGGGAAGAAGAATCAACGCGAGACGAAGCCCGAGGGGGCCACGAGGCAGGGGGCGCCCCTGACCCCTGTGGCCACCCCGTAAGGCGGTTGGTGCCCTTCTTTCGCCGCAAGAAAGCCAATATCCGGATAAAAATCGTGTCCAAATTTCATCCCAATCGGAGTTATGGATCTCCAGGAACATAAGAAACGGTGAAAGGCCAGATCTAGGAGCGCAAAAACAGAGAGACAGATCCAATCTTGGAGGGGCTCCCATGCCATGGAGACCAAGGAACAGAGGGAGAACCCTTCTCCCACCTAGGGAGAAGGCCAAGGAAGAAGGAGAAGGAGGGGGGCTCTCTCCCCCTCACTTCTGGTGGCGCCGCAGTGCCACCGGGGCCATCATCGTCATCGCAATCTAGACCAACACCTTCATCATCTTCACCAACATCTTCATCACCTTCCCCCATCTATCTACAGCGGTCCACTCTCCCGCAACCCACTGTACCCTCTACTTGAACATGGTCCTTTATGCTTCATATTATTATCCAATGATGTGTTGCCATCCTATGATGTCTGAGTAGATTTTCATTGTCCTATCGATAATTGGTGAATTGCTATGCTTGGTTTAATTTGCTTGTGGTTATGTTTTTGTCCTTTGATGCCCATCATATGAGCGCGTGCGTGGATCACACCATAGGGTAAGTTGTATGTTGATAGGACTATGTATTGGAGGGCAAGAGTGACAGAAGCTTCAACCTAGCATAGAAATTGAGGCATACGGGATTGAAGGGGGACCAATATATCTTAATGCTATGGTTGGGTTTTACCTTAATGAACGTTAGTAGTTGCGGATTCTTTCTAATAGTTCCAATCATAAGCGCATAGAATTCCAACTCAGGGATGACATGCTAGCAGTGGCCTCTCCCACATAAAACTTGCTATCGGTCTAGTAAAGTAGTCAATTGCTTAGGGACAATTTCAGAACTCCTACCACCACTTTTCCACACTCGCTATACTAACTTTGTTGCTTCTTTAGCTAAACAGCCCCTAGTTTTTATTTACGTGCTCTTTATATTCTTGCAAACCTATCCTGTTACACCTACAAAGTACTTCTAGTTTCATACTTGTTCTAGGTAAAGCGAATGTTAAGCGTGCATAGAGTTGTATTGGTGGTCGATAGAACTTGAGGGAATATTTGTTCTACCTTTAGCTCCTCTTTGGGTCGACACTCTTACTTATTGAAAGAGGCTACAATTGATCCCCTATACTTGTGGGTTATCAACCGGCCATAGTCAAATTCGATTCAACTAAAGTAGGAGAAATAGACACCCGCCAACCACCTTTATGCAAAACAAGTTTAATGTCTGTCGGTGGAACCGGTCTCATGTACGTGGACATGTAAGGTTGGTCCGGGCTGCTTCATCATACAATACCACCGAATCAAAATAAGATGTTGTTGGTCAGAAGTTGTAACATCCCGGATGTATCTTTCCATATTTGTAACTCCAACTCTTGCCATTTTCGGCTATGTGTTATGATATTCCCTCCGTGGTTGGGTTTTTGTATTTCATTTTGCATTTTGTTCATGTCATGCATTTCATATCATGTCATCATGTGCATCTCATTTGCATACGTGTTCGTCTCATGCATCCGAGCATTTTCCCTGTTGTCCTTTTTGCAATCCAACACTCCCACGTGCACCCGGCGCACCCCTATTGTCTATTTTCATGTGCGGGTTTTAAAATTTCTCGGAATGGCCCGAGGTTTACCAAGCTGCCTTGGTATAGCACCGGTAGACCGCCTGTCAAGTTTCGTGCCATTTGGAGGTCGTTTGATACTCCAACGGTTAACCGAGTATTCACAAAGGCCTCTTTTGGGTTGCAACCCAACACCCCTCCAAAACAGCCCAATAACCCATCTAAGCCACTTCCATGCTCTTCGTCGTCGGATCACGATCGTGTGGGTGAAAACTACACTCCATTTGGAGTCTCCTAGCTCCCTCTACCTATAAATAGGTTATCCCCTCTCCAATTTTCGGGTCCAAAACCCTAGCCTTCTTCCACCCAGCACCGCCGGACATGTCCGGTCCGGCCGGACAAATCGCGCCACCGCCCCGCGCCTATCGCCGCCTGCCACGTGTCGACGCCGCCTCCACCCACCCGCGCAGGCCCGCCTGGCCCGAGGCCGGCCCTCCCGCTCCGCCGATCGGGCCCGTGCCCCGCGCCTCCCCGCAGCTCGCGCCGCCCGGTTCCTCTCCGTGCCGCAGCCTCCGCCCACGAGACCTTGCCGCGCCGTCGCCTAACACCTCGCCGGCGTTGCCCCGCCTCCCCGTCGCCGCGAGCCGCCGCCTCCGCTCCCGGACACGTGCCACCCCGCGCGTGCTCCTCTCCGGCGGGATCCAGCGGGACCTGCTACGGGTACCTCCTCGTCGGCGCCCCGGCCATCTCCGGCGCCCTCTCCGGCCTTCTTCGGCCACCGCCGCACCCTCTCCGGCGAGCAGCTCCAGCCCTGCCTCGATCCACATGCCTGATCCAGATCTGAAACGGTTGACTTTCCTCCCCCCTCTATTTTTCTGCTAAGTCCCAAATTTATCATATTATGTGGCTCTGTTAATCGCATCATATCTCCTTGCATACTGCTCCGTTTCATGCGCATGATACATCAAAATTTTCACCTGGACGTGCTCTTCATTTTGTTCCATTGGGCCATGTTTATTTGAGCTCGTCTCAATGCCCAAATCTCTGATGCAAGAGTGCTATATAATGTTAGTTTTTGAGTCTTAACAGATTATGGGCATTTGTCATTTTCGCTACATTTATTGTGTGCATCTTATGGGCATGAGCTCTACATATGTTTTAGGCTATGCCATGCCATAATTATAGGGGTGTATACCATGTATTTTTGTGATCAATGTGGTGACTAGCACAAGCGTGCAAACTAGGCTTCATGATGTTGCTGATTTTAGTCCCTGTTCTGCTGTTATTTTGATGTCATGTAAACTTGATGGTACAGAGAGATCCATGCTTATTTTGAGATATTTCAGTAAGGATGTTTTGAACATATGGTTATGACTTATCCGTCCATGCCCCTATTTGAAATTATCGAGTAGTCTAGCATGTCATTTTCTTGCTCTACTTTTGCTATAAAATGTTTCCTGGCAGATTGTTTACATGTTATTCAATTTTGCCAAGGTTGTTGTAGTTGATCCTTGCATGCTATGAGCTTGTTTTTGCCATGTTTAGTTTCATAAACATTTTATCTTGTTGATGCTATGCTTATCTTGTCATGCAATGACTTGTGATGAGAGAATCAAGCTCGCAAAAGATGCCTTCATAATTCTGTTAATGCCATGCTCTGTTTGCTGAATCTGTTAATGAAACTTGCTATGTTTACATGGGTGCCATCGTATCTTCTGATCCTTTTTGGCTCATGGTCATTAAGGGACTTTTGTTCTATGAATTTAGTAGTATCATGGAAGGCCTTAAGTTTCTATGATATGTTCCTGTAGCATGATTTTGCTTGCCCTAAACTTTGCTTCCTAATGCTATTTCTGCCATGTTCAATATTTTCACTGTCTGTGAAGCTGATATCTTTCGCACTTTTGCCATGCTTGTTTGGACCTGTTACCCTGTGAATTAGCCGTAGCTGAGTGTTCATCTTTTGTCAAGCATCTCTTGTAGATCACTGCCATGTGTTTTGTTGATATGTTGGGGTGCTGTAGTATAGTTTCTTGATGTATTCTAAGTGCTATCATGCTGTTAATTGCAGAATTGTGTCTTGTTTTGCTTGCCATTTGCAAACCGTGCATCTGTTCCCGGTGATCTTTATATCGATTTCAACAGAAATCATCTCATCCTTCCAGCGGCATACTTGGTTTGCCAAGTTGATGCCTTATTCATCCTTTTTCCTCCCGGAGCACGCATACGCATTGCATATCACATCTCGCATATCATGACATGTATTGCATCATTTTGCTTGTGCATTGTACCGTGATTGATTGTGGTTCCATTGCTTGTGTTCTTGATTTGGGTAGAGCCGGGAGACGAGTACGTGAACAAGGAACCTGTTGAGTACGCTAACAAGGATCAAGCTTTCAACAACTCTGAGAACCTTGCAGGCAAGATGACCATACCCTCGATATCACTTATATCTTTGCTTTGCTAGTTGCTCGCTCTATCGCTATGGTTGCTCTACCTACCACTTGTTTATCATGCCTCCCATATTGCCATGTCAAGCGTCTAACCATCCTGTCCTAGCAAGCCATTGTTTGGCTATGACACCGCTTTTGCTCAGCCCCTCTTATAGCGTTGCTAGTTGCAGGTGAAGATGAAGTTTGTTCCTTGTTGGAACATGGATATTTTGGGATATCACAATATATCTTGTTTAATTAATGCACCTATATACTTGGTAAAGGGTGGTAGGCTCGGCCTTATGCCTGGTGTTTTGTTCCACTCTTGCCACCCTAGTTTCCGTCATACCGGTGTTATGTTCCTTGATTATGCGTTCCTTACGGTTGGGTGATTTATGGGACCCCCTTGGGTTTTCGCGAGCCCGAGGGTCATCTTTATTTTAGCCCCCCCCCCGGCCAGTGCTCCTTTGAGTGTTGGTCCGAACCGAGCAACCTGCGGGGCCACCTCGGGGAACTTGAGGACTGGTTTTACTCGTAGCTTGACTTATCCGGTGTGCCGTGAGAACGAGATACGTGCGACTCCTATCAGGATTTGTCGGCACATCGGGTGCCTTTGCTGGTCTTGTTTTACCATTATCGAAATGTCTTGTAAACCGGGATTCCGAGACTGATCGGGTCTTCCTGGGAGAAGGAATATCCTTCGTTGACCGTGAGACCTTGTGATGGGCTAAGTTGGGACACCCCTGCAGGGTATTATCTTTCGAAAGTCGTGCCCGCGGTTATGAGGCAAATGGGAATTTGTTAATGTCCGTTGTAGAGCACTTGAACCTTGACTTAATTAAAATGCATCAACCGCGTGTGTAGCCGTGATGGTCTCTTCTCTGTGGAGTCCGGGAAGTGAACACGGTTTGGGTTATGTTTGAACATAAGTAGTTTCAGGATCACTTCTTGATCACTTTTAGCTTCTCGACCGATGCGTTGCTTCTCTTCTTGCTCTCTCTTGCGTAAGTTAGCCACCATATATGCTTAGTCCTTGCTTCAGCTCCACCATTTTACCCCTTTCCTACCTACTAGCTTAAATAGTCTTGATCTCACGGGTGTGAGATTGCTGAGTCCTCGTGACTCACAAATTCTACCCAAACAGATGCAGGTGCCGAGGATACCAGTGCAAGTGGCGCAAACAAGCTCAAGTGGAAGTTTTACGAGCACCTTGGTCGTTACTATGTTTCGTTTCCTGATGATCAGTAGTGGAGCCCAGTTGGGACGATCGGGGATCTAGCATTTGGGGTTATCCTCTTTTCATTTGGATTTGACCGTAGTCGGTCTATGAGTCTATTTTGGATGATGTATGAATCTATTTATGTATTGTGTGAAGTGGCGATTGTAAGCCAACTCTCTTTATCCCATTCTTGTTCATTACATGGGATTGTGTGCAGATGACCCTTCTTGGGACAAAACGAACAATGCGGTTATGCCTCTAAGTCATGCCTCGACACATGAGAGATATAGCCGCATCGTGGGTGTTACAAGTTGGTAATCAGAGCCATCCCCGACTTAGGAGCCCCCCTGCTTGATCAAGTTGCTGGCGTTGTTGAGTCTAGAACAAAATGTTTTGAGTCTTAGGATTATATATATCGGAGAGTAGGATTCTTTTTACTCCTCAGTCCCTTCGTCGCTCTGGTGAGGTCTCCTGACGTAGATGTTTTGACTTTCCTCTCCTCAAATTTCACTAAAAGAATTTAGGATCGCGCGGGTATCTTGGGATCGTTCCGATAGTCTTGTGATGAGAACATTGTTCTTGGTGCCTCCTGACATTTAGGGGTTGTGGCAGTGTCCCGGGGAGTCGAGCTCCGAGGTGTTGTCGTCACAATTTTATCCTTGTAGTTCTGGAATACCTGAGTTTTGCCGACATCGAAAATCTCTTTTATGCAGTTGTTGGTGAGATAACCTCGACGTCACCCAGTATTGGGAAGTTCGGGAGTATTGCCATAACTCGTATAACGGATGCTTTTCGAAGGTTCAGGTACACAATTTCCGAAGGTTTCTTGGTTATGTGTTGACGGATGGATACAACTGGATGTAGGGATTATTAGTTTGGGTGAGATATTTTGCTTCCCCTATATCCCCAACACCTGATTGCATAACCAGAAAGTTTCAGGAGTTTATAGGTGGGATTCAAGTAGCTCTAGCATTTCTTCCTGCAGATATTTGGTTTGTGATTGGGTAATCCTTACCACTTATTTGTTCCATTTGTACCTTGGTTTTTATTTCATCAATATCTTATCAAGTGGCTTCTCACCTTAATGGACGTGTGATGTTAGCTTTGGGAATTCATTCGTTCATCCTTGTTCGAATGTTTATTTTGAAGACTATATGTTTCAATTTCTATCCGTTGATACAACTTGTCTATCTGTCTATCAAGATGCTAACGGATGTCACCCTCTTCAGGATGGCTCCGCCAATGTGTCAGAATCCGGAACGCAATGATGGGAGTCAGGCGAACCCTCCACCTCCGGAGGCATGGCAAGCTTTGATGGCAGCCACAAACACCAACGCTGAGATGATGACTCAGCTCATGCAGGAGCGCAACCAAGGCCAAGGCAACCAAGGGAATCAAGGTCAAGGGCAGTTCAACCATCAACCTCAGTTTCCTACCCTCAACCAGTTCCTTGCAAATCAGCCAAAGTCTTTTAGCTACTGTGCCGAGGCCATAGACGCCGATGATTGGCTCATGGATATCAACAAGCATTTTGAATGTAGCAATGTTAGGCCTGAGGGCTACGTCAAGTTCGCTTCTTTTTTAGCTCAAGGACCAAGCAGCTGATTGGTTCCAGCAATACAAAGATTCCAGAGGAGGTGGAGTGATTACTTGGACTGACTTCTGTCGGGACTTTAAAGCTCACCACATCCCTACAAGTGTTGTTGAGAGCAAGCGTGAGGAGTTCCGCAATCTCAAGCAAGGCAGCATGTCTGTGTACGAATACAACAAGCAGTTTCAGAAACTTGCTCAGTTTGCTAAACAAGATATTCCTGATGAAAAGTGTATGATCTATCAATTCAGAGGTGGCCTTAGAGAGGATCTGCAGTTAGCTCTCGTTCTTGTTGAGCCTACTCAGTTCGATCAATTCTACAACATGGCCCTCAAGCAAGAAGGTGCTCATCTCAAGTGTGAGGCTTCTAAGAAGAGAATCAGGGATGCAGTTCAGTCTTCTTGTTCCTCACAAGTGGCAGCTAAGCAGCAGAAGTTCTACCTTCCTCCTCCTCTGTTTCGTCAGCCTTACCAGCAGAAGAACTCAGGTGGTCATGGATCTTCCCACCCACCCAACCCAGGCTATCAGAACAAGTCAAATTCTAAAGCTCCAAGGTCAAATGCTCCTTATCATCGTCCGCTCTCAGAGGTGACTTGCAACAAGTGCCAGCAGAAAGGTCACTACGCGAACAAGTGCTTCAACCAAAGGCGCCTTCCGCCTCCTCCTCCTATGAGATCTTCAAGCAATGCAGTCGTCAAGCATAATCCAAAGCATGTAAAGGTGAACATGATGAATGCAGCTCAGGCAGAGGATTCTTTAGATGTGATCATGGGTAACCTTCCAGTTAACTCTATTCCTGCAAAAGTCTTATTTGATACTGGTGCATCGCATTGTTTCATGTCAAGACCGTTTTTTGCCAAGCATGATTTAACGTCTTCACATTTGGGTAAATCCATGGCTGTCATTTCTCCGGGTGAACGGTTGAGCTCCAGTTTGGTGGTTCCGGATGTTTCCATCAAGATGGGAAACTATAAATTTATGTCCAAACCAATTGTTCTTTGTGACTTGGATATTGATTTAATTCTCGGGATGGATTGGATTTCTAAGCACAAGGCTCAGCTTGATTGTGCTGCCAGGTAGATTCAATTGACACACTCTTCCAAGGATGTTATCATCTATGCCGCTTGTGATGAAACCATTCGGTTGTTTTCTCTCAATGAGAAGGGCGAGCTAGACGCAATCTGTCAGATTCCAGTCGTTTGTGAGTACCAAGATGTCTTTCCAGAAGAGCTTCCGGGTATACCTCCGCGTCGGCTAGCCGAGTTCATTATCGATCTTGAGCCTGGAACTGAACCCATTTGCAAGCGTCCATACAAGCTTGGACCTAAAGAGCTGAAGGAATTGAAGAAACAGCTCGATGAACAAGAGCGTCTGGGTTTGATCAGACCAAGTTCATCTCCTTGGGGTTGTGGAGTTCTTTTTGTCCAGAAGAAGGATGGCACGGACCGACTTTGCGTCGATTACCGTCCATTGAACAAGAAGACAATCAAGAACAAGTATCCACTTCCCAACATCAATGAGCTATTCGAGCAACTCAAAGGTGCTAAAGTATTCTCCAAGCTTGACCTCTGTATGGGTTATCATCAGATTCGCATTCGTGAACAAGATATTCCCAAGACAGCATTCAGAACAAGCTATGGTTCTTATGAATATACTGTCATGTCTTTCGGCCTTGTCAATGCTCCTCCAACATTCTCTCGAATGATGAACTTTATCTTCAACCCCTACACCAATGAATTCGTTCTGGTGTATCTCGATGATATTTTGATCTTCTCCAAGAATAAGAAGGATCATGCCAAACATTTGCGATTGGTGCTCGACAAGCTCAGAGAGCACCAATTCTATGCGAAGTTTTCCAAATGTGAGTTCTGTCTTGATGAAGTTCTTTATCTTGGTAACATCATCTCCGCCAAAGGCATCACTGTTAATCCCGAGAAGGTGTCTGCAATTGTGAATTAGGAACCTCCTCAGAATGTCAAGCGGCTCCGCGGTTTTCTTGGTCTTGCAAGCTATGGCCGAAGATTCGTTGAGAATTTCTCTAAGATTGCAAAGCCTCTTTCCAACTTACTCCAGAAGCATGTCAAGTATGTCTGGTCACCTGAGTGTGACATTGCTTTCAACACCCTCAAAGAGAAGCTAGTCACAGCTCCTGTCTTGACTCCTCCTGACGAATCCAAGCCATTCGTAGTTTTCTGTGATGCTTCTCTTCAAGGTCTCGGTGTTGTGTTAATGCAAGAGAAGAATGTTGTGGCTTATACCTCTCGTCAGTTGAAGCCCAATGAAAAGAACTACCCACCTCACGATCTTGAGTTGGCGGCAGTTGTCCATGCATTGATAACATGGAGACATCTCTTGTTGGGAAGCAAAGTGGACATATTCACCGATCACAAGAGCCTCAAGTATATCTTCACTCAACCCAACCTCAACCTCGGACAAACTCGATGGGTCGAAATGATTCAAGAGTACAACCCAAGTATTGAATATACTCCAGGAAAGGCCAATGTGATTGCAGATGCTTTGAGCAGGAAGGCTTATTGCAACAGCTTAATTCTCAAGCCCTTCCAATCGGATCTTTGTGAAGCTTTCCGCAAACTGAATCTTCAAGTTGTTCCTCAAGGCTTTCTTGCCAACCTCATAGTCTCTCCTACTTTGGAAGATCAAATTCACGAGGCACAACTCCTGGATACCATGGTGAAAAAGGTGAAACGTGGTATCGACAAGGGCATTTCCAAATACAAGTGCTTCCACATTGATGACAAAGATACTCTTTTCTTCGAGGATCGTATTGTGGTTCCTAAAGGCGATCTGAGAAAAGCCATCATGAACGAGGCACACAATTCCCTTCTATCCATTCATCCTGGAAGTACGAAGATGTACCATGACCTCAAGCAGTCGTATTGGTGGACTCGAATGAAGCGAGAAATTGCTCAATTCGTGAATGAATGTGACGTCTGCAGAAGGGTGAAAGCAGAACACCAATGACCAGCTGGTCTCCTCCAAGCTCTTCCTATTCCGGAATGGAAGTTTGATCATATAGAGATGGACTTTGTCGGTGTCAAAACCGGCGGATCTCGGGTAGGGGGTCCCGAACTGTGCGTCTAGGCGGATGGTAACAGGAGACAAGGGACACGATGTTTTTACCCAGGTTTGGGCCCTCTCGATGGAGGTAAAACCCTACTCCTGCTTGATTGATATTGATGATATGGGTAGTACAAGAGTAGATCTACCATGAGATCAAGGAGGCTAAACCCTAGAAGCTATCCTATGGTATGATTATTGTTCGTCCTATGGACTAAAACCCTCCGATTTATATAGACACCGGAGAGGGCTAGGGTTACAAAGAGTCGGTTACAATGGTAGGAGATCTACATGTACGTATTGCCAAGCTTGCCTTCCACGCCAAGGAAAGTCCCATCCGGACACAGGACGAAGTCTTCAATCTTGTATCTTCATAGTCTTGGAGTCCGGCCAATGATGATAGTTCGGCTATCCGGACACCCCCTAGTCCAGGACTCCCTCAGTAGCCCCTGAACCAGGCTTCAATGACGACGAGTCCGGCGCGCATATTGTCTTCGGCATTGCAAGGCGGGTTCCTCCTCCGAATAACTCATAGAAGATTGTGAACGCCAGGATAGTGTCTGAATCTGCAAAATAAATTCCACATACCTCCGTAGAGAGAATAATATTTACACAAGTTCAATCTGCTGACGTATTTGGTGGCGTGACGTCACGCCACGGCCAAGCCCTTATTCGAATCGTTTTTATTATTCCACCTCAGCGCGTTTAGCGAAGCGGTTTCCTTGGCACGTCTTGTCGAAGCAGAGATCATGTCCCCTTATTCCGGGATTCTCATCAATACGGATGTGGGTAACCCAACTGCGCCCGTTGCCACGCCCTCTCCATCGAAGGCGAGTTCCAAATGGTCACGGGGATGGCTCTTGGTATTCTCCCCCTTTATAATGAGACCTAGGCCTGTCCCTTTCCTTTGATCCTCAATCAAATCCGCCCCTCGCCCCGAGTTCCAACACCCAAGGCTCTAGATTCGGGCACTTCGGACCTTCAACAATGTTCGGCTGCGACCTCCAGGGCCGGTGGATGCCCTCCTCCGTCACGGAAGAAGACGTGCTAAAGCTGAGAGACGCCAGGTACCTAACCTACGAGATTTCGCATAGGTTGCCCGCCCAAGGGCAAGTCGTTCCCACTCCCGAGCCTGAGAGCGTCGTGTTCGTGTCTCACTTCTGTCGGGGTTTAGGCTTCCCGATGGACCCCTTCATGAGGGGGCTCATGTTTTATTACGGGCTGGAATTCCGTGACTTGGCTCCGGAGTCCATCCTCCACATCTCATCGTTCATTGTCGTCTGCAAAGACTTCCTCCGCACTACCCCTTACTTTGGTTTGTCGCTCAAGACCTTAAACGTGGAGCCAAAGATGATCGAGGGGCGACAGGAAGAGTGCGGAGGGGCAGTCATAAGCAAGAGGGCCGATGCTCCGTGGCTCGAGGGTTCTTTTCAAGAGGAGCTCAGCTTGTGGCTATAGGAGTGGTTCTATATCACCGCTCCCAGGGGCAGCAGGCAGGTGCCGCCACCCGCCTTTCGCTCGGGCCCTCCACAACGGCTGGCGTCATGGCTCAACAAAGGGCTTGACTGGGGGCCGTCCAAGGACGTACCAATATTGCAGGGCCGGATTCGAGACCTCCGAGAGAGGGAGATCAATCTGGTCGTAGTGGCGCAGGTTATGCTGATTCGGCGCCTTCTGCCCTGCAAACGCCGCCCCCTCCGCCTATGGGAATTCAATCTAGAGGGACCGCGAGCTCTTCAACACTTCATGGGTACGACACCCGTGGATATGTATAAACTGTTCTTCGGATCACAAGAGATGTGTCCAGACTTGACCGAGGACGCCGGCCTAAGCTGCAATCACCCGGATACTCAAGTAAGTAGTCCTGTGTCCGGACATACCATCCATTTATTTATCATAGATTTGCCTTTTAACCAGCTATCCCTTGAACAGGAGTGGATAGCGAAAGCAAAACTGATATGGTGTTCGGCCCCCCTCCCTGAGACCATGCCGGATCCCGTGTTAGTCAAGATGCTGGAGGTTGCGCCTTCAGAAGAGGGCGAAGGGGAAAACAGGAAAACTACCGCCTCTGCTAAGGAGGCGCTCAAGAAAGGGGGGGATCGAGAATCCCTCCCTCCAGGGGGAGAAGAGGACCGCTTCCGAAGATCCGGATGCCAAGGCCTCAAAGCGGGGGAAGAAATCTTCACCGGAGGGTCCTGCGCCAGGAGAAGCCCCAGCCGCACTATTTCCCCAAGGGAATCAGCCCTCCAGCGAGCCGTAAGTAGAAAAAGGGGAGTTTCGTAATAAGGGACATCCCTGTTTTTATTTCTGAGGATGACCGAAGTTCTTACCTTGTAGTTCGGATCTCAGCCCTTCTCAGTAGAGCTCATCTTCGGGGGATCTTCGTTCGGAGATGGAGAGCGAGACGCCTCCATCTGCCGCACCGTCAGGCGGGGCGGACAACCCTGAGGTGTCGTTGCGGAGGGTCTCCCCGAGTCTGGCGGGGCCGGAGAGTTCGGCACCAACTGGTGTACGGCCGGAGGAGCTGAAGGATCTGCTCGAGAGGGCGTCTATCTTAGAAGATCACCGTACATTAATGAGTATGGTGATTGAAAGGATTTCATCCGCTGAGAGCGGGTTGCATGAGGCCGTCAGAAGTTTACTGACGGGGTTTGAGGTACGTAAAAACGACATACCTTTTGACAATTTTGCACATAGAGTGCGCCCTATATAGATAGTAGCCCCTGAGACTCGGTACGTTGTCAGAAGTGACGGCGTGCCGAGGATCATAATCTCAATGTTAAAATGTCGCTGTTCTTATTCAGGGTCGGAGCATTCGGTGGCCAGCCGAACTGATAGAGTTGCCGAACTGAAGCGGCAACTGGACGTTGCAGATGCGGACATTGCGCTGGTCAATAAACGACTTGACGAGTCACAAGGTAGGTGGTTTCTCTGCGGTCACCTGGTAAGGGAGCTGATGCCCACGCCTTACAACACGTATGCTTGATGCAAATGGCGTAGCTGCTATGGAGGCCCTACGGGCAGAGCTTGCTCGAGCCAAGGAGCAAGCTAGAAAGAGTGATGCGGCTGCCTCGAAGGCAGCCGAAGAGCTAAAAGCCGAAAAGGCTGCTCACTGCCAAAGTAGGGAGGAGATGGCCAGAATGGCCGTTAAGCTGAAGAATACTACCGACCGCTATGAGGTTCTTGAAAGAGAACGCCGAGCGGGGCAAGAGGACCTGAAGAAGGCCACCGCCGAAGCCAAGTATGCCCGCTCTGCAATGAGGGCTATAAAGGAGGAGCTGCGTCAGGCCGGAGACATTGCGGCTGGAAAGCCCTTTTTGCTGCGTAGGAAGTTCACGGATCTGAAGTATGCTCAGTTGGGCCAGTCGTGGGGTGCGGGGGATGCTTATCTGAATTTGGCGGCGAGTGCGGCGGACGCAGTCGTGAACTTCCGAAGCCAAAAGGATCACGAAATGGAAGAGCTTTTTTGGTCTCAATTCCATAGTCCAGAGCGTCCACTTCCGTTAACCGATCGGTTGGCTGAGTGGGCTGAGCTGAATAGGTTGTCCGGACTTGCCATGAAGGATGTCGTGGCTCATCTGTGGCCGAAAAGACCCAAGCCAAAGTGTTATTTTGGCTTAGTGCAGCAATTCCTTGATGCGGTGCCGCATATCAAGGCGATGAACCGGTCGGCATGCATAGAGGGTGCACGGATGGCTCTCGCCCGTGTCAAAACATGCTGGGCAGAGATGGACGCCACCGATGTTGATCCCGGGATTCGGACAGAAGCCGATTACCGGCCGAGCACTATATTGAGGAAGTCCTGCAGGGCGCTCGTTTAATAGAGTCGCAGTGCTCGAAAAATGTTATGTTCAAATGACATGTATGATTTGTAAAACCATATTTATAATATAAGGGCTTTTTATACTTGTGCGTTCAAGTATTTAAGTATCTCCTGTGCGGCCGTTAATGTATATGTATATATAACCTGAAAGATGCCAGTCTTCGGCTTCAGTCCCCACGCACATGGTGAGGGGGTGTTTGCAAAAAGGCGCATTTTCACACTTAATCCAACGTCTTGGTCCTGTGAAGGAGGTGGTAGCGTAGCAAAATAGGCAACCGGACTATAATGCTTTATCACTTTCACTTAGCCATAGGAGTTCGAAGGTGGGGCTACGATATAGCCCCTAGGGGCACCGCGCTCTCCGAATTCGGGGCGCGTGTGTGCCTGACCGGGAAACGGTCCTTCGTCAAAGCGGAGGAATTCTAGACATTCCGGTAGTCGATCGAGTGGTTGACCAGTCTCTCGCTATATCATGACAGTCATTTTTTGGCTTTCTCTACTGAGATGCTCGCCCGGCCGAACCGGGGCACAATCGCAGTAGTTCTCCTGGTGCTGCGTTAGCCGATAAAATGGAACGTAAGGCAGCAAAACACAGGAGCCGGGCAAACCCAACATTTGACCAAAGACATGATTCAGAGCTGATGCATATAAGGCCTAACTCGAGACACCGAACACTCCCTAAGGTATTCGGTCTTTATGCAAACAGGCAGAACGATGCCCTAAGCCCCTAGTGTCCAGGTACGCGCGAAATCTTCTGACGCGGCCGATGCCAAAACACCAGCCTCCTCCTCGGTTATGGTAAGAAACCGGGGGATGTGTATCAACAAGAGACAGTAAGAAAGGTTTACGCAGGGTCTTAATCTGAAAAGAATCCTTGCAACGGGTCCCTGCTGCACGTCTGCGCCTGTGTCTCCGTTGTGCTGTATCCTGGACGGGTGTAGCATGTTGTTCATCTATAAAAGAGAAGAACTTAGTTTGAAAAAAGATCGTGCGAAAAAATGTATTTAAAACAGAGTATAATTTAAGAAATGAATAAAATTGAGCTTTATTGGCTCTCATTCTTCGTTCGTGCAGCCCCTTGTAAAGGGGTACGCGGCTAGGGAGCCCCTTGTTTATTTATGCCGAACTCGCCTAACCGTGTCCAGGGTCTGAATGACCTGTTTTAGGGGCTTTGATCAGCAAGGCTGGATTAGTGTGCGGCTGTCAAGGCAGTCTCACGTTCTTCCGCGGTCGAGGAACACTCGAAGTTTCCCTTCAAAGATATGATGCCGCGTGGACCGGGCATTTTAAGTGTGAGAGACGCGTAATGCGGTATTGCGTTAAAGCGGGCGAATGCTTCACGTCCCAATAGTGCTTGATGGCTACTATTGAATGGGGTGATATGGAAGATTAGCTTTTCGCGACGGAAGTTGACGGATGAACCGAACACGACTTCTGGTAGTAAGTAGCCCGTAAAATTGCGGTGAGGGCCTGGCGTTACTCCTTTAAAGGAAGTGTTGCTATGGCGAATATTGGTAGTCTATCCCCATTCTGCGGATTGTGTCCTGGTATAGCAGGTTTATATCGCCGCCGCCATCCATTAGGACTTGTGTAAGTTGTAGTCCGCCGATTATAGGATCCTGTATCAAAGCAGTCCATCCTGCGTTTCGAATACTTCTGGAGTAATCTTGATGGTCGAAAGTAATTGGTTTTGACATCCAGTTTCGGGACTCCGCTGGGGTGGACCGTGCGGCGCGTACATTAGTAGGTGCCGCCCTATTTTTCCTTGTTATCACGTGAAGTGAATTCACTGTTTTGACTTCTTGTGGGAAGTTCTTTTGTTTTCCGGTGCTCTGCTTGTGGGGTTCGTCATCGTCCTCGCTTGGTGTGTCAAGCCCCTTGTGTTCGGCGTTAAGTCGGCCGAACTGCTTGAAGACCCAACAATCTCTATGGGTATGGTTTGCAGGCTTCTCGGGGGTACTGTGGATTTGACATATCCTGTCCAAGATTTTGTTTAGGTTGGATAGCTCATCACTGTTGTCCAAAAGAGGCAGTGTTTTGTTGTTCGGCCGAGAGCTTTTGAACCTGGCGTTGACCACCTTGTTCTTTGGGCCATTTTCCTTAGTCCGGCGCTGGTCTTTTCTGCGTCGTGGCTTCCCATTTCCGTCCTTGACCTCGGATGTACTCGGGTCGCTGGTGTTGCCTCTTGCCAGCCAACTATCTTCTTCCGCGCAGAAGCGGGTCATGAGGCTTGTTAGTGCAGCCATTGTCCTTGGCTTTTCCTAGCCGAGGTGTCTGGCAAGCCATTCGTCTTGGACATTATGTTTGAAGGCTGCTAAGTCTTCAGTGTCCGGACAGTCGACTATTTGGTTCTTTTTGGTGAGGAACCTGTTCCAGAATTTGCGGGCTGACTCTCCGGGTTGTTGAGTTATGTGACTTAAATTGTCTGCATCCGGAGGGCGGACATAAGTCCCCTGAAAATTTGCTCGAAACGCATCCTCGAGCTCTTCCCAACTTCCAATGGTATTTTCTGGGAGGCTTTTGAGCCAATGCCGAGCTGGCCCTTTGAGCTTGAGGGGTAGGAATTTTATGGCATGGAGAACGTCTCCTCTAGCCATATGTATGTGTAGGATATAATCCTCAATCCAGACTCCGGGGTCTGTTGTTCGGTCGTATTCCTCTATGTTTATGGGCATGAATCCCGCTGGAAATTCATGATCCAGTACCTCATCGGTGAAACATAGGGGGTGTGCGACGCCCCTGTATTTAGGTGTACCGTTATTTTCGAACACTCTATGTGTTGTGTTGCTCCCTGGAGCCTTCTTTCTTGGCCCGTAGATGGACCTGACCGGGCCATCCTTTTTGCGAGGATCCTTTTTTGCATTGTGTGCCGGTTTGTGTGCGGCGCCGCTTGCCGCTCTTTGCTTGTCATGTGGTCGTCTATCCGACCAGGCGGCCTCTTTGTTCTTGGACTGTGGGGGCTCTACGGCCTCCTCGTCAAATTCGGGCAACAACTTGCGCTTCGGGTAGCTCTTTGCTTGGTGACTATCGCCGTATTTATCTGCGGTCTTGAGTACTTTGCTCCATCTCATTCTGAGTACGTCTTCCGCTCTTTTGAGCTTCCGCTTCTGCTTCTTCAAACTTCTTGCAGTGGCGACGAGCCTTTTGTGGAGGTTCTTATGCTCCGGTGACGTGTCCAGCATGAGATCATCTGGACTGTTGTTTTCGCCGGGGATGGGTTGCTCGTCCAATTCATCCTGTTCGGACGGTTGCTTGGTGGCATGTTCGTCGTCCACTAGTTCGCCTTGCTCTACAGCTGGGTCTGTATGGGTGCTATTGTTATCGAGGCGGGACTTCGGGCGGCGCTTGCGTCACCGTTTTGGCTGTTTTTCGGGGGAATTATCCTTCACCGCTTCCCGTTGTTCCTCGTTATCACCTCCATTTGGTGTATCCACCAGGTATACATCGTGAGTTGGGGTGGCTTTCCAATGCCCTGTGGGCGCTGGTTCTTGGTCGTCTCCGGCATCGTCGTCCATACCATCGATGTCTTCGGAGTCGAAGTCTAGCATGTCGGTTAGGTCATCGACAGTGTCTACAAAGTGGGTGGTGGGTGGGTTTTGAATTTCTTTGTCGTCCGCATCCCAACCGTCCTGACCGTGGTCCGGCCAGGGCTCTCCTGATAACGAAAGATACTTTAGCGAATTCAGGATGTTGCCAAAAGGCGAATGCTGAAAGATGTCCGAAGCGGTGAACTCCATGATCTGCGCCCAATCGGATTCGATTGGTAGGGGCGCGGGAGGTTCGAAGTCCGGCGAGGAGTCCGGCACCTGGGAGTCACGAGCTTCACAAGGGACAGGGTCAGTATTCGACTCCATCACCGTAGAGGAAGCAGCCCCCGAGGCGGTGTCTAGCCACCCATCCTCGATCGGCGCAGTCAGCTCCGAGTTAAGGGTCGGAGCGGACTCTTGTGCGGCCTCCAGGGCACCATCCGGCAGCAGAGATAGATCATGCTCATCGTGACAGTGCGGCACGCTCAGCTGTGGCTCGAATCCGTCGAAGATTAATTCTCTGCGCATGTCGGCCGTGAAGTTCCAACTTCCAAATCTGACCTGATGGCCAGGGGTGTAGCTTTCAATCTGCTCCAGATGGCCAAGCGAATTGGCCCGCAGTGCGAAGCCGCCGAATACGAAGATCTGTCCGGAGAGAAAAGTCTCACCCTGGACCGCGTCGTTGTTGATGATCGAAGGAGCCATCGGGCCTATAGGTGACGACACAGAGGAACTCTCAATGAAAGCACCAATGTCGGTGTCAAAACCGGCGGATCTTGGGTAGGGGGTCCTGAACTGTGCGTCTAGGCGGATGGTAACAGGAGACAAGGGACACGATGTTTTTACCCAGGTTCGGGCCGTCTCGATGGAGGTAAAACCCTACTCCTGCTTGATTGATATTGATGATATGGGTAGTACAAGAGTAGATCTACCACGAGATCAAGGAGGCTAAACCCTAGAAGCTAGCCTATGGTATGATTGTTGTTCGTCCTATGGACTAAAACCCTCCGGTTTATATAGACACCGGAGAGGGCTAGGGTTACACAGAGTCGGTTACAATTGTAGGAGATCTACATGTCCGTATTTCCAAGCTTGCCTTCCACGCCAAGGAAAGTCCCATCCAGACACGGGACGAAGTCTTCAATCTTGTATCTTCATAGTCTTGGAGTCCGGCCAATGATGATAGTTCGGCTATCGGGACACCCCCTAGTCCAGGACTCCCTCAGACTTCGTGACTGGATTTCCTAAGTCTAAGCATGGAAATGATGCTATCTTCGTTGTCATTGACAAGCTTACAAAAGTGGCTCATTTTCTTCCTATCAAAGAATGTATCACAGCAGCTCAGCTGGCAGAGTTATACACCTCCAGAATTGTCTCCTTGCACGGCATTCCACAATTGATTTCTTCAGACCGTGGAAGCATCTTCACTTCTAAGTTCTGGGACACCTTTCAGAAGGCAATGGGAACCAACATTCGCTTCAACACAGCTTTCCATCCTCAAACAAGTGGCCAAGTCGAGCGAGTCAATCAAATCTTGAAGATATGCTCAGGGCTTGTGTCATTTCCTTTGGCATGAAGTGGGAAGATTGTCTTCCATATGCCGAGTTCTCCTACAACAACAGCTTCCAAGCCAGTGCAGGCAAGGCCCCATTCGAAATTCTTTATGGCAGAAAGTGTCGTACTCCTCTCAATTGGTCTGAGACAGGTGAACGCCAACTTCTTGGCAACGACTTGATCACAGAAGCCGAAGAAACGTGCAAAGTCATTAGTGAGAATCTCAAGCCCGCGCAATCGCGCCAGAAGAGCTATTATGATGACAAGCACCGTGATGTGGCTTTTGAAAGCGGAGACCATGTCTACCTCCGCGTCTCTCCAATGAAAGGCATTCGTCGCTTCGGTATCAAAGGGAAGCTTGCCCCTAGATACGTGGGTCCTTTCAAGATCATTGGCAAAAGAGGCGATCTCGCCTATCAACTTGAGCTTCCGTCCAACTTCGCGAACGTGCACGATATGTTTCACGTGTCACAGCTTTGCAAGTGCTTCAAGACTCCTGAGTGCCCTATCAACTTCGAAGATATTGACCTCCAAGAAGATCTCTCTTATCATGAGCACCCCGTTGCTATTCTTGAAGAAACCGAGCGCAAGACTCGTAACAAGTCAGTCAAATTACTGAAAGTGAAGTGGTCACACCATTCCGACCGAGAAGCCACCTGGGAGCGCGAGGATCACCTCCGTTCCGAATATCCGGAGTTCTTTCAGTCCTAGATCTCGGGACGAGATCCTCTTGTAGTGGTGGAGTGTTGTAACACCACGGATGTATCTTTCCATATTTGTAACTCCAACTCGTGCCATTTTCGGCTATGTGTTATGATATTCCCTCCGTGGTTGGATTTTTTCTTTCGTTTTGCATTTTGTTCATGGCATGCATTTCATATCATGTCATCATGTGCATCTCATTTGCATACATGTTCCTCTCATGCATCCGAGCATTTTCCCCGTTGTCCGTTTTGCAATCCGACACTCCCATGTGCACCCGGCGCACCCCTCTTGTCTCTTTTCGTGTGCGGGTGTTAAACTTTCTCGGAATGGCCTGAGGTTTGCCAATGTCACATCCCTAATTCTGGTCTGACCTAGGCTAGCTTCATGTGTGCATCATGTTTAAATTCAAATGAAACTTGAATTGAGGAATTTTCAAAAGCCTCAGAAAAACCTCTAAAAATAACCAACATTTATACCTCATCAAATGAGCCCAAGAAAATGTTCCTGTTATTCTGTGAAAATATTGGCATGAGGTAAAATTCAAACCAATATTTTTTTTGTCAAAGATATATTTTATTTTGGGTCTTTGATTCAAATCAATAATATATTTGGGTTGGAATTATTTCTGCTATATAAGAAATATTGTTCAAATATTTTGTAAGTTTGCATGTGAACTTGGACTAGCTCTTTGAGCTCACATAAAAATTTACAGAAATTTTAAAATGGTTTAGTTTCCAAACTAAATCAAAACAAAATAACAGAAATAGAAAAGAAATAAAAGAGAGAGAGAGAAGTAAGTTACCTAGCGCTTACCTGCAGCACAGCCGGGCCAGCTCCTGTTCTGGCCCAGCCCGCCACCGCTTCTCCCCCTGTCGTCTTCCTCCCCCGCCAGAAGGACGGAGGCGCGTGGCCGCCCCGCGCCGGCCACCTCCTCCCTCCCTCCCTGCCTGGCTCTTCCCCGGCCCCTCCTAGCGACGCCACGACGATGCCCCGTGTCCCCTCGCTCCTCTCCCTCACTCGCTGCACCCTCTCCCCTACTCTGCTCTCTCTCCATCTCACCACCGAGCGCCACCGCCGCTGTCGTTCGCCATAGTCGCAGCCGCAGCCAACCCCGATCCTCTCCGACGTGTCCACGAGCATCACCACGCCTCCCTCGTCCTCTCCGTCTAGCCACGCATCGCCGGAGGCCCTGCATCGATGCCGTCTTCATCATCTTCGTCGCCGGCCGCCGGAGATCCCTCTCGCCGCCCTGCTCGCTCTGGTGCTTCCTCGAGCACGCCAAGGACATCTCTGAACTCGCCGTAAGCTCCTCTACTGATCCCCCCTACTCACATGCCCACTAGCTCATTGTAGCCCTTGTTTCCGTCGAGACCGAAACCTCGCCGGCGCCGGACTTGTCGCCGTTATCATTTTGGTTCGTCTCCGTCCAAACCGAGCGCGTCACTGCACTCAGTGCACTCCCAGGAGCCCGTAGCGCCCACCAGCTCCTCCTCCCATGCACCGTGGTGCCGAATCCATCGTTGCCCGAACTCCGGCCGCCGCCTTGGAGCTCGCCGCCGTTGGCTCAGGCCACCCCAGCTCCTCCCGTTCGCTCCATTAGATGCGCCGCATTTCCAGCTAGTCGTAGCCGCAAACCACGAGTAAAACGGTGCCCTGTAGAGCATTCCCGAGCCGCCCTGTCATCCCTGTCATCGCCGGCGACGAGCCATGGACCAGGTCCGGTGGGTTTGACCCCGTTTGACCAGGGTTTGACTTCCCCCTGACACACTGACGTGTGGGCCAGGCCCCTGCTTAATTAAGCGATAGAATAATTAGCGTTAATTAAATTAGTTGGTTGGGTTAGCCAATGACATGTGGACCCAGGCCTTAACTAAACTAGATTAGGTTTAGTTTAATTTTAATTAACCATGTTGGTTAACTGTGCCACTGACGTGTCGACCCCACCGATCAGGTTTGACCTGGACCAACCCGTTGACTTGGTGACGTCACTGTGAGGTCATGCTGATGCAGTAACTCTTCTGGATTTTAAATAAATCTTAAATGGTTTATTTATTTCAGAAAATGTTATAAACTTCTAAAAATCATAGTAATTCAACCGTGACTCGAAATTAAACAAATTATATATGAAAAATTATCAGAAAAATTCAAGGAATCCATCTGTACCATTTTCATGCATGTTTGAACAATGTTTGTCCTCTGTTTTGGACAAAACAAATATAGGGCATTTAAATAACAATATATGGAGTTGGAATTTGAATCATGTATTCAAACCAACTTCATTTAAATCATAGCTAGGTGCATTAGCTCAAATCACAGCATATTGCCATGTCATGATCATGCATCATATTGTGGCATTGCATTGATTATGTTCTTTCTCAGTTACCGGTGTTGTCCCCTCTCGATAGACGTGGTTCCGACGACGAGTTCGATGACACCGATGAAGAACTATATTATCTTCAAAAGTGCCAGGCAAGCAAAACCCCCTTGTTCATTCTGATACAATCCCACTCTCTCGCTCCTGCTCTCTTTTACTGCATTAAGACAACAACGATTCAACTGTTACCTGCTGCGGTAGCTGAACCCCTTTATCCTTTGCATGACCTGTCATTCCACAATAAATAGATGAAACCCCCTAGCATGAGTAGGAGTTGTTTGAGCCCTGTTGTGCCTACTCATTCATGCTTGTTTGTCGTGCCTGCTACTGCTTAGAGTTGAGTCAGGTCTGATTCATCGGGGGTGCATCAAAGGTGTGTGAACATGTCCTACTGTGTGTGAGCTAAGTGTGTGAACACGATTTGGTAAAGGTAGCGGTGAGAGGCCATGTAGGAATACATGGTGGGTTGTCTCATTGCAGCCGTCCTCAGGAACTGAGTTCTGTGTTTGTGATCCATGATTCAGCTACTACCACGCATTGGGCCCGAAACCAATGGACCCTCTCGGCTTCTTAATCACCCTTGTCCTCTGTCCAGGAGTTGCAAGTAGTTTCTGGTGTTTGTAGTATGCTGGAGGCCGTGTGCAGCGCTAACCGTAGGGGTGGGCTGTGATGCGGTAGGCACGTGGCACGGTGTACCGGGCGCCCGTTTGGTGTCTCGGGAACCCTGCTCACATCATTTGGGGTTGTGAGCGAAACTTTGGCCGGATCTCCTCATGGATGGAACCCGAATAGGCGATAAACCTGGACTAGGGACTTGAGTGTTTAGGTAGGTCGTGGCCGACACCCTCGTTGGGCTTCCGCTTGAAGGTTGCCGAGTACATGTCGTGTAAACGGCGATAAGTGGTGAGAGCGTGTGTGAAGAAGTACACTCCTGCAGGGTTAACATCATCTATTCGAATAGCCGTGTCCGCGGAAAAGGACTTCTTGGTTGGTTGTACAGTTCATAGACAAGTGAAAGTGGATACTCTAAAACACGGAAGATAAGCGTGAGTGCTATGGATGGCGTTCTCGTAGGGAGACGGGAGCGGATCCATAGTGGTGTATTGATATGGTGAATATGTGGACTCGTGTGCGCCACCTCAAAAGAGTTACTTGCAGTCGTAGTTCAGGATAGCCACCGAGTCAAAGCTGGCTTGCTACAGTTAAAACCCCACCATCCCCTTTATTGATAATGATGCATATGTAGTTAGTTCTGATGTAAGTCTTGCTGGGTACATTTGTACTCAGGTTTGCCTATTTTATGTTTTTGCAGAGAGACTTCAGTCTCGCTAGTAGTTCCACGTGGACTTCGACATTTAGCTTGTTACCTCAGCTATGATCTTGTGCCCTCGGCAGGATCTGGTAGATAGTCAGGCTTCTAAGCCTTTTTCATTTGTAGATGTCTGTACTCAGACATGTTAGCTTCCGCTTGTGCTTTGATTTGTATGCTCTGAATGTTGGGTCATGAGACCTATGTCTGTAATATCTCGCTCCTCGGAGCCTAATGAATACATACTTGAGTCGTAGAGTCATGTTGTGATGCCATGTTGTATTTGCACATATCGAGCATATTGTGGGTATGCTATTGAAATGCTTGGTATGTGTGGGATCTGACTATCTAGTTGTTTATCTTTAGTAGCCTCTCTTACCGGGAAATGTCTCCTAGTGTTTTCCACCGAGCCATGGTAGCTTGCTACTGCTCCAGAACACTTAGGCTGGCCGGCATGTGTCCTTCTTCGTTCCTGTGTCTGTCCCTCCGGGGAAATGTCACGCGATGAATACCGGAGTCCTGTTAGCCCGCTACAGCCCGGTTCACCGGAGTCCTGCTAGCCCAGTGCTACAGCCTAGATTCACTCGCTGATGACCGACACGTTCGATGCTGGGTCATGGATGCCTGTCCCTGTAAGTTTGTGCCACTTTGGGTTTACGACTAGCCATGTCAGCCCGGGCTCCTTATCATATGGATGCTAGCGACACTATCATATACGTGTGCCAAAAGGCGCAAATGGTCCCGGGCAAAGGTAAGGCGACACCCGTGGGAATACTGTGCGTGAGGCCGCAAAGTGATATGAGGTGTTACATGCTAGATCGATGTGGCATTGAGTCGGGGTCCTGACAGCTTTGGTATCAGAGCCTGACTGCCTGTAGGATTACCAAGCCAAACTGGTCGAAGTTGAGTCTAGAAATGCTTTAGTTATATGTAGGGGAATTGATTGTGGGATGGAACGTAAGGTTCTTTTTACTCCTTATACCTCATGGCCTTCTGATGTGAGTCATCCTCTTCTCTTCTACGGGGATTAAGAACTAGGCCTTCTCATCTATCTATTAGGATGACGTGTTACTAATCCATAGACTTTTAAGATTGTTGGTTTCAAGCCTCAATTCAGTTTCTACTACTTTTAATATGTTCTCAGTTCAACCAGAACCTTGATATGATGTTGTTAAGTGACTATGCAAATCCTTGTGAATGTCTCAAATCTTTTCTGAGCATTTACAGCCGTTATACTGTCCGAGTCATCCCAGGTTTCTAAACAATCGGATGTACTTGCAAATCCTTTCTTTCCGTTCCCGATGTCCCTTATGGTCATAATAAGCACACTAACCGGTGCGTTGAGGTAATTTATTGCCTTGACATATATGTTGGAGTTATTATTACGACCCTAGGTGTCTTAGAGGATTACCTAGTAAATTAGCCATGCGTTGTGTTCCTAGTGTGATGATTCTGGCCATCATTCTCGAAAGCATCCCGTGATGCAATTTAGCTAGTAGGTATTCTATTCCCGGGTTTTGAACCCAAGACTCACACTACTTATTTCATGTTGATAGTGTTTGCTCGTTCCTTTAGGTTATTAGTAACCTTTGAATTAGCCCTCGAGGTCCATGGTATTTCCTTCTTCCAAATACTATGAACCACTCATGGCAGAAGTTTGTTGGATCAAAAGATCACAGCAAGAGTGCTCTCGACGAGTTCTCCATTCATAATTGTGATTCTGCCAGTTCTACCTTTCTGCATGGGTTATCTGGAGGAAACCTGTTGAGCTTTTCTCGACATACTAATCCATGCATCCACAACTCAGAAAGTTATATGTTCCATGAGTTGTTCCACCTTAGATGTCTTCTGACCTTCATCTATCAATTGATAGTCAAGAGAATGCGCATTCGTCCGTCGGTGCCTATTGCTCTTGTGGTCCGTCAAGCCATTCTATTCCAGAATGACTAGGAGAAACAAACTCCAGTACCTCATCCATATCCAAGATTGGGTCAAAGTAATTGTACTTCGCAGATCAAAATGCTAATCCAGCTTTTGTTCTGTTCTACCTTGGAGTATTACCATCTTTATATCAAGAATGTCATGGGAATTGTACACCAGCCTACGAACTCTTGATACTGTGATACTTCTCACCCTCATTACTCATTTCTCGGTCCCCGTGTTTTTGCAACCGGAATACCGACAAGTGAATCGTGATGTGTGAAATCTATACTCCTAGCAACTCCGTTGCTTGGTAGTTAAAGGACAATAATTTCATTCTTAGCATGTTGGTTCTTGAATCATCATCCTAAGATAGATCGTGCTACCTAGTCCTTACTTCCGATGCACTCTTCGATCAATGAGTTAGGATTGTGCCAATCCCTCGCTCTTGTGATCATATCGTCTTGCCCTGAAAAGCAAGATTGTTCTCGAGCTTAGTGACATACCGGTGGTTCATGATTTTCTGAATATCTTCTCGGAAGTATCACCAGGTCGTCACCTGACCGCTATGTTGAGTTCGTGATCAAGTTGGTTTATTCCTGTAAACCACCCTTTCTCCAAGAATCCATGCTGGATACCCCTGAGCTAGTTGGTTAAGCCAAACAACAACTTGGAGAGTTGGAAGATAAAAGATTGCCTGGCTTAGTTCATTTTAAGGGATATCTTTTTGTGTGTGTTGAAGAAAGATGATATCTTCATCAATTGATCCTTGAGACCAGTTGCTGGAGCTATTATCGTGCCAAAAACTTTGATTTGAGTGTGGGCTATTCTCAAATCAAATCAGAACCAACGATGTTCGTAATGTTGTCTTACTCGTGGATTTTCCTCGAGCATACACCATTATTTCTTTTGGGTCTGACCAATACTATCACCTTGTTCACATAGTTATGGAATTCCATCTCCATGGGAATCTGGATGAATTGTTGTTGAGCCCATCGACAACATCCTTGTCTTCTTCATAATTTTGTTGAACATTAAGCTAGTTTTGGAAACTTTTTAAAGCATTTGTTCATGCTAGCTCATGAAGCATATGTTCGGATGTAAGAAGTGACTTCCTCTAGTTCATGTGCATTTGATGCAAGTTGCCGCCGTGGATTCGAGAAAGTCAATGTTGCTTCCTTTGGAATCATCCCAAATCAGTCATGCATACGTGCGAAGTATTCTGTGGTTCGAAGACTTGCAACCTTCATTCTATATGTATTCCTAGCTCACCAAGCCACTGATTGATTTGTTCAAGGAGAAGAAGTCTCTTCTTAAGAGCAAGACTTATGCAAGGACCTCGATATCCTTGTTGATGGTTCCCCACCTGAAGTCGGTAGTGTTTTATTATAAGACTACTTTGTGGTCATCCTTGTCTTGGACAACATGTTCACATGTTGTAGCAGAACCAGCTCGTGTTTTGGAGCTTACTACCATAGTCCATTCCTCGAGAATCTTGCAACATTATCTCGTCAAATTGTGTTGCAAACTTTCATTTTTGTTTCCAGACCCGATGAGTCTGGATTATCCTGACACCAACCAGATCTGAATCTCAGGCAGATATGATGGATGGAACATCTCCCAAGAACTATAATATTGGTCTCTTGATAACCGGTAAAGAGGATGTCATGGCCAACACACCCAGCTGGAAGACCTATTATTGTAGTATCTTGATTGAGGAAGTTGGCCATCTCCCCATAAGGATTTCGAAGGATTTACTCCCTAGTTGTCCTTTATGGTTTTTTGTGTTTCCGAAGTCCGACCTTTTACTTGATGTTCTAGATATCAAACCATATCTATGAATGGATTATGCTAGCACATCAAGGAGAACATTAGAAGCGGAGTGCTAAATGTCTCTCGGTCGATCATCCAGATTTTGTTTCCTTGGCCTCGCTAAGATGAAATCTGAGAAAGTGTTATCTTCCATTGCATCTGCATCGTCCATCGCTATTCATCATGGTAGTATGTTGTGTTGCCAGGATCCTTGACACGGATATTGGTAAAACCCTGATGAATATGGAAATGCTCAAGTTCTTGAGAACACGCGCAAGTGCTAGGTTTTATCGTCGGCATTAATTGCATAGTGCTCTCAGTTTCCTCGGTTATGCTATAACCATCCCAACAGTGGAATCATTCTCTACTGTTGAGTTCCTCCCAGTTACTAGAATCATTCCCAACATTTGCATTTTGTTCCCAGCTAGCACCCATCATTGTGCCAGTCTACCATGGGTCTCATACATTTCCGATAATAAGCAAAATCATCCCTTGTGTTGTCTTCAACAAGGTAATCCACATCATCCATTCTGGCCCGAGAATGTCATTCTTTCGGACTCCTTCAAATGATCGATTGTGAATTGCCTTAGGCTGGTATAAAGAATTTCAATGATCTCTGAATCAAAGGTAATTCTTTTTGCCACTTAAGGGGATATATCTACGAATTGCCTTCCTCTAAAATGTCTCGCTGTGGTATCATGGCAACTCAAACTCTCGCTACGTTGACAACCGTTCACCACCCTCTTTGGTGTGGAATTGTTGTCTACCTAGTGAACCCTCGTCATCTGTTCCACTCCATTCCTCTAGACGTGTGCTTTGTATCTCAGCTTGAGAGATGTTTTTCTGACTCACCCCGTGAGCTGATCCTAAGTTGTTTGATCTTCGAGAAGATCGATCCTTCTAGAGTTTTCCCGTTCTACTCGTTGTCATGTTGGATGTAGTTCTCAAGCAAGACGTCGAGATCAAGGTGATGCAATGAATCAACATCCTCGAGAAAGACATCTGGATCGTGAAGATCGTGTTAGCTTGTATCCCTCTGTCTTCTTACCTCACGTCTTGAATCTCAGGACGAGATTCTTGTTTACTGGTGGTGAGTTGTCACATCCCTAATTCTGGTCTGACCTAGGCTAGCTTCATGTGTGCATCATGTTTAAATTCAAATGAAACTTGAATTGAGGAATTTTCAAAAGCCTCAGAAAAACCTCTAAAAATAACCAACATTTATACCTCATCAAATGAGCCCAAGAAAATGTTCCTGTTATTCTGTGAAAATATTGGCATGAGGTAAAATTCAAACCAATATTTTTTTTGTCACAGAAATATTTTATTTTGGGTCTTTGATTTAAATCAATAATATATTTGGGTTGGAATTATTTCTGCTATATAAGAAATATTGTTCAAATATTTTGTAAGTTTGCATGTGAACTTGGACTAGCTCTCTGAGCTCACATAAAAATTTACAGAAAATTTTAAAATGGTTTAGTTTCCAAACTAAATCAAAACAAAATAACAGAAATAGAAAAGAAATAAAAGAGAGAGAGAGAAGTAAGTTACCTAGTGCTTACCTGCAGCACAGCCGGGCCAGCTCCTGTTCTGGCCCAGCCCGCCACCGCTTCTCCCCCTGTCGTCTTCCTCCCCCGCCAGAAGGACGGAGGCGCGTGGCCGCCCCGCGCCGGCCACCTCCTCCCTCCCTGCCTGCCTGGATCTTCCCCGGCCCCTCCTAGCGACGCCACGACGATGCCCCGTGTCCCCTCGCTCCTCTCCCTCACTCGCTGCACCCTCTCCCCTCCTCTGCTCTCTCTCCCTCTCACCACCGAGCGCCACTGCCGCCGCCGTTCGCCATAGCCGCAGTCGCAGCCAACCCCGATCCTCTCCGACGTGTCCACGAGCATCGCCACGCCTCCCTCGTCCTCTCCGTCTAGCCACGCATCGCCGGAAGCCCTGCATCGACACCGTCTTCATCATCTTTGTCGCCGGCCGCCGGAGATCCCTCTCGCCGCCCCGCTCGCTCCGGTGCTTCCCCGAGCACGCCAAGGACATCTCTGAACTCGCCGTAAGCTCCTCTACTGATCCCCCCTACTCACATGCCCACTAGCTCATCGTAGCCCTCGTTTCCATCGAGACCGAAACCTCACCGGCGCCGGACTTGTCGCCGTCGTTGTTTTGGTTCGTCTCCGTCAAAACCGAGCGCGTCACTGCACTCAGTGCACTCCGAGGAGCCCGTAGCGCCCACCAGCTCCTCCTCCCATGCACCGTGGTGCTGAATCCGTCATTGCCCGAACTCCGGCCGCCGCCTTGGAGCTCGCCGCCGTCGGCTCAGGCCACCCCAGCTCCTCCCGTTCGCTCCATTCGATGCGCCGCATTTCCAGCTAGTCGTAGCCGCAAACCACGAGTAAAACGGTGCCCTATAGAGCATTCCCGAGCCGCCCCGTCGTCCCTGTCGTCGCCGGCGATGAGCCATGGACCAGGTCCGGCGGGTTTGACCCCGTTTGACCGGGGTTTGACTTCCCCCTGACACACTGACGTGTGGGCCAGGCCCCTGCTTAATTAAGCGATAGAATAATTAGCGTTAATTAAATTAGTTCGTTAGGTTAGCCAATGACATGTGGACCCAGGCCTTAACTAAACTAGATTAGGTTTAGTTTAATTTTAATTAACTCTGTTGGTTAACTGTGCCACTAACGTGTCGACCCCACCGGTCAGGTTTGACCTGGACCAACCCGTTGACTTGGTGACATCACTGTGAGGTCATGCTGACGCAGTAAATCTTCTGGATTTTAAATAAATCTTAAATGGTTTATTTATTTCAGAAAATGTTATAAACTTCTAAAAATCATAGTAATTCAACCTTGACTCCAAATCAAACAAATTATATATGAAAAATTATCAGAAAAATTCAAGGAATCCATCTGTACCATTTTCATGCATGTTTGAACAATGTTTGTCCTCTGTTTTGGACAAAACAAATAAAGGACATTTAAATAACCATATATGGAGTTGGAATTTGAATCATGTATTCAAACCAACTTCATTTAAATCATAGCTAGGTGCATTAGCTCAAATCACAGCATATTGCCATGTCATGATCATGCATCATATTGTGGCATTGCATTGATTATGTTCTTTCTCAGTTACCGGTGTTGTCCCCTCTCGATAGACATGGTTCTGACGACGAGTTCGATGACACCGATGAAGAACTATATTATCTTCAAAAGTGCCAGGCAAGCAAAACCCCCTTGTTCATTCCGATACAATCCCACTCTCTTGCTCCTGCTCTCTTTTACTGCATTAAGACAACAACGATTCAACTGTTACATGCTGCGGTAGCTGAACCCCTTTATCCTTTGCATGACCTGTCATTCCACAGTAAATAGATGAAACCCACTAGCATGAGTAGGAGTTTTTTGAGCCCTGTTGTGCCTACTCATTCATGCTTGTTTGTCATGCCTGCTACTGCTTAGAGTTGAGTCAGGTCTGATTCATCGGGGGTGAATCAAAGGTGTGTGAACATGTCCTACTGTGTGTGAGCTAAGTGTGTGAACACGATTTGGTAAAGGTAGCGGTGAGAGGCCATGTTGGAGGACATGGTGGGTTGTCTCATTGCAGCCGTCCTCAGGAACTGAGTTCTGTGTTTGTGATCCATGATTCAGCTACTACCACGCATTGGGCCCGAAACCAATGGACCCTCTCGGCTTCTTAATCACCCTTGTCCTCTGTCCAGGAGTTGCAAGTAGTTTCTGGTGTTTGTAGTATGCTGGAGGCCGTGCGCAGCGCTGACCGTAGGGGTGGGCTGTGATGCGGTAGGCACGTGGCACGGTGTACTGGGCGCCCGTTTGGTGTCTCGGAAACCCTGCTCACATCGTTTGGGGCTATGAGCGAAACTTCGGCCGGATCTCCTCATGGATGGAACCCGAATAGGCGATAAACCTAGACTAGGGACTTGAGTGTTTAGGTAGGTCGTGGCCGACACCCTCGTTGGGCTTCCGCTTGAAGGTTGCTGAGTACATGTCGTGTAAACGGCGATAAGTGGTGAGAGCGTGTGTGAAGAAGTACACCCCTGCAGGGTTAACATCATCTATTTGAATAGCCGTGTCCGCGGAAAAGGACTTCTGGGTTGCCTGTATAGTTCATAGACAAGTGAAAGTGGATACTCTAAAACACGCAAGATAAGCGTGAGTGCTATGGATGGCGTTCTCGTAGGGAGACGGGAGCGGATCCATAGTGGTGTATTGATATGGTGAATATGTGGACTCATGTGCGCCACCTCAAAAGAGTTACTTGCAGTCGTAGTTCGGGATAGCCACCGAGTCAAAGCTGGCTTGCTGCAGTTAAACCCCACCATCCCCTTTATTTATAATGATGCATATGTAGTTAGTTCTGATGTAAGTCTTGCTGGGTACATTTGTACTCACGCGCGTGCTCCTCTCCGGCGGGATCTAGTGGGACCCGCTCCGGGCACCTCCTCGCCGTCGCCCCGGCCATCTCCGGCGCCCTCTCCGGCCTTCTCCGGCCACTGCCGCACCCTCTCTAGCGAGCAGCTCCTGCCCCGCCTTGATCCACATGCTGGATCCAGATCTGAAACGGTTGACTTCCCTCCCCCCCCTCTATTTTTCTGCTAAGTCCCAAATTTATCACATTATGTGGCTCTGTTCTACGCATCATGTCTCCTTGCATACTGTTCCGTTTCATGCGCATGATACATCAAAATGTTCATCAGGACTTGCTCTTCATTTTGTTCCACTGGGCCATGTTTATTTGAGGTCATCTCGATGCCCAAATCTCTGATGCAAGAGTGCTATATAATGTTAGTTTCTGATTCTTAACAGATTACGGGCATTTGTCATATTCGCTACATTTATTGTGTGCATCTTATGGGCATGAGCTCTACATATGTTTTGGGCTATGCCATGCCATATTTACAGGGGTGTATACCATGTATTTTTGTGATCAATGTGGTGACTAGCACAAGCGTGCAAACTAGGCTTACTGATGTTGCTGATTTCAGTCCTTGTTCTGCTGTTATTTTGATGTCATGTAAACTTGATGCTACAGAGAGATCCAAGCTTAGTTTGAGATACTTCAGTAAGGATGTTTTGAACATATGGTTGTGATCTATCCGTACAGGCCCCTGTTTGTAATTATGGAGTAGTCTAGGATGTCATTTTCCTGCTATACTTTTGCTATAAAATGTTTCCTGGCAGATTGTTTACATGTTATTCAATTTTGCCAAGGTTGTTGTAGTTGATCCTTGCATGCTATGAGCTTGTTTTTGCCATGTTTAGTTTCATAAACATGTATTCCTGTTGGTTGTATGCTTATCTTGTCATGCAATGACTTGTGATCAGAGAATCGAGCTCACAAAGATAACTTCATAATTCTGTTAATGCCGTGCTCTATTTGCTGAATCTGTTAATGAAACTTGCTATGTTTACATGGGTGTCATCATATCTTCTGATCCTTTTTGGCTCATAGTCAGTAAGGGACTTTTGTTCTATGCATTTATTAGTATCATGGAAGGCCTTAAGTTTCTATGATATTTTCCTGTAGCATGATGCTTGCTTGCCCTAAACTTTGCTTCCTGATGCTACTTCTGCCATGTTTAGTATTTTCACTGTCTGTGAAGCTGATATCTTTTGCACTTTTGCCATGCTTGTTTGAACCTGTTAATGTGTGAATTAGCCGTAGCTAACTGTTCATCTTTTGTTAATCATCTCTTCTAGATCACTTGCATGTGTTTTGTTGATATGTTGGGGTGTTGTAGCATAGATTCTTGATGTATTCTAAGTGCTATCTTGTTGTTAATCGCAGAATTGTGTCATTCTTGTTTTGCTTGCCATTTGCAAACCGTGCATCCGTTCCCGGTGATCTTTATATCGATTTCAACCGAAACCATCTCATCTTTCCAGTGGCATACTTGGTTTGCCAAGTTGATGCCTTGTTCATCCTTTTTCCTCCCGGAGCACGCATACACATTGCATATCACATCTCGCATATCATGACATGTATTGAATCATGTTGCTTGTGCATTGTACCGTGATTGATTGTGGTTCCATTGCTTGTGTTCTTGCTTTGGGTAGGGCTGGGAGACAAGTACATGAACAAGGAAAATGTTGAGTACGCTAACGAGGATCAAGCTTTCGACAACTTTGAGAACCTTGCAGGCAAGATGACCATACCCTCGATATCACTTCTATCTTTGCTTTGCTAGTTGCTCGCTCTATCGCTATGGTTGCTCTACCTACCACTTGTTTATCATGCCTCCCATATTGCCATGACAAGCCTCTAACCATCATGTCCTAGCAAACCGTTGTTTGGCTATGTCACCGCTTTTGCTCAGCCCCTCTTATAGCGTTGCTAGTTGCAGGTGAAGTTGAAGATTGCTCCATGGTGGAACATGATGATTTTGGGATATCACAATATCTCTTGTTTAATCAATGCACCTATATACTTGGTAAAGGGTGGAAGGCGCGGCCTTATGCCTGGTGTTTTGTTCCACTCTTGCCACCCTAGTTTCCGTCATACCGGTGTTATGTTCCTTGATTATGCGTTCGTTACGCGGTTGTGTGATTTATGGGACCCCCCTTGACAGTTCGCCTTGAATAAAACTTTTCCAGCAAGGTCCAACCTTAGTTTTAGCATTTTCCACCTATACCTTTTCCATTGGGTTTTCGCGAGCCCGAGGGTCATCTTTATTTTAGCCCCCCCACCCCCCCCCCCGCCCCCCGGGCCAGTGCTCCTTCGAGTGTTGGTCCGAACCGAGCAACCTTCGGGGCTACCTCGGGGAAACTTGAGGACTGGTTTTACTCGTAGCTTAACTTATCCGGTGTGCCCTGAGAACGAGATACGTGCGACTCCTATCGGGATTTGTCGGCACATCGGGTGGCTTTGCTGGTCTTGTTTTACCATTGTCGAAATGTCTTGTAAACCGGGATTCCGACACTGTTGGGTCTTCCTGGGAGAAGGAATATCCTTCATTGACCGTGAGAGCTTGTGATGGGCTAAGTTGGGACACCCCTGCAGGGTATTATCTTTCAAAAGTCGTGCCCATGGTTATGAGGCAGAAGGGAATTTGTTAATGTCTGGTTGTAGAGAACTTGACACTTGACTTAATTAAAATGCATCAACCGCGTGTGTAGCCGTGATGGTCTCTTCTCGGCGAAGTCCGGGAAGTGAACACGGTTTGGGTTATGTTTGAACGTAAGTAGTTTCAGGATCACTTCTTGATCACTTTTAGCTTCTCGACCGATGCATTAATTCTCTTCTCGCTCTCTCTTGCGTATGTTATCCACTATATATTCTTAGTGCTTGCTGCAGCTCCACCATATTACCCCTTTCCTACCTACTAGCTTAAATAGTCTTGATCTCGCGGGTGTGAGATTGCTAAGTCCTCGTGACTCACAGATTCTACCAAGACAGATGCAGGTGCCGAGGATAACAGTGCAAGTGACGCAATCGAGCTCAAGTGGGAGTTTGACGAGCACCTTGGTCGTTACTATGTTTCGTTTCCTGGTGATTAGTAGTGGAGCCCAGTTGGGACGATCGGGGATCTAGCATTTGGGGTTATCCTCTTTTCATTTGGATTTGACCGTAGTCGGTCTATGAGTGTATTTTGGACGATGTATGAATCTATTTATGTATTGTGTGAAGTGGCGATTGTAAGCCAACTCTCTTTATCCCATTCTTGTTCATTAGATGGGATTGTGTGAAGATGACCCTTCTTGCAACAAAACCTACAATGCGGTTATGCCTCTAAGTCGTGCCTCGACACGTGAGAGATATAGCCGCATCGTGAGCGTTACAGATGTATGACCATCACCGCCCATAACACTTTGTGTTCTACTCGTGCATATCATCTACGCATAGACCTGGCTCGGATGCCACTGTTCGGAAACGATGCATGGAAAACAAAAAAAATTCTACGCGCATGCAAGATCTATCCATGGAGATGCATAGCAACGAGAGGGGAGAGTGTGTCTACGTACCCTCGTAGACCGTAAGTGGAAGCATTTATTAACGTGGTTGATGTAGTCGAACTTCTTCACGATCCAACCAATCAAGTACCAAACGTACAATACCTCCGCGTTTAGCACACATTCAGCTCGGTGATGTCCTTGCCTTCTTGATCCAGCAAGACGGGCGAAGTAGTAGATGAGTTCCGGCATCACCACGGCATGGTGATGATGATGGTGATGCTATCACCGCAGGGCTTTGCCTAAGCACTACGAAAATATGACCGAGGGACAAACAGTGGAGAGGGGCGCCGCACACTCTAAGATATTGCCGTGGCCTTGTGTGGCGCCCCCTTCCCACATATATATAGGTGGGGGAGAGGGGAGGCAGCCCTAGGCGCGCCCCCTCCCTTTTCTTCCTTTAGGCATGGAGGAAAGGGCGGGAGGAGGGCCAGCGGCTGCCCTGCCTCAGGCGCACCCCCCTTCCATATTTGATGCATGGGGGGGGGAAGGAAAGGGAGGTCGTCTCGCCTAGGGCACCCCTGAGGGAGTCTTGGATTAAGGGGTCCTCGGACAGCCGGATTATTAACATGAGCCGGACTGTTGGGCTGTGAAGATACAAGATAGAAGATTCCTTCCCGTGTCCAGATGGAACTCTCCTTGGTGTGGAAGGCAAGCTTGGCGATTCGGATATGTAGATTCCTTTCTCTGTAACTAACCTTGTATAACCCTAGCCCCCTCCGGTGTCTATATAAACTGGAGGGTTTAGTCCGTAGCGGCAACAACAATCATAATCATAGGCTAGACTTCTAGGGTTTTAGCCATTACGATCTCATGGTAGATCAACTCTTGTAATACTCATATTCATCGATCAATCAAGCAGGAAGTAGGGTATTACCTCCATAGAGAGGGCCCAAACCTGGGCAAACATTGTGTCCCCCGCCTCCTGTTACCATGAGCCTTAGACACACAGTTCGGGACCCCTACTCGAGATCCGCCAGTTTTGACACCGACATTGGTGCTTTCATTGAGAGTTCCGTTGTGACGTCTAAAATAAGATTGATGGCTCGCCTCATTATTAAGGACAACATCACCTCCGGAGGAGCCCTGGACTCAGGCCAAACCCTCCGGCTGGGCGGCTTCACTATGACCGCCCGTTCGGCCGTCGGGCCGACGGTGACTTCTGGATAGATGGATCCGGCAGAGTTGTCGTCTTTAAACGAACTCCTGGATAGCATCGCCGCCTTGGGAGTCGCTATGCACTATGATCAGATTGGGTTTAAACCCGATCAGAGAGAAATTGAATCTCCACCGATCACCTATCAGATAGCAGTAGTGGAGGAGCAACACGAAAACTCTCCCTCTATATTGAGGATGAACTATGTTCAGATTTCCGAGCTCACAGAGCCGGATACCCGCCTGCAGGAAAGCGTGCCCCGCACTCCGAACCTAGAGTCGGATTGTGGGCCTGCAAAATTATTTGATATCCCGGAGCCCGAACTATTAAGCTCGAAAGTTTCTCAAACTCCGCATCCCAGATTAGGTCGGGGTTCGGACTTAAATCCACCCACCCACCCATATACACACGATCTTATCCACATCAGACAAGAGTCTCAAGAAACCGTCCACCACTTTTGTCCAGATTCCTCCTTGTCAAAGACAGGATCAAAGACTGCCGCGATGAAGACGCAATCTCATTATTCTGCAAAAATTGCACGGATGAGGGAATCCTCAATGCCATCAACCGCCATCACGTATCACACTTCGCTGACTTGGCAACAATAGTACAGATGTACTATGCAATGGAAAGTGCCTGGAAAACTCAGGCGGCTTCTTGGGAGCTACCGGTTCCCACTCAACCCCTCATCCGGATAAAAAGGATGCACCCTCGTCGGTCGCCTGATCAAATAGTAAAAAAATCGAAGCCCATTATCGGGAACGGAACCGTTCCGGAGGGATGGATTGATAGGCCATGCAAAATACACACAACACAGGATACCGTACCAACCCACAACCTTAGAGCATGTTGGATACTCCGGCAAGTGGCCAAGAGCGGCGAGGATCTCCTCACCAAAAATACCGCAGAACAACACCCAAACGACAAGCCATGGGGGAGGAGCTAGCCAAGTTACTCGAGGCCGGATTCATCAGAGAGATAAAACACCCGGACTAGCTAGCAAACTTGGTGATGGTACCAAAGAAGGATAAATCCTGGCGCCTACGTGTCGATTTCAAATACCTCAACAAGGCATGCACTAAGGATCCCTTCCCCCTTCCCCGCATCGATCAGATTATCGATGCTATCGCAGGACACGACTCACTGTGTTTCCTCGATGCATACTCTGGATACCATCAAATCAAGATGAAGGAGTCCGATCAAGCCGCAACGGCATTTATCACCCCATACGGGCCTTTCTGCTTCAACACTATGCCTTTCGGGCTCAAAAACGTCGGTGCCACCTATCAACGCATGATTCAAACATGCCTGGAGAAACAAATCGGCAAGACAGTTGAAGCAAACGTGGATGACGTAGTCATCAAAACTAGGCACGTCGAGTCATTAATAGACGATCTGCGTCTCACATTCGACAACCTCCAAACATATGACATCAAGCTCAATCCGGAAAAGTGTGTTTTCGGCATTCCCGCTGGAAAACTACTGGGCTTCATCGTTTCCAACAGGGGAATTGAGGCGAACCCAGCTAAAATCCAAGCTTTGTCATAGTTGGCTACGCCAACAGACCTCAAACAAGTTCAAAAACTATCTGGTTGTCTGCCAACTTTAAGCCGCTTGATCTCCAAACTAGGAGAAAAGGCGCTGCCACTCTATCGCCTTATCTGACACACTGATCACTTCGAGTGGACGGACGCGGCAACGGCCGGACTGGAAGAAATAAAAGCTCTACTAGCAAGCAACCCAATCCTGGCCGCGCCGAACATCGGCGAACCAATGTTATTATAAATATCGGCCACACAACAAGTCGCAAGCATGGTGCTCGTCGTCGACCGAGAGGAGGACGGACACAAATTCCCGCTTCAGAAGCCGGTATACTATGTATCCACTGTCCTCACACCATGCAAATCCCGGTACCCTCGTTACCAAAAAATAGCATATGCGGTCTTCATGGCATCCCGGAAGCTACGACACTAGTTTCAAGAGTGCTCAATAATGGTGGCCTCCGAAGTACCACTCAATGACATAATAAACAACCGCGACGCTACGGGCCGGATCGCCAAGTGGGCCATTGAGCTCCTCCCATTCGACATAACATACAAAACGCGCCGGGCCATTAAATCTCAAGTACAAGCCGACTTCCTCGCCGAATGGACAGAGGCCGAACTCCCTAAAGAGTACGGCACATATTCCAACTGGGTCATGCACTTCAATGGCTCCAAAATGTTGGCGGGCTTGGGAGCAGGCGTTGTCTTAACATCCCCCACCAAAGATACAGTTCAGTACGTACTCCAAATATTATACACAGACTCCAACAATGCAGCTCAATACGAGGCCTTGTTGCATGGTCTTCGTATGGCTGTCTCCATGGGCATACAACACCTAGATGTGCGCGGGGATTCAAACCTTGCAATATCCAAAATAAATGGAGATTTTGATGCCAAAGATCCAAAGATGGCATCTTACCGTAACGCCGTTCTCAAAATGTCGGCTCGGTTCGAGGGGCTCGAGTTTCACCATGTGGCTCAAGAAAGTAATCAAGCGGCGGATGTGCTTTCTCTCATCAGCGCCAAGCGCGACCCCGTCCCATCTAACATCATTATGGAAAGGCTTTTCAAGCCATCTGTGGTGTGGCAAGGGGAGAGCGGCAACACCAATCCGGATCCAACTATAACCCCAGATTCTGAACAAACCTACATCATTGCGGGCTCAACCACCGAAATTACACCATCAGCCCATCTCATCATGGCAGTCATTGCCCCATGGACCGAACCCTTCTTGGCCTACCTTAATAGGCGAGAACTCCCTGAGGATCAGAATGAGGCACGCTGCATTGTGCGGCGCTCTAAAGCTTACAAGGTTCACGGTGCAAAACTTTACAAGAAAAGCGCTACCGGAGTACTCCAAAGATGTATCTCCGAGGAAGAAGGGCGACAGCTCTTGGCCGAAATTCATGCCGGTCTCGGTGGTCACCACGC
Organism: Triticum dicoccoides; assembly: GCF_002162155.2. NCBI lineage: Eukaryota > Viridiplantae > Streptophyta > Magnoliopsida > Poales > Poaceae > Triticum > Triticum dicoccoides. Next base: position 525,151,634 of record NC_041393.1, read on the forward strand.
CGCCACTCGGGCCCTTGTAAGCAAGGCCTTCCATACAGGTTTCTATTGGCCAACGTCCCGAGCAGACGCACTGGACCTTGTCCAACATTGCGTCGGATGCCAGCTTTTCGCCAAGCAAAGCCACATGCCACCCACCGCTCTACAAACAATCCCCATCACTTGGCCTTTTGCGGTCTGGGGGCTTGATATGGTCGAACCTCTTGAAGGAGGAAGCGATAAGAAAAAATATCTATTGGTCATGGTGGATAAATTCACTAAGTGGATAGAAGCAAAACCACTCAAAGCGGCTGAAGCCGGACCAGTGATAGATTTTATATCCGGTGTTGTGCACCGTTATGGTGTTCCACACAGCATCATCACCGATAACGGCTCCAATTTCACAGCCGATAAGGTAGAAACTTGGTGTGCTAATCTGGGCATCAAGCTCGATTATGCCTTCATCTATCACCCACAAACCAACGGTCAGGTCGAACGAGCCAATGGTCTCATTATGAGCGGCATTAAACCCAGACTAGTGCGGTCTTTCATAGAATCAGACAAGCACTGGGTTGAGGAGCTCGACTCCATACTCTGGGGGCTGCGGACCATGCCCAATCACTCTACCGGACATATACCTTTTTTCATGGTGTACGGCGCAAAGGTTGTGTTACCCTGCGACATTATTCATGACTCACCTAGAGTGCGCATGTATGAAGAGAGAGAGGCTGAGCTTGATCGGGAGGACATATTAGATGCCCTGGAGGAGGAGCGCGACGTCACAAAAGCCCGTTCTGTATTTTATCAACAACAGGCCGGCAGATATCAAAGCAGAGAAATACGGTCCAAGACTTATAATGTTGGTGAACTTGTTCTACACTTGCCGGAGAAGAAAAAGGACAAACTCAAGCCCAAGTGGGAGGGTCCCTTCATCATTGATGAAGTCCTTACCAGAGGAGCGTACCGCCTGCGTGTTGCATCAGACAATCGCCTAGAGCCGAACCCATGGAACGCGGCCACACTCCAAAGATTCTATGCCTAGCGTCGGACTCTTTGTTCCTCTTCTTTTTCCCTTTTTATTTTTCACTATTCATTTTCCTCTCTTTTCACATTTTCTTTTTTAATCATTTAAGCTCTCATACGGCTAAGCCATACAACTAACGCACAAATCCTAAAATATGTATGTCAATCATACCTGGGGGCTTCTTGTACAGAAACTTACTATTATTATTTTCCGAGCATCAAGCTCACCACATATGTGTCTTTTCCGCGTATGTACCTTTTCTTCGCCATTATATGCATCGATATGACTTAAGTTTTGGCCAAGCTGGGTTGCCTGGCTCTTGTGCATATGCACTATGTTCCCATTAGTTCGGCTAGGGCATAACGGGAGCACCTATTCTATTGTTACTGCCGGGTCATCCGGATGTGTACCTCAGACTGGGTGAAGCCGAAAGCTAGCGTTCTTAAGGGAATATTCGGTCGGCGGACTAAAGATGTTTTTTCACTCGTTACACTATGAACCCCTAGGTGTTATGTATGATGTGGTTTTTCAATCACTGTTCAAACATGCATGTTAACCGCAAGTGGACCCAGGGAATGGAACCCTTAATGGAACTATTCTCTCTGGAAGAGTTTCTTATGATTAAAAATGTAATATAGCATAGCTAGCCAGATACCTGTCTGTTCAAGCAATTATGACCCCTACGCGTGGTTTCCACGCATACCCCGGTATATATTATTGAGCGGGTGTTCGGAAGCACTCCGCACCTTTGGGTACAGAGGTTAAAGCGAAAAGGTCTGCCATGACATTTGTTTTATAATCCTGCTAGGGGCAAATTTGTCAATTGAAGTACATAGTCACTTGGACTCAAAAACTTCTCCCTCTATGCCCTCCAATAGGCTATCTGTCGGATATCGGGTTCCGGCAAAACCCTTAAGGTTCGAACACTAGGGTGCGCACGAAGATTTCCCCCTACCAAATCTCACTCTCAGCCTCGCCGCGATCCCTAAGCTTAGATCGATCAACTCACAGCACAAGAGACACAAGATTTATGCAGGTTCGAGCCACTGTTGTGGTGTAATACCCTACTCCTGTGTGTGGTGGTGGATTGCCTCTTGGGCTGATGATGAACATTACAAAGGAAGAACAGCCTCACGAGGAGAGGTGTTCTTGTGCTTGGTGGGTTGCTCGGGGAGGAATTGATCCGTCCCTTCTACAGTGGTGGCTAGCCCTATTTATAGAGGCCCTGGTCCTCTCCCCAAATATTGAGTGGGAAGGGGTCCAACAACGACCATTTTGAAAGGGGACAGCTAGTAAAAGCTATCCTGACTAAAGGTGGTCTTCTCCTGTCAAAGGCGCTGGTGATGAGGCCGTCTTGGGCTCCACGATGACCTCCGTCCTGCCCTCCTGCTGGTCTTGGTCTTGTTGCATCGATATGGAAACCTTTGCCTGATGCCTCGGCACTCCGCGCCTACGCTCCCCCCCCTCCTTAGCATAAAAGGGGAAACGAGGACACTGCGCGCGCTGGCGCCCGCCTGGCCTTGGTCGTCATGGCTTGTGTCATGGGAACCTTGCGAGGTACCCCTTGCCTTGATCTCTCCGCCTCCTCGCGAGCCCGCCTGGTGAGGCCTCTCCTGAGGAGGCCTTATGTCGCCTCCCCACGAGGGTCTTGAGCGTTGGTTGATGGAGACGGATCGTACTGGCCACTCGTGGAACCACACAGCGGGCCGCAAGCAGGCAAGTCTAGGGACCCCCGTTCCCAGAACGCCGACAGTAGCCCCCGGGCCCAAGGCGTGCTCGGACTTGTCTTAGCAGCGAAGCCAAAGGGCAAGTGCAGAGCACCGCGGGCCCCAACAGCCTACAGCTTTGGTCGACGCGTGGCGACTGATTGGACGTGGGCGTCTCCGCTTTCACACGCTGCCTCGGCAACTGCCTGACTGACAAAAAGGCTGGAGCGGGCAAGGCTTGCCTTCATTGTTTTCATTCACCTTGCTCTAGATCTCCTTCCTCTGTCCTTGCTTCCGAAATCTCCAGATCCATTTCGATCCCTTCCCTCTCAGCGAGCGATGGCGCCCCGCAAGGCCAGGGTTGATGCACAGCTGATATGTCTCCAACGTATCTATAATTTTTCATTGTTCCATGCTATTATATTACCCCTTTTGGATGTTTATGGGCTTTATTCTACACATTTATATCATTTTTGGGACTAACCTACTAACCGGAGGCCCAACCCGTATTGCTGTATTTTTGCCTATTTCAGTATTTTGAAGAAAATGAATATTAAACGGAGTCCAAACGGAATGAAACCTTCGGGAGAGTGATTTTTGGAACAAACGTGATCCAGAGGACTTGGAGTGCAAGCCAAGAAGCAGCCGAGGAGGCCACGAGGGTGGAGGGCGCGCCCACCCCTACAGGGCATGCCCCCCTATCTCGTGGGCCCCTCGGGCAGCCACCGACCTACTTCTTCCTCCTATATATACCCACGTACCCCGAAAACATCCAGGGAGCCAACAAAAAACAATTTCCACCGCCATAACCTTCTGTATCCGCGAGATCCCATCTTGGAGCCTTCGTCGGCGCTCCGCCGGAGGCGGAATCGACCACGGAGGGCTTCTACATTAACACCATAGCCTCTCCGATGAGTTGTGAGTAGTTTACCACAGACCTTCGGGTCCATACACTACTAGAGAAAATCCTAGTAGCAGCGTGGGTTTTAAGCCTATCAGTAGCGCGGGCAGAAGTGCTACTGATAAGGCTCTACAGCTAAAGTTTAGCAATAGCGCGCCTAGACCCACACTACTGCTAAATTGACTTAGTAGTAGCGCTTCTTCAGAACAGCGCTACTGGTAATTAGTAGTAGCGCTTCTCCTTTCCCGCGCTACTACTATTATTTAGTATTTTATTTCTTTTTTATTTCATGTTTTATTCATACACCTTTACACAAGTTTTCTTACAACAGGAATTTAGAGATTGTTTTTACATCATAATGAGTTATTACATCACGGGGTGAAAGAACCGTGGACTAGTTTCAAGTGGATGTCCATCCACTTGAAGCTAATCCACGGTTCTTTCACCCAATGATATAATAATATCATCATCATCATCATATCATTAACAACTTATCATCATAATACATCATTGTCATATAACACCTCCTCAAGATCATCGTTTTCATCAATGACATCACATAGAAAATTGGTCACTAGTCGTAATCACAAGTACTCCTCATTATCAACTCTAACACATTACCACATAATAAACATATTGTACCTCATAGGACCTACTACATTCGATTAAGACCTACTACATTTTCTAAGGTAAAATAGCAAAAAACAAGATAGCCCCTAACTCTCCATTATGGAGAATGGAGATTAGCCTGTCTCCAATTCTTGCCTTTCGCTGAATGTTACTTCCAAGAACCTCCTTCCGAATGTCCATACATTTCTTCCATTCTTTGATGAACATGTGTTCACCGGTTTTAGAAATCCGATATGCACAGGTGAGCTCCCTATATTTACCTGGAAGTATGTTCAGAACTGTAAGGCGGCCATTCAGATACATCAGATGAGGCACACAACACATAGGGAGTTTCTTTTGAAAAACATAGTAATAACTTCATAGTTAGCAATGATGTACTAGTTTTAGAAGTATGCAAAAGATGCACGGATGTCGTAATAGTAAAAAATCTTACCAGGGTATCTCCAGAGAAGTTACCGTGGTTCAACACGTACACTAGTGGCACGTATTCACCATAATTTGGAGGAGTTCGATAATAGTTATTGTAATCCTCAACAAGAGTACAAAATGCGATAAGATGATTTTTCGCACAGTCTTTGAAGAATCAAAATAAGCTATCAACTATTTTGAAATAAACAATATAAATTAGTTAATAACTATGTTTGAGAAACTCATATTGCGCTACAATTGGAAGCGTATCAACAAGGACCCAAATGTCCATATTGTCTTGCTCGATGTCAGGATCACCATGATCCATGGTGACAATCATACCCTCATAAAAACCATACATTTTGCAAAGTGCTTCCCAATTTTGGCAACCAAAATGGGTTACGCTCTGAGCATTGCACAGATTTACTTCAAAATCCATATCATGATGGGTCCTTAGGTGTATTTTCTTTGTTTCAAAATTTTCATGGTCTTCAAAACCCATACTCTCCAACACATAGCATCTTGCATGGCATGGGATAAGCTAGTCGAATTGTAAAAGATGAAAATTAAACGTTGAAATAGTTTAAGTCATGCTTAATTACAAAAAAAAAACACTTGTCATTGTTGTGTACCGCTTCAACATCGAAGGTTTCCTCGAGCTTAATGCTGAAGTGCCGATCTTCGTACAGCTCAACGAACCTGTCGCACATACCTCGATCGTCGTGGCACCAGCTGCACTCCCCCGGGAGACTGTCGTCGTCCGAGTACGACATTTCCTATGTTCATAATTCAAAGATTAAACTTGTACAATTAAACATATGTACTAAAAACCCTAAATTAGATCATTATTTTTTGAGAAAATCCAGGCCACTCGATATTTCCTACATATTCTAGCACAAGTCATGCCAGAATTCACGAAAAAATCCAGCATGACCTTTGCTAAAAAAGGACATATCGAGCGCCTGAAATTTGCCGGAACAGAAATTAATCAACACTCCGGCAAAACATAGGCCACTCGGAGGTTTAAACTGAACAGGAACGGCCACTTGGGCAACCACATATCCTATTTGAGCAACACAAGATATAGAAACATATTTGGCTGGTCTCACCTCGATGTCGGAGGGGGTCGGTGACTGGGCCAACGGCGGGGATGTCGGAGGGGGTCGGTGACGGGGACGACGGTGGTCACCTGAAACCGTATAAGTTATCACTAATACATCCCGAATAATTGTTTAAACTAAAAAATAACAACAAATATGACATGTTCAACTAGTTTTATTAATTCAACTAGTTCTTACTAAATATAAACTTACTATAAATAGAAAAAACTAGTTCTTTCTAAAAATAAAGTAGTTCAACTAGTTATATTAATTATCTTACTAAAAATAAATTAGTTCTATTAATTCAACTAGTTCAACTAGTTTATTAATTTACTTACTAAAGTAGTTCAACTACAACTAAAGTAGTTCAACTAAAACTACTCTTAATCAAACTACCCTAGTTAACTAGTACCATCACTACTAGTAATTAACATCTACTACTACTAACAACATCTAGTACTAACTAAGCAGAGAGAAAAAGGGGGTGGGGGCGGCAAGGGCGGGATCGAGATCGGGAGGCGGCGGTGCTGGGTGGGCTCGGGTGGCGGCGGTGAGGTCGAGGGCGGTGGGAGGAGGGCTACCGGCGGAGGAGGGAGGAGGGGCGGCCGCAAGCGGAGGGAGGAGGGCGGCGGCAGAGGAGGAAGGGGCGGCCGCAGGCGGAGGGAGGATGTGCGAGGAGGAGGGAGGAGGGATGGAAGGAGGGGAGTACCTCGGCGGCGGACGGACGAAGGTGGCGGCGGTGGCGACGCACGACGACGGTTATCGGCATGCGGGCGAGAGTGAGAGTGTGACTGAGAGAGAGCGTCGGTCGTGCATGTGGGGATAAGATAGGGATAGTTGTAGCACGTTTGCCAAAATGCACTACAGCTAATCTTAATAGCAGTAGCGCTGTGCATTGTTACGCGCTACTGCTAAGTTGGACTACCAGTAGTGCTTTGCATATAAACCGCTACTGCTAAGTGTAACTATACAAAAATACGTCAATGCAAAAATACATTGGCCATCAATGATCTTTTTGTGTACAATCTGAATTGTCAATATGAGTCCTCTCCGGTAGGAACTGGAGAGGACTCATATTGCGGCCAAAAAATTTACACATAGAGTTCAGTGAAGACCAACTAGTTGTGATAGTTTCAGAAATAACATATTTAAGGTGGTAAACACCCTGTTCACAGAGCAAGGTGGGACTAAACTTGTGGGATGATCTTAGCAGTAGCTGTTTTCTTTGAAGTGCGCTGCTGCTAACTTCTATAGCAGTAGCGCGGTTTAGTATAGGGCGCTACTGCTATAACTAGCAGGGGGCGAGGTCATGGCAATTAGAGCAGTAGCCCTGTTTGGCGTGGACGCGCTACTTCTATTTTCCTTTCAGCAGCGCGTTTTGCTATCACGCGCTGCTGCTAAATAGCAGTAGCGTCGTATTTTGAGGAGCGCTGCTGGTAAGATTCTGTGTATAGGCTTTTCCCTAGTAGTGACAGTTATTAGCTAGATGGCTTCTTCTCTCTTTTTGGATCTCAATACCATGTTCTCCCCCTCTCTTGTGGAGATCTATTCGACGTAACTCTTTTTGCAGTGTGTTTGTCGAGATCCGATGAATTGTGTGTTTATGATCAAGTTTATCTATGAGAAATATTTGAATCTCCTCTGAATTCTTGTATGTATGATTGAGTTATCTTTGCAAGTCTCTTTGAATTATTAGTTTGGTTTGGCCTACTAGATTGATCTTTCTTGCAATGGGAGAAGTGCTTAGGTTTGGGTTCAATCTTGTGGTGTCCTTACCCAGTGACAATAGGGGTTGCAAGGCACGTATTGTATTGTTTCCATCGAGGATAAAAAGGTGGGGTTTAGATCATATTGCATGAGTTTATCCCTCTACATCATGTCATCTTTCTTAGTGCGTTACTCTGTTCTTATGAACTTAATACTCTAGATGCATGCTGGATAGCAGGCGATGTGTGGAGTAATAGTAGTAGATGCAGGCAGGAGTCGGTCTATTTGTCGCGGACGTGATGCCTATATACATGATCATGCCTAGATAATCTCATAATTATTCGCTTTTCTATCAATTGCTCGACAGTAATTTGTTCACCCACCGTAATACTTATGCTATCTTGAGAGAAGCCACTAGTGAAACCTATGGCCCCCGGGTCTATCTTTTATCATATAAGCTTTCAATCTACTTTTATTTGCATCTTTACTCTTCCAATCTATATCATAAAATACCAAAAATATATTTATCTTATCATACTATCTCTATCAGATCTCACTTTCGCAAGTGGCCGTGAAGGGATTGACAACCCCTTTATTGCGTTGGTTGCGAGTTCTTTGTTTGTTTGTGTAGGTGCGTGGGACTTTTGAGGAGCCTCCTACTGGATTGATACCTTGGTTTTCAAAAACTGAGGGAAATATTTATGCTACTATTGCTGCATCACCCTTTCCACTTCAAGGGAAACCAACACAAGCTCAAGACATAGCAAGAAGGATTTCTGGAGCCGTTGTCGGGGAGGTCTTCGCTCAAGTCAAGACATACCAAGTACCCATCACAAACTCATCTCCCTCGCATTTACATTATTTGCCATTTGCCTCTCGTTTTCCTCTCCCCCACTTCACCCTTGCCGTTTTATTTGCCCTCTCTTTCCCAATCTTCCTCTCTCTCTTTCGTTAGCCTTCTTCTTCTTCCTCGCTTTTGTTTGCCGTTATCGTTGATATGGACAATAATGATAACATGGAAAATTCTGAGGCTCTGGCTGAAGAACCCCCTATCATGCATACTAAAAAGTTTCGAATCGGTAGTGGTAACATTATTGGAAAAGGTGTTATTCATCATTTCTTTACTTGTGCCGGTGCTTTACCTTCCGTGGGTGGTTCTATTCTTCATAGAACTAGTAGTCTTGCGGATGCTATCGCTATGCTTGTAGTTGAACTTGAAAGAAAATTTATGCATATGCATCCTTGCATACAAAGAATTTCCTCGAATTTTCTAATATTGAGCATTCTTCTGTTAAGCGCACTGTTACTATCTTTTTGGCTCATGAGTTTAGATTTATAATAAGAGAGGCCAAAGAAATCTTTGCACACTATAGGGTGGGCGCCGGTCGTCCTCCCATAGAGGCGATCCTCTTCGATCAAAAGGAAATTAGGCGTTTTCAATCTTCAGACTATGTTGCTTTCAATGAAAACCTTAGAAAAAAGGTTCCTACCAATGTCCTAGTTGATAGAATTTCCGAACTTGATAATGATTTTGCTCTTCGAAATAATGAGCTAGGATACTCTCACGAAATATTGCCAAAAGAACGCTTATAGTGATGAATTAGTTGTGCATTATGAAGGGCCAAAGGAGGAACCCGTTCCTCCTGTGATTTATCTTGGGGACTTTTGTCCTGCTAAATTTAGCCATTTTGATTACTTTTTCTTGCCTCAAAGAAAACTTGCTGCTGAACATAGAGAATATGAGATGAGTTTTCAAGATCTATCTTATTATTATGGTACTACTTAGATCTATCTTCGCTTTTATGCCTAGCTAGGGGCGTTAAACGATAGCGCTAGTTGGGAGGCAACCCAATTTTATTTGTGTTTTTTGCTTTTGTTTCTGTTAGTAATAAATTTTGCATCTACCTTCTGTTCAGATGTCTTTTTATGTTTTAATTAGTGTTTGTGCCAAGTAGAACCTATAGGATAACCTATGATGATAGCTAATTTGATTCTGCTGAAAAAACAGAAACTTTGCACACATGAATTTAGTTTTGTTAAATCACAGAAACGTGCTTTTGCGTTGATTACTTTTACTGTAGATCAATAGACAAATTTTCCAGGACTTCCTATTTTGGTAGGATTTTTAGAGTTCCATAAGTTTGCGTTAGTTACAGATTGCTACAGACTATTCTGCTTTTGACAGATTCTGTTTTTCGTGTGTTGTTTGCTTATTTTGATGCATCTATGGCTAGTATTAAGTGGTATGAACCATAGAGAACTTGGAATACAGTAGGTTTAACACCAATATAAATAAAGAATGAGTTCATTACAGTACCTTATGTGGTGGTTTTGTTTTCTTTCATTAACGGAGCTTATGAGATTTTCTATTGAGTTTTGTGTTGTGAAGTTTTCAAGTTTTGGGTAAAGATTTGATGGACTATGGAATAAGTAGTGGCAAAAGCCTAAGCTTGGGTATGCCCATGGCACCCCAAGATATTCAAGAGTAGCCAAAAGCCTAAGCTTGGGGATGCCCCGGGAAGGCATTCCCTCTTTCGTCTTCGTTCATCGGTAACTTTACTTGGAGCTATATTTTTATGCTCCACATGATATGTGTTTTGCTTGGAGCATCGTGTATGATATTAGTATTTGATTTTTAGTTTACCACAATCATCCTTGCTGTACACACCTTTTGGGAGAATCCCACATGGTTGAAATTTATTAGAATACTCTATGTGCTTCGCTTATATCTTTTGAGCTTGATAGTTTTCGCTCTAGTGCTTCACTTATATCTTTTAGAGCACGGCGGTGGCTTAACTTTGTAGAAATTGCTAGTCTCTCATGATTCACTTATATTATTTTGAGAGTCTCTTAGAACAGCATTGTATTTGCTATGGTTATAAAATTGGTCCTAGAATGGTAGGCATGCAAGTTGGGTATAATAAAAACTATCATAGAAAGTGAATTGGATGCTATGATCAAATTGATACTTGATAATTGTTTTGAGATATGGAGGTAGTGATATTAAAGTCATGCTAGTTAGGTGATTATGAATTTAAAGAATGCTTGTGTTGAAGTTAGTGATTCCCGTAGCATGCACATATGGTGAACCGCTTTGTGATGAAGTTGGAACACAATTTTATTTATTTATTGTCTTCCTTATGAGTGGCGGTCGGGGACGAGCGATGGTCTTTTCCTACCAATCTATCCCCCTAGGAGCATGCGTGTAATACTTTGTTTTTTATTACTTGTAGATTTTTGCAATAAGTATATGAGTTCTTTTGACTAATGTTGAGTCCATTGATTATACGCACTCTCACTCTACCACCATTGCTAGCCTCTCTTGTGCCGAGCAACTTTCGCCGGTACGATACACCCACCATATACCTTCCTCAAAACAGCCCCCATACCTACCTATTATGGCATTCCCATAGCCATTCCGAGATATATTGCCATGCAACTTTCCATCGTTCTGTTTATCTGACACGCATCATCATTGTCATATTGCTCTTTGCATGATCATCTAGTTAACATCGTATTTGTGGCAAGGCCACCTTCATAATTTGCATACATGTCACTCTTGATTCATTGCATATCGCGATACACCGCCGGAGGCATTCATATAGAGTCATATCTTGTTGTAAGTTTTGAGTTGTAATTATTGAGTTGTAAGTAAATAAAAGCGTGATGATCTTCATTATTAGAGCGTTTTCCCAGTGAGAAAAGGATGATGGAGACTATGATTCCCCCACAAGTCGGAATGTGACTTCGGACTTTACAAAAAGAAAAAAAGAAAAAAAAGGCCAACAAAAAAAAAGAAAAAAAGAGAAAAAAAAGAAGAAGAAAAAAGAGAAAAAAAATAGAAAAGAAAAAAAAGAAATGAGAGAAAAGAGAGAAGGGACAATGCTACTATCCTCTTTACCACACTTGTGCTTCAAAGTAGCACCATGATCTTCATGATAGAGAGTCTCATATGTTGTCACTTTCATATACTAGTGGGAATTTTTCATTATAAAACTTGGCTTGTATATTCCAATGATGGGCTTCCTCAAAATGCCCTAGGTCTTCGTGAGCAAGCGAGTTGGATGCACACCCACTTAGTTTCTTTTATTGAGCTTTCATACATTTATAGCTCTAGTGCATCCGTTGCATGGCAATCCCTACTCACTCACATTGATATTTATTAATGGGCATCTCCATAGCCCGTTGATACGCCTAGTTGATGTGAGACTATCTTCTCCTTGTTGTCTTCTCCACAACCACCATTCTATTCCACATATAGTGCTATGTCCATGGCTCATGCTCATGTATTGCATGAAAGTTGAAAAAGTTTGAGATTACTAAAGTATGAAACAATTGCTTGGCTTGTCATCGGGGTTGTGCATGATTAAATACTTTGTGTGATGAAGATAGAGCAATAGCCAGACTATATGATTTTGTTGGGATAACTTTCTTTAACCATGTTATTTTGAGAAGACATGATTGCTTTGATTAAGTATGCTTGAAGTATTACTATTTCTTATGTCAATATGAACTTTTATTTTGAATCATTTGGATCTGAACATTCATGCCACAATAAAGAAAATTACATTAAAAATTATGCTAGGTAGCATTCCACATCAAAAATTCTTCTTTTATCATTTACCTACTCGAGGACGAGCAGGAATTAAGCTTGGGGTGCTTGATACGTCTCCAACGTATCTATAATTTTTTATTGTTCCATGCTATTATATTACCCCTTTTGGATGTTTATGGGCCTATTCTACACACTTATATCATTTTTGGGACTAACCTACTAACCGGAGGCTCAGCCCGTATTGCTGTGTTTTTGCCTATTTCGGTATTTCGAAGAAAAGGAATATCAAACAGAGTCCAAACGGAATGAAACCTTCGGGAGTGTGATTTTTGGAACAAACATGATCGAGAGGACTTGGAGTGCAAGCCAAGAAGCAGCCGAGGCGGCCATGAGGGTGGAGGGCGCGCCCCCTATCTCGTGGGCCCCTCGGGCGGCCACCGACCTACTTCTTCCTCCTAAATATACCCACGTAACCCGAAAACATCCAGGGAGCCAACAAAAAACAATTTCCACCGCCGTAACCTTCTGTATCCGCGAGATCCCATCTTGGAACCTTCGCCGGTGCTCCGCCGGAAGGGGAATCGACCACGGAGAACTTCTACATCAACACCATAGCCTCTTCGATGAGTTGTGAGTAGTTTACCACAGACCTTCGGGTCCATAGTTATTAGCTAGATGGCTTCTTCTCTCTTTTTGGATCTCAATACCATGTTCTCCCCCTCTCTTGTGGAGATCTATTCGATGTACCTATTTTTGCGGTGTGTTTGTCGAGATCCGATGAATTGTGGGTTGATGATCAAGTTTATCTATGAGAAATATTTGAATCTCCTCTGAATTCTTTTATGTATGATTGAGTTATCTTTGCAAGTCTCTTCAAATTATCAGTTTGGTTTGGCCTACTAGATTGATCTTTCTTGCAATGGGAGAAGTGCTTAGCTTTGGGTTCAATCTTGCGGTGTCCTTACCCAGTGACAATAGGGGTTGCAAGGCACGTATTGTATTGTTGCCATCGAGGATAAAAAGGTGGGGTTTATATCATATTGCATGAGTTTATCCCTCTACATCATGTCATCTTTCTTAATGCGTTACTCTGTTCTTATGAACTTAATACTCTAGATGCATGCTGGATAGCGTTCAATGTGTGGAGTAATAGTAGTAGATGCAGGCAGGAGTCGGTCTACTTGTCATGGACGTGATGCCTATATACATGATCATGCCTAGATAATCTCATAATTATTCGCTTTTCTATCAATTGCTCGACGGTAATTTGTTCACCCACCGTAATACTTATGCTATCTTGAGAGAAGCCACTAGTGAAACCTATGGCCCCCGGGTCTATCTTTTATCATATAAGCTTTCAATTTACTTTTATTTGCATCTTTACTCTTCCAATCTATATCATAAAATACCAAAAATATATTTATCTTATCATACTATCTCTATCAGATCTCACTTTGGCAAGTGGCCATGAAGGGATTGACAACCCCTTTATTGTGTTGGTTACGAGTTCTTTGTTTGTTTGTGTAGGTGTGTGGGACTTTTGAGGAGCCTCCTACTGGATTGATACCTTGGTTCTCAAAAACTGAGGGAAATACTTATGCTACTATTACTGCATCACCCTTTCCTCTTCAAGGAAAACCAACGCAAGCTCAAGACGTAGCAGCAGTCAGCTTGGTACGCGTCGGCCCTGGACGCCCCCAATGTGTTCGAGAAGAATCTCATCGCCATGCGCCTGCTGACGGGGCTGGAGAGCAACGAAAAGGGGGAGACCAAACTCCAGGCTGGCTCCGCCGTGACGGAGGCTCAGGGGAGCACTTTCTACCCCTTCTTCACGAACATCGTCGTTGCAGGCCTGGTTCCTCCCTTCTTCGACTTCTTGTATGCTGTCCTCCGCCATTACAGGTTGCAGGCCCTTTATCTCCATCCCAACTCCGTCCTTCTCTTGTCGATTTTCGCCTACTACTGCGAGGCGCATGTTGGGGTGATGCCGTCTGTGGCTTTGCTGTGCCACTTCTTCCTCCTTCGAACCAACGGCGACAACACCTCGGCTTGCACCAATTTCATCACGTACGGCAAGGCCAACACAATCTTGAAGGCCGAGAAGAGGGCCGACAGCTTTCGGAGCAAGTGGGTCATGATGGACGCCAAGTGTGTCCACCCCTGGTTGGCGCTGCCAACGGAGATGCCCCAGCTTGACGAAGGGTGGTCTCGGGTGAAGCTCGCTGACGATCGGGCGAAGTTGGTGATGGAGAAGATGAACGTCGACCTGAAGCCCGACAACGTGACGGCGGCGAAGCTGATGGGGGCCGCGCTCCTGAGGGAGTTCTTGATGCAGCGGGTGGCTCCGCTTCAGGCGCAATCACGCCCCTTGTGGATGCTTGATGGTGCAGACGACAAGCTTCGCCTGAATTCGGCGGCTCTGGCTGATGAGGATCTGGCCGCAGCTCTCCGCCTCTTGGTCGGGGATGATCAGGAGCATCCGCCAAATGCCCCTGTCCCTTTGTTCCTCCGCGAGGACAGGGCGCAGGTGGTGGCTGCCATGCCCACCTTTGACAGATGCGGCTTGGTGCCGGCGGCCGCCCTCTGTGGTCCGGGGGGCGACGGTGCCGGTGGACGTGTCTTCGGGTGACTCCCGTAGAGGAGGAGGTGGAGAGGAAGAAGATGAGGAGCGCGACTCGGAGGCGACCCACGAGGGGACGCGGGAGACCTCTCCCCCGCGCAGGGCCGACATCCTCCGCACCTTGCCAGACGACGAGGAGGCCGACGCCACCCCAGAGGAGGAGGATCCGCCCGCGATCCCGGGGAAGGACAGGTCGGTGCTAATCACCCGAGAGGCTGCTTCTGCCCAGATGCCGCCTGGAGCCGCTTCTAGCCCTTCTGCTGCGCCTTCCTTTGCTCCTGGAGCCCTTGCGGCTGCGCCCCTAACCATGAGGCTCTCGGGCTTCAAGCTCAGCAAGAGGAGGGTGAACTACTCTACGGTAGACCAGTAAGTGTCCGTGCTCCATCTTGCTCTTGATTATGCCACTGGTACTTGACTTCTCCATTGATTGGTTAGGCCGCCGCCTGCAGCGAAGAAGAGGTAGGGGGACGCGGTGACGCTGTCTGGGGCGGATCCTCCACCGCGGCCGCACCTTCTTCTATGGGGAGGGGAGGTGACGGCGTTCGCACCTCCCCTGCTCGGTCATCCTCGCGAGGCCTGTAGGAGCGCCCTGGTGGGGAGCCAGCCCCCATGTCCCCGCTGGCTCCGGAGGTGCCAATACCCGATGCTGTTGCTGAGGTACCCAAGGCTCAGGAGCCCCCAGTCTCCCGAGCCATGGTTACGCTGCTGCCTCCCGCTTCTGCTGCGCCGCTGGTTCCAGGTCCTTCTGCCTCCTCTGATGTCTTGGAACGTGCCCTTTCTGAGATGGCCCAGCTGCGAGAAGACCTCTAGGGCACCGACTCCCATCTGGTGGCCGGGCATCTAGAGTTGGTTTCCGACTGGCTTTACTTTGATGCCTCTGTCTGAGCGGCCCTGGGCGGGTCGCGGCAGCCTCTAAGAAGGAGAAGCAGGCCGCCACCCAAGTCGTGGCTGCTCGCGAGGTGGCGCTGAAGGATGCCACGGCCGCTCAAGACCGCTGCAAGGTACTGGAGGCCGAGCTGCAGGATTTGCACAATAAGCACGCCGAAGAAGCTCGCGGCCGCCAAGCGGCGGAGGAGAGGATGAAGGCTCGGGAGGACGCCATCAGGGACCGCAATGCCGAGCTAGCGTGTTTGGCGGAGAAGCAGACCACTGAGCGTGTCTGGCTGGAAACGCTGGAGCAGGAGGTGAGGGCGGAGAAGGCCGAGCTCGACGCAAAGGCGAAGGTCCTGGCCGAGGACCGCGCGGCCTTTGCACTCCTCGAGGAGAGGTCTCGCGTAGCGTTGAAGGCGCTCTATGAGAAGGGCCTGGAGAAGCCGCTGGCTACCGACGAAGATGCCCCGCCCAGCTGCTTCCTTACATGGTCAAGGCGCTTGAGGAAGTCGTGAGCGGCGTCGGCCCCATGGAATAGGTGGAAGCTCGCATCCTTTATTCCGCAGCACTGACACACGTCTTCGGCCATCTCCACCTCCAAGACCCTGACGCCAACCTGGACGAGCTACTGGAGCCTGTGGACGGTGAGTGCTACGCCGCTGCTGCTGAAGCCGTGAAGGGCCATGTGGAGGCCTTGCTGGGGAGGTTCCGCGCCTTCACTCCTGCGCCCATGGCAGGTAGTGTTGCTGATCCTGCGGCCCCGAGTGGTGGCACGGGCGGTACCACCACGGGGGTGGAGTCCCTGACGGGCGACGGCGATATCCAAGGGTGACAGCATCTTTCCTGCTTAATTCCTGCAATGTGCACCATGCCTCATGGAGGCATTTAAACTTGCGTCTGGTATTGTGAAGACAATTATGGTTTCTAATATTTGCTTCGAGATTTGCTTCGAGATTTTGCGGTTTCCTTCCTATTTGCTTTACGTTTTACGTCGGCAGAGCCCGGCCCCGTGCATACCTCAACTGTCCTTGGCCCCGACTGGATCACTAGGACGGGACCAAGGAGTGAGGGCTACGTGAAAAGTTAGGCTCCTGAGTTGTGATGCTTAGGAGTCCCCTTGACGCGCAAATAGCAAATAGTGAGGAAACATAGTAGTAGATCTGGCGTTCTACGTCGGCAGAGCCCAGCCCCGCGCATACCTCAACCACCGTTAGCCCCGACCGGATCACCAGAACGGGACCAAGGAGTGAGGGGCTACGTGACCAGTTAGGCTCCTGAGTCGCGATGCTTAGGAGTCCCCCTTGACGTTCAAACGACCCTTCATACCTTGGCTCCGCCCAGCGAGGGGCGCGCGACGTCCAGGTCCGGAGGACCTGGCTGGGTGGCGTACGCTCGGGCGTGACACGGGTGCAGCCCCCGTGCCCAGCCCCCTTGCGCGACGCTCCCGAGGGGAGGTGTTGCGATGAGGCCAGACAATGAGCTCTAGGCTCCCTGAGGTTGATATGGTTGTGGGGCCACTGAAAGTGCAACTATCCCTAGGTGGTTTTGGTAATTCATAACAACTTATAGCTCATTGAGCTAATGCTATTCCAAGACAAATATTTCAGGAAAGCTCGATGAATGGCATGGCATGGATGATGAAAGTGGATCCCTCAAAATATTAAGGACAAAAGATTGGCTCAAGCTCAAAAGCTCAAGACTCTACATTTTACATTTTAGTGATCCAATATCACATTGAGTCTATAGGAAAAGCCAATACTATCAAGGAAGCATGAGGTGTTGCTTAATGAGCCTCTTGCTTCAAGTGCTTAGTGATATGCTCCAAAAACCCTCAACTACTTTCTCACATACGCATATGACCTAAACCTAAAGTCAAAATTGGTCCTACCGATTCTTTCTATCCGGCACCACCGAGTTCAAATGTCATAGCCACTGCCACAAACCCTAGGCAAATCGGTCTCACCGATAGGGATCTCGGTTTCACCGAGATTGGATTGTAATCCCTCTATTTCCCTTCGTAACGTTTCGGTCTAACCGAAGTGAGCGATCGGTCCCACCGAGATTGCAATGTAAACTCCATGTTTCCCTTTCGTAACATTTCGGTCCCACCGAAAAGAGCGAATCGGTCCCACCGAGTTTACCTGACCAACTCTCTGGTTAGCTAATTACCAAAATTGGTCTCACCGAGATTGTGTAATCGGTCTCATCGAGATTACGTTATGCCCTAACCCTAATCATATTGGTCCTACCGAGTTGCATGTCGGTCCCACCGAAAATCCTAACGGTCACTAGATTTGCTAAATCGGTCCGACCGAGTTTGTTGATTCGGTCCCACCGACTTTTGTAAATCGTGTGTAACGGTTAGATTTTGTGTGGAGGCTATATATACCCCTCCACCTCCTCTTCATTCGTGGAGAGAGCCATCAGAACAAACCTACACTTCCAACTTACCAGTTCTAAGAGAGAACCACCTACTCATGTGTTGAGGCCAAGATATTCCATTCCTACCATATGAATCTTGATCTCTAGCCTTCCCCAAGTTGCTTTCCAGTCAAATCTTCTTTCCACCGGATCCAAATCCTATGAGAGAGAGTTGAGTGTTGGGGAGACTGTCATTTGAAGCACAAGAGCAAGGAGTTCATCATCAACGCACCATTTGTTACTTCTTGGAGAGTGGTGTCTCCTAGATTGGCTAGGTGTCACTTGGGAGCCTCCGACAAGATTGTGGAGTTGAACCAAGGAGTTTGTAAGGGCAAGGAGATTGCCTACTATGTGAAGATCTACCGCTAGTGAGGCAAGTCCTTCATGGGCGACGGCCATGGTGGGATAGACAAGGTTGCTTCTTCGTGGACCCTTCGTGGGTGGAGCCCTCCGTGGACTCGCGCAACCGTTACCCTTCGTGGGTTGAAGTCTCCATCAACGTGGATGTACGATAGCACCACCTATCGGAACCACGACAAAAACATCCGTGTCTCCAATTGCGTTTGAATCCTCCAAACCCTTCCCTTTACATTCTTGCAAGTTGCATGCTTTAATTTCCGCTGCTCATATACTCTTTGCATGCTTGCTTGAATTGTGTGAAGATTGCTTGACTTGCCCAAAGATAGCTAAAATCTGCCAAAGTCTAAAATTGGGAAAAGGTTAAGTTTTTAATTGGTCAAGTAGTCTAATCACTCCCCCCCCCCACTAGACATACTTCAAGGTCCTACAAGTGGTATCAGAGCTTTGGTCTCCATTTGCTTTGATTTCCATAGCTTTTGGTGGTCATAGCCTTGGTTTCACAACCTAGGAGAGTATGGCGTCTTGCAAGGGAAATTATCACCGTAGAGGTCCTTACTTTGATGGTACTAATTTTGCTAGTTGGAAGCATAAGATGAAAATGCATATTCTTGGACATAACCCCGCCGTTTGGGCTATTGTGTGTATTGGCTTGCAAGGTGAATTCTTTGATGGGAGAGAGCCGAACCGTGAAGCTAGTGCGGATGAATTGAAGATGCTGCAATGCAACGCTCAAGCTTGTGATATCCTCTTCAATGGCTTGTCCCCCGAAGAATTCAACAAAATTAGCCGTCTTGAGAATGCAAAGGAAATTTGGGATACTTTGATTGATATGCATGAAGGTACCGACTCCATCAAGGAATCCAAGTTGGATGTGCTCCAAAGTCAGCTTGACAAGTTCAAAATGAAGGATGGTGAAGGTGTCGCTGAAATGTACTCTAGGCTTGCTCTTCTCACAAATGAGATTGCCGGCTTAGGAAGTGAAGAGATGACCGACAGATTCATCATCAAGAAGATCCTAAGAGCATTGGATGGAAAGTATGATACCATGTGCACATTGATCCAAATGATGCCAAATTACAAAGATCTCAAGCCAACTGAAGTCATTGGAAGAATTGTTGCTCATGAGATGTCACTCAAGGATAAGGAGGAACTTCACAACAAGTCAAGTGGTTCTTACAAAGCCTCATGTGAAGCCCCCACATCATCAAGTGAGAAACAAACCTTCAATGAAGAATTGAGCTTAATGGTGAAGAACTTCAACAAATTCTACAAGAGTAGAAACAAAGAAAGAAGCTCTAAGTCAAGGTCCTACAATGACAAAAGGTCTTCTAGTCGAGAGCGCAATTGCTACAATTGTGGGAGACCCGGACACTATTCCAATGAGTGTACGACACCCTACAAAAGAAGAGAAGATTCTCGAAAAAGAAGAAGTAGAAGGGAAGAATCACCTCCAAGAGAGAGGTGGAGTAGAGATGATCGTTATGAACGAAGACCCTCACGGAGAAGCAAGGATTCGGAAAGGAAGGCCAAGTCATCAAAGAGCTACACAAAACAAAGACATCAAGCTCATGTTGGTGAGTGGGTATCCGGCTCTGACTCCGAAAATCACTCCGAGAGAAGCTATCACTCCGACTCCGAATATACTCAAGATGAAGGTGTTGCCGGTCTAGCACTTGTGTCAACCAACTCCTACGACATATTTGATTCACCAAATGAAGGAATTGGAAGATGCTTCATGGCCAAAGGTCCTAAGGTAACACACCCCAAGTATGTTGATTTTAATAGTGATGAAGATGACTTGTTAGGTGATGATGATTTACTTATTGACAACTCTAGTAATGAATACTATGATGAAACGTCAATTAATCATGCTAATCAAGATAAAACGAATGACAATGATAAGGAGAAGATTGAGCTTTTAACTAAAGAACTAGACACTCTCAAGTTAGCTCATGAAACTATCTTCGAAGATCATCGAGAACTTTTAAGGGCTCATGAGAAGTTACGCTTTGAAAAGCTCAGTCTTGAGCAAGAGCATGAGTTCTTAAAGGCAATCAATGATGATTTCCGTAAGAAAAGTTCTTCTTACATTGCCAAGCGTTTACTCTTATCTAGTTACATGCCTCAAGTCAAGTCTAGTAACAAGAACACGAAAGATTCGTTCTCTAGTAGTAACAATAATAATGCTAAATCCAATATTGTTGCTTCTAGTAGTTCTCTTGATTCCACTACTGATTCCCTTAGCCAAGTTACACTTGAGCAAGAAAATAGCTTATTGAAGGGAATTATAGAGAAAGGTGTATACAAGAGCCTTGCCGGGAGTAAGCAATTCGAGAAAATTGTACGCAAGCAAGGAAGGCACCGGAAGAATCAAGGTGTTGGTTTTGAACGAAAGTTCAATGCCAATGGAGTTGAGTGGGAAGAAGATCAATACCCCAAGATGAAGTTTGTTCCTCAACAAGAGAAGTATGATCCTACTTCCTTCAAGGGAACACAAGCACAAGATGATCTTCCACCACAAGACCACAAGAACAAAGGCAAGGACAAGCTTCAAGAGGAGATTGATGCATTTGAAGAAGCACCTAAGGCCTTGGTCAAGTGGGTTCCCAAGACTACGTCAAGTTCTACTTCATCAAGTATAACTACAACTACAAGGATTCCCATCAAGATGATGTGGATCCCGAAGAAGAAGAACTAGAGTGTTCTTGAGGGTGACTCCACCAACATTCTTCACTCATATCATTATGGCAAGGACAAGTGCAATCAACTTCCATATCTGGCACTAGTTCAAGGAGTCACAAACCCTCATGTTGGTAAGGCAAGGGACAAGGTAACCTAATGTTTACATGGACATCATTTGTGTGTGCATCACTCTATGTCTATGGATATTCTTGTTTTTTCCTTGTGGGACTAACCCATGTAGGTATTGAAAGTGCAACTCACTCAAAAGGATTGCTCCAAATGATCTACATCAACGTTGAGTATCCACATCTTCAACACCTACATGAATTCATCATTGACAAAACCCAAGGTTAGTTCATCCCTCCAAGGGGGGATCTCACATCTAGGGGGAGCTTAACTCTAAGAATTGATTCAAAGCAACTCTAATGATGTGATCACATCAATGCATTATGTAAAAGTGGTAACCCCACTTGAGCTTAAACGATGAGTATGACCTATGATCAAATGTTCTCATTTGACTCCTAAGTCAATATACCCATATATAGATGACCTAGTCATCGCCAATTGTTTGATAGATGCTAGAATTGGTTGTGCATGATTTGCCACATATTTCATTTGCCATTTTATTGTGTGAGCATGTTGGTTGCATACTTTACTCATTCGAGGACATCCGCTTGTTGTTTTGATTGATTGGTTTCTTTTTCTTTGGCCAAGTGGATGGACAAGAATGCCTAAGAACCTTCTCTAGCTATCTATGCTTTTCTCGTCTCAAACTCTATTCATGCTACATCACAAAATTTGATCAAGTCAGATTCGAACCACTCTGTGTGAGGAGCACTCGGAGTCCCCGATTCATCATAGACTTAAACTTCCAAAACTTCTTATGTGTTTCAGTCTGACCGATTCTTCCATTTCGGTCATACCGAGATCACTAAGTCGATCTAGGTTTTCGATCTCGGTGCAACCGATTTGAACTTTTCGGTCACACCGAGTTGCTGTAACTGTTAACAGTTATGCATCTTGGTGCCACCGAGTCATTCCACTCGGTCACACCGACAGTGTCGGGCTATATATTCACATGGGCAAAATTTGGAAAACTTTCTCCAAACCTCTTCGCCGGTGCATAGCTCGCTCTGCCTTCTAGGTCTCCGGCTCGTCGACTTCGTCGCCAGCCGCCTCCTGTCACTGGTCTCCGCCACCGTCAACGGATTTCATCTCCGTCGTTGCCGCCGTAGCGAGTTCATCGCCGAACTAGGGTATGAACTCGATCATAGTGCTATCCTCGTCTGATTCTCAGTACATTGTGTTCATTATGATTCTTGCCATGATTGAAACACCTCTATCCAGTCAAAACAATCCTTAGAATAGATGCGATTTGAAAATTTAGGGTTAGGTTGCCGCCGAAACCATCTCGGACCCACCGAGTTGAAAAACTCGGTCCCACCGATTCGGCTAACGCCATTGCACCAGTACCTCTCGGTCTGACCGCGAATTGCTAATCGGTGTGACCGATTTTAAAATTTTGTGAAACCCTAGCAGTCTCGGTGCCACCGAACTGTGACTCGGTCTGACCGAGTTCACTAGTTTAGGTTCCAAAACTTCTTAGGTATCACCGAGTTTGAAAATCGGTTGATCCAAAATGCTTTCTATGGAAAACTAAAACTAAGTTTTGAATCATTTTTTTGCAAAAAAATCTCTGCATTTTGTGATGCTCATCAACTCTATCTCATCTATAACTATTCACAGGGTCAGCAGTCAGTGTATTCAACATGTCAGACCAAAGTGACAGCCAGAACAGGGAAGAAGAGCAGATTCACATGAGTGAGTGCACTAGTCCCTCTAGCACTTCAGATGATGGCAGCAGAAGCACTCCCAGCAATTTGCCCAAAGCTGCCACCAGAACAAGGAAGAAAAGAACCTCAGAATCTAAGGATGAGGATTATGTGGCAGCTGAAGATGAGGCCACTTCCAAGAAGAAGGTGGTCAAGAAAGAATATGGTTTAGCTGCAGCCACTAAGCCAGTAGTGCAGAAGAAGGCACCTGCAAGAAGGATTCCCACTTCCAAACCCAGGAAGGTTGCCACTCGAGAAACCATGAAGTTTACTATTGAATCAGAAGATGAAGCTGCTGGTCAAGACAAAAAGAAAAAGAGAGTCAGAACCACTACTGCCAAAGTTCTTGGCAATCCCTCTATGAGGAGAGACTCTGAAGAAGAGGAAGGAGAGGTTGCTGCACCAGCACCCAAGGCACAAAAGCTGATGGGTGATGCTATAAGGTCAGGGCTACAACATCAAAGCCCAAAGAAGCACCCAAAGTTGCCTCCAAGTACAGGAATGCTCCTAAGAGGAATACTAGGAGTATACCAGCTGCTGAGAAGAACAAGGCCCCAGTGCTTGAAACTGTTGCTGAGGAAGAAGAAGATGAAGAACATGTGTTGAGAAAGCTGAAGCCCAAGATTCCAGACCACAATGATGCTCATCCTGTGGCTGAGAACATGAAGCTGAGAAAGGATGCAGGACTCAGAAAGTGGAGGTTGTCTGATCCCTATGCTATCAGGAGAAGGACTCCTGTTGATTACAGGTTCCACACAAAGGAACAGCAGGATTTCTATGAGACAGTGTTGTTGGACAAGAAGCCTATAGTTTGTGACATGAGATGGGTCGACTGGACCTACATGAAGGAGAATGAGGAACACTATCCTGGAGTGCAAGACAGTTTCATTACTTGTGGAGTTGCAGACTTTGTTGGGCAGAAGCTCACAAAGTGGAATGATGAGCTCATTATGCAATTCTACTCCATAGCACATTTCTATCCAGATGGCAGGATAGTTTGGATGTCTGAAGGTACGAGATATCAATAAACTATTGAGGAATTGGCCAATCTGATCAATGCCCCAAACGAGAGTGAAGATGACTTGGATGTATATGCCAAGAAGAAGATGGATCACAACTCCATGGCTCATATGTACAAGGAGATCCCAGATGCTGCAGTTGAGACACATAAATTTGGATATGTACACTATCTTCTGTCAGGGCTGCCAACGATCAACTGGATCCTAAGGCACACTCTATTGCCCAAGTCAGGTGACCACAACATGATCAGAGGGCATGCAATTAATTTTCACTTGTTTGATGTGCCACAGAAATTCAAGGTCATGAGCCTCATGGTTGAGACTATCAAGAGGACAACAGCAGACCAAAAGAGAAGTTGTGGATATGCCCCACAAATTCAGGAGTTGATTAACTCAAAGATGGGCACAGGAAAATATCTGTTGGATAAGGAACACTTTGTTCTCTATCCAGACTTTGAGGACAATCAAGTTGTGATGAATGAGAATGAACCATCATTAGTACAAGCTCAAGAGAAGAAGGAGAAAGTAAAGAAAGAGAAGTCTGCCAAGATGCCTACTCAAGAGGAGGCATCTGAATACTTTTTGAAGAACAAGCAGGAGCAGCTTTGTTACTTGATAGCATCAACTCTGAGGATTAAGAAATGGTTGGCCACCCTAACTCAAAACCAGGAGGGCCTGGAAAGAATCATGGAACAAAAATTCTATGATTTAGATGTCAAAGTAACTGAGATTCAGTCAGTTGTGGAGCAGCTACAGGATGACATGCAGGAGAGGAAGGGCAAGACAACTACAGGTGCATTTGCCAGAGTGCCTCGAGCCTAGAGATCAGCTGCAGTGCATGTGATTGATGCCAGAGCCACTTCATCTGCACCAGCTACAGCTCCTACAGTTCCAGTGCAACCAGCTCCAGCACCAACTCCTCCAGCTCCATCCACATCAACTGAAGTCTTCGTCAAAGGAGCCATCTCTACACCACCAACTGAAGACCAAGCCTGAGAGACGATATAGTACTATGCATTTTCTAGGAACTTTTTGGTAACTTCTGGCCAAAGGGGGAGAAAAATGTATAGATCATAGGCTTTGAGAGAGAGAGTTTGCTTTTGTTCTCTCTTGTCTTCTTGGTTGAACTTTGTTTGCTTTTGATTGCTTGAGATACTATGCCATTATATGTGAGACATTGATGATCATGTGTTTGATCATAAGCTACACCTATGCTTGTTAAATGATATTATCTTACTTATCCTTATATGATCAGTCACTTTGCTTGGTGATGAGTGCATGTATTCAATCTTTATTATTTTGAGTGCTCCACCAAGATGTATGTGACATGGAAGAGTAACCCATGAGCCTAATTCCTTGTGCATTTGCAGTCCAAAGAAAATCTTAAACTATGCACAAATTTAGGGGGAGCTCTTGCTTATCACATACTTCTCAAAGCGACGATGTTTTTCAATCTTATTATCATTTGTCGAAGCTTTGATCTATATGTTGTCATCAATTACCAAAAAGGGGGAGATTGAAAGTGCAACTATCCCTAGGTGGTTTTGGTAATTCATAACAGCATATAGCTCATTGAGCTAATGCTATTCCAAGACAAATATTTCAGGAAAGCTCAATGAATTGCATGGCATGGATGATGAAAGTGGATCCCTCAAAAATATTAAGGACAAAGGATTGGCTAAAGCTCAAAAGCTCAAGACTCTACATTTTACATTCTAGTGATCCAAGATCACATTGAGTCTATAGGAAAAGCCAATACTATCAAGGAGGGATGAGGTGTTGCTTAATGAGCCTCATGCTTCAAGTGCTTAGTGATATGCTCCAAAAACCCTCAACTACTTTCTCACATCCACATATGACCTAAACCAAAAGTCAAAATCGGTCCTACCGATTCTTTCTATCCAGCGCCACCGAGTTCAAATGTCATAGCCACTGCCACAAACCCTAGGCAAATCGGTCTCACCGATAGGGATCTCGGTCTCACCGAGATGGGATTGTAATATCTCTGTTTCCCTTCATAACGTTTCGGTCTAACCGAAGTGAGCGATCGGTCCCACCGAGATTGCAATGTAATCTCCCTGTTTCCCTTTCATAACGTTTCAGTCTCATCGAAAAGAGCGAATCGGTCCCACCGAGTTTACCTGACCAACTCTCTGGTTAGCTAATTACCAAAATCGGTCTCACCGAGTTTGTGTAGTCTGTCTCACCGAGATTACGTTATTCCCTAAGCCTAATCATATCGGTCCTACCGAGTTGCATGTCGGTCCCACCAAAAATCCTAACGGTCACTAGATTTGCTAAATCGGTCCGATTGAGTTTGTTGATTTGGTCACACCGAGTTTGGTAAATTGTGTGTAACGGTTAGATTCTGTGTGGAGGCTATATATACCCCTCCACCTCCTCTTCATTCATGGAGAGAGCCATCAGAACAAACCTACACTTCCAACTTACAAGTTCTGAGAGAGAACCACCTACTCATGTGTTGAGGCCAAGATATTCCATTCCTACCATATGAATCTTGATCTCTAGCCTTCCCCAAGTTGCTTTCCACTCAAATCTCCTTTCCACGAGATCCAAATCCTATGAGAGAGATTTGAGTGTTGGGGAGACTATCATTTGAAGCACAAGAGCAAGGAGTTCATCATCAACGCACCATTTGTTACTTCTTAGAGAGTGGTGTCTCCTAGATTGGCTAGGTGTCACTTGGGAGCCTCCGACAAGATTGTGGAGTTGAACCAAGGAGTTTGTAAGGGCAAGGAGATCGCCTACTTCGTGAAGATCTACCGCTAGTGAGGCAAGTCCTTCATGGGCGACGACCATGGTGGGATAGACAAGGTTGCTTCTTTGTGGACCCTTCGTGGGTGGAGCCCTCCGTGGACTCGCGCAACCGTTACCCTTCGTGGGTTGAAGTCTCCATCAACGTGGATGTACGATAGCACCACCTATCGAAACCACGACAAAAACATCAGTGTCTCCAATTGCGTTGGAATCCTCCAAATTAACCCTTCCCTTTACATTCTTGCAAGTTGCATGCTTTAATTTCCGCTGCTCATATACTCTTTGCATGCTTGCTTGAATTGTGTGAAGATTGCTTGACTTGTCCAAAGATAGCTAAAATCTGCCAAAGTCTAAAATTGGGAAAAGGTTAAGTTTTTTATTGGTCAAGTAGTCTAATCACCCCCCTCTAGACATACTTCAAGGTCCTACAGCTGCCCTTAGTTGTTTATCACCAGCGCGGAGCATAGCACTTCCGTATGTGTACGGGCATGGCCGCTCCTCAGCAGTGTCGTTAGCCAGCGCGAAGCATGGTGCTTCCACTGATGCGTCAGAGGGGGGCTCCCTCTGGGGTGAGCCCCCCGGGGCGTGTACAGCCCGCCCTGACATGTGGCTTGCACGGTAGGGCTAGACGAGGCATATCTAGGCACTCATGAGCCAGCGCGGGACTCACAAGGCCCTACCTCAAGGCGCGTTGCGCCTGGTCTTGGATCTTTGACAGATGTGAGTTCCTGCGAGACGGTTAGGTACAAATGCTATGTGTCCTCAGGTCCCGCCCTCGAGAGAGCTCAGCCGCCGCTGGTATGCCAGGTCGCGATGCCATGGTCAAGGCCAGGGGTGAGGGCTGGAGAGCCAGTAAGAGCTCCTGAGTGGTGATGCTCAGGAGCCCCCCTTTCAACGCGCAAGCAAATTGCATGAGGGAGAGAGGGGGCTTGTGGTAGGCGGTAATCGAACATGTGATAATCACAGGTAGATTAGGCATGAAAGGCAATCAACTTAGGTAAATGCAGAATGGATACATGCCATCGAGTCAGACCCGAGCGGCTTGGGGATGATGCAGCCCGTGGGGCGCCCCGAACAAGGTAAGCTAAAAACATAAAAGAGATACATGCCGCAGGGACGGACCCACACGGCCTGGGAATAATGCAGCCTGAGGGCGCTCCCAGTTGAAATGAACTTGGAAGATGTCACCTGGTTCCATTGTAGAGGGGGTGTTGGGGCAGCTGAAGATGCGCGGTGAAGGGGCCAACCCTCACGAGCCACCGGGGCCCTGAGCCTCAGGAGGCTCTGGAGGTCCAGGTTGTTCCTTGAGGACCGTCTCCATCTCTGCTAGGACCGCGTGGTGCCTGGCCTGCTGAGTTGCCAGGATGCTCCGCAGGTGACGCTGGTAGGTGCAGCCGCGTTCGGCAGGCGGAAAGGCATGCGAACGTAGCTGTGTGGCGGACCCTCGCACCGTCCCACGCGCGAAGGCCAGAAGCGCTCCTGAGATGCAGCTCGGTTGAGCCCTGGGATGTCGACGCAGACGCGCAGCCCACCATCCTCGCCTAGATGGGGAGCCGCGCCGGGTAGGCGGCGGTCGCCGCACATGGCCCTTGCTTCCTGAAGCTCCTGAGTGGTCTTGGCGTAGAACTCCTGAATGTTGGGCTTCCCAAGCCATGTGCCTTCCTGAGGGAAACGTGCCGTGCAGCACTCCTCCAAGTGGTGCTCGAGCGCCTCCCTCGTGATGTTGGCAAGGTCCGAGGCCCTCCAGAGGAGAGCCCCCGAGCCCTGCCCTAGGAGGGCGCCGGGCACGCCTTCCTATGCGATGGAAGGAGGTGCCCCATGCACGGGCGCGGATCCTAACGCGACACCACCCGAGATGCCAACCTCCTGAAGCCTTGTGCGGAGCGGTTGCTTCTTCTTCTTGGGGATGGCCTCAGGAGGGTTCTCGCCCTTGCTGTCCGGGTCCTCAATTGATGCAGCTTGGAAGGCATGCTCGAGGGAGCACATGGCATCTCTCTCTTCGCAGGGGACCGTGATGATTCTACCGCTTCCTGGCATCTTGAGGATGTTGTAGCCGTGGTGGGTCACCGCCATGAACATGGCCAGGGCTGGATACCCAAGGATGGACAGAGCTGAAGGTGATGGCGCACTTAGACCACCTAAGCGGGCGCGTGGCCTCGAGCCTGGGGAGGACTGCATTCACCTCGTGAGAAAACTGCTTGAAGATGCGCTGAGAGGCTGGGGCCTGAGCTCCGCCCAAGATGCAAGCGATAGCATGTGGCTCCTAGAAGCCCCCAGCCCCCTCGTCCTGATGATGGTCGTCATTCCTTCTTGGCAGTGGCGGCAGCGAAGGAAGGCCTGCGTTGCCCTACGGGCGGTCCTCACGAGGCTGATCCCTCCAGGCGCCCTCGCGAGGCTGGTCCTACCAGCGATCCTCACGAGGTCGGTCACGCCACTCCTGGCGAGGGCCACGGTCGTCTCGTCATCCTCCGCCATGTCCTCCTCCTTGGACGTAGCCCCGGTCGTTGCACTGGGGGCGTCAAGCGAAGCGTCCTTCTCGAACGGCCCTGAGCTCCTGGAAGTCACTGGTATTGTGGGTGTGGAGGTTGTGGTAGGCGCAGAATGGTCGGCTGCCCTTGGACGACTCTGGCTTGTCCCTGTCGCGCTTCGTGTCTGGTTCTTCCACAAGCACGGCTACTCCCTTGGTCTTCTTTTCTTCTGGGTCGGCAACAGGGAGCTCGAGGAGGGAGAGGTGTCCCTCCTCAGCTCTTGCGCACTTGGTCGCCAGGTTGAACAGCTCCAGGGATGTGCACAACTCCTCGTGGATGGCGAGCTCCTCCTTCATCTGGACATCATGGACGCCATCAGAGAACGTTAGGATGATGGCCTCGTCCGTCACCTTGAGGATCTTGAGGCGGACGCTGTTGAAGCATTGGATGTATTTCTGCAGGGTCTCCCCAGGCTGTTGCTTGATGCGGCGCAGGTCACCCGCGGTCGGGGGGCGGTCGCGAGTGCCCTGGAAGTTGTTGATGAAGTAGTTGCGCATCTCGTCCCAGGAGGAGATCGAGTCGGGAGGCAGGTTCAAGAGCCACGAGCAGGCTCCGTCCTTGAGCACCATGGGAAACCAGTTCACCATGACCATCTCGTTTCCGTTGGCCGCCTCGATGCTCAGCTCATAGGGCTGCAAGAACTCCGTGGGGTCGGGGGTACCGTCGTAGCGAGGAGGCAGGTCCGGCTTGAACTTACCCGGCCAGGCGATGCTACGCAGCTCGGGGGTGAAGGCACAGCAACCTGTTGTGGTCACTATGGCCCTTTGCTGACGCGGAGCTTGCTATTGATGGTATCCGCGCACCGCCACCAGAGGCAGCACACGGTCTTGTTGCACCGGTGCAGGGAGCATGGGGGCGCCTTCTTGAGGCCGAGGGATTTCTTGGCAGCTTCTTTCTTGTCGCGCGGGCGCTGGATGCGGTGGGTCATGTCCAGGGGCCGTGCGCCTTGGAGCCAGGGCGTGTCTGGGGGCAGAGGTGGTGGAGGCGCTCCATGAGCCGCGTCACCCATACCTGGCGAAGGGCGAGGCAGCAAGAGGGACGGCGCGGGAGAGCCCCCTGCGGAGCTCACGAGCTCGGTGATGCGAGCAAGCCATTCTTCCTAGAGGTCGTTGACGGGGCGGTAATGCAGGAGCTCACATGCTAGAAGCAGCGCGGCCTGCGCGTCCGTGGGGGCGCGACAAGCGTGGGACGACGAACCGGCCAGGGTCAATGACGGAGTGGCGGTGCGGCAGTCCCGCCACACCGATGGGTGCAACGAGGATGCTTGTTGCTCGTTCCCCGCCGGGCCGATGGCGGCATTGGCGGCCGGCGACGGAGAACCACGGGGAGGCCCAACGACAGGAGCCGTCTGGGCGACGGGAGCGGCGAGAGCAGCCCGGCGCTCGGCGCGGGCTCGTCTGGTGTCGGACATGGATGCGACGAAGCGATGGGACGCGGATCAGCAGAAAGAAGACTTCGGCACACCCCTACCTAGCGCGCCAAATGTCGGATATCGGGTTCCGGCAAAACCCTTAAGGTTCGAACACTAGGGTGCGCACGAAGATTTCCCCCTACCGAATCTTGCTCTCAGCCTCGCCACGATCTCTAAGCTTAGATCGATCAACTCACAGCACAAGAGACACAAGATTTATACAGGTTCGGGCCACCATTGTGGTGTAATACCCTACTCCTATCTGTGGTGGTGGATTGCCTCTTGGGCTGATGATGAACAGTACAAAGGAAGAACAGCCTCGCGAGGAGAGGTGTTCTTGTGCTTGGCGGGTTGCTTGGGG
This sequence comes from Triticum dicoccoides, assembly GCF_002162155.2. Lineage (NCBI taxonomy): Eukaryota > Viridiplantae > Streptophyta > Magnoliopsida > Poales > Poaceae > Triticum > Triticum dicoccoides. The sequence continues at coordinate 525,182,523 of NC_041393.1, forward strand.
AGGAATTGATCCGTCCCTTCTACTGTGGTGGCTAGCCCTATTTATAGAGGCCCTGGTCCTCTCCCCAAATATTGAGCGGGAAGGAGACCAACAACGGCCATTTTGGAAGGGGACATCTAGTACAAGCTATCCTGACTAAAGGTGGTCTTCGCCTGGCAAAGGCGCTGGTGATGATGATGTCTTGGGCTCCATGATGACCTCCGTCCGGCCATCCTGCTGGTCTTGGTCTTGTTGCACCGATATGGAAACCTTTGCCTGGTGCCTCGGTACTCCGCGCCTGTGCTCCCCCCTTAGCACGAAAGGGGAAATGAGGACACTACGCGCGCTGGCGCCCGCTTGGCCTTGGTCGTCATGGCTTGTGTCATGGGAACCTCGCGAGGTACCCCTTGCCTTGATCTCTCCGCCTCCTCACGAGCCTGCCTGGTGAGGCCACTCCTGAGGAGGCCTTGTGTCGTCCGTCCCTCGAGGCTTGGCCCCTCGCGAGAGTCTTGAGCGTTGGTTGATGGAGACGGGCCGTACTGGGCCACTGGTAAAGCCACGCCGCGGGCCGCAGGCAGGCATGTCTGGGGACCCCCGTTCCTAGAATGCCAACACTATCTAGCCTACAATCTTGATGGGAATACTTAGCGGCTATTTGTACCTGGTCATATACCAAACTAACAGGATTTTCTTTTCCATCTGACCCTAAAGGTCCGACCTGGGCCATATGATTCGGGTCGAGCTTGGTATATCATGTTTTCACCATGGCCCAGGCCTCTCGCGCACCTTTCCGGCAAGCCGATATCTTCCACAATCGGAAGCGTCGCCGCGCTCCCTTGAGTAGCTGTACAAGCTCCTCCATACTTCCTGGAGGGGAGTCGGATGGCCATAAGGCCTTGGCAATACTTTGCATTGCCTGCCGAGCTCTCTCGTTCATTTGCGATAGCTCTTGTAGCAGATCGCCCGAAGATCCAGGCATCTCCTCTTCGGGGCGGCCGGTCAGCATACCTATAGACATAACTCTGTCAGTTCCTTTCCTTGCCGAACTACGTAAAGGTAAGTTTGAAAACATACTAAATATGCCGCCTCATAGCTTCTTATTTTCCTTCACGGGGTCAGCCAGCTGGGCCCGCACATCTTTTAGTTCCACGCCTAGCTCGGTGTTGGCGTCTTGGACTTTATTCTTCTCCTCCCTGACCCGTGTCAGTATACGTTTGCCCGCGGCCAGTTGCCTTTGAGTTCCTGGACCTCCCGCCTGTGCGACTTCCGGTACCTCTCCCGGATGATTTGATGACTCTGCCATAAGATGTGCAACCGCATTAATAATTCTGGTATATGATTATGTTTTCTCGATAGAGGGGAACATTAAAAGACACGGCCTTCTTCGATTTCTCCAGTTCGGCGGTGGCAGGAGCTAGCTGGGTCTGACACCTTTTCAGCTCTTGAGACAACAGGCTGTTCTTCTCTGTGAGCACCTGGTTAGACAATGATCCTTAAATCAGTTGTACCAACTGTTTCAAGTCTTGGGGGCTACTGGTATATGATTATCATAATTGTACAAATGTGTACTTACCCGCATATCTTTCAAATACTGGTCTGTGGCTCTGGCAAGCCCATCCCGAGCAGCTCGGATGTATGCATCACCCGAGTTGAAGGCGTTGAATGCCTCTTCTAAAAAAATAGGGTCGCGAAGAGCGGCCCACCGGCGCGGATGATTCATGGCGCTTCCCACTTCGGAGTTTGTGACGGATACTTTATCCAAATCTTCCGCAGAAGGACAATCCGGTGTCACTTCCATGTTAGCCTCAGTCCTTGAGACAGGATCCGGAATCTGGCTAGTAAAGGCATGACCGGCAGGATCCCAAACATAGTCCGACGAATGTTTTTCCTGATACGACACAATGGATAGCGTCATACTCCAAGGTGACAGCCATAGAGCATATTTAAAACCATACCTCTTTGATGAAGGCTCGATCGTGTTTCTATTTGTCTTCCTCTTCGAAGGCCTGCCAGGCGTAGGCGTAGCCTTCTTGCGAGTCACCTCAGGTGCAGCATGGCGTGTCGATCGCCTCCCCTTTAGAGCATAAGATAATGCGGTGGGTGAGGTGGAATGAGGAAATTCTTTCGAAGGATAAGTCTCCTAATTGCTTACATGCAAGGCAGGGAGAAGGCCGGGATAGTCAGCAGTGATGGCCACTTCTGTGTTGTCATGGCTCGCCTGGTAGAACACTCCATCCCCGAGCTCCATGAATATAATCGGATCTTCTGTGAATCCGGGGTCAAGGGCCCGGTTTTGGTCCTCGGGCTGTGGTGCGGGACTGTGGAACTCCATGATGACCTTCCGCCATTCCTGTCTCAAATGGACGGATTAATATTTGTAGAAACTGACTCAGGGAGTAAATTGAGTAGTAGGATGGAAACTCACCCAGCTGGGAGGGTTGTACATGGAAAATCCATCTCTAGGCTTAATGCGAATGAACTCTTCTGTCTCCCCTATGTTTAATCCGAACAGTATTTTCGCCAAAGCGGCGGGAGTGTCCGGACCCTTCCGACCACAGCGGGTGGCGTCAACTTCTCCGTTGAAGTGCCACATGGGACGCCCTCAGTATTGGAGTGGCTGAACCCCTCGTATTATGGATATCGCCATAACCTCGACTATTGACAATCCGGATTGAGCAAGCGTTTTTGTATTGCTCATCAGTTGATGGTCTTCCGTGCTATCTTCATCCCTGATGCTCCGGGGACGCCAGCTGAGGCGTTTCTTCAATGGAGCACTTGAAAATTCAGGAAGACCCATACGGACTGGGTCGGGAAGGGAGACGTCCTCAATATAGAACCATTCGGAGGGCCATTCTTCGGATGCCTTCTTTGCTGTGCCGGACAGATATCCGGTCCCGGCGATGCACCATATTTCGGCGCCGCCCACTTGAAATATTGATCCCTATTGATTACAGGGGATGATGTAGAATAGCTTCTTCCATAACTCAAAATGGGCCTCGCAACCCAGGAACAACTCGCAAAGAGCGACGTAACCCGCAATATGCAGGATGGGGGCAGGAGTGAAATTGTGCAGTTGGAGGCCATAATACTCTAGTAGACCTCAGAGGAATGGATGGATTGGAAATCCGACACCTCTCAAAAAGTAGGGAACAAAGCATACTCGTTCGCCCTGGATGGGTTGGGGAAGTTCTCCGCCTGCTCCCCACCATTGAAGGGAGCCAATCCGGCTCGAATAGGGACTAGATCAACGGGGGAAGAAATCCCTGTGTCTGCAGCTTCACCGGTTGGTTATGGGATACGGAGCACTTTTCCCAATCACCCTTTTTGGGGCCGTGGGGGCGGGAGGAAGGGCTAGGAGCGCTAGCCATGTCGGGATGGTTTCTGCTGGTAAGCTCCAAGGATGCCTCGTTTGCTGGAGATGGTGTGGATTGGATCTGAAGATCCCCGTCTCTTTAAATAGACAATTTTCTCTCAGGGTCAGGGCGGTATGTGAAAAAATGCTCCAACCTATCATATTCACCCGACACGTGGAAGCTGAAATCATGAAGGTGCAGAAGCCGATGAGCGTGACACTAAATGAAAAGCCGGATACAGCTCTTTAAGTCAGGTACTTTGAAGTAATCGGAGGAGGAACCCGCCTTGCAATGACGAAGACAATCTGTGTGCAGGATACCTCGTCATCGAAGCCTGGTTCGGGGGCTACTGAGGGAGTCCTGGATTAAGGGGTCCTCGAACAGCCGGATTATTAACATGAGTCGGACTGTTGGGCTGTGAAGATACAAGATAGAAGATTTCTTCCCGTGTCCGGATGTGACTCTCCTTGGCGTGGAAGGCAAGCTTGGCGATTTGGATATGTAGATTCCTTTCTTTGTAACTGACCTTATATAACCCTAGCCCCCTCCGGTGTCTATATAAACTGGAGGGTTTAATCCATAGAGGCAACAACAATCATATTCATAAGCTAGACTTCTAGGGTTTTAGCCATTATGATCTCGTGGTAGATAAACTCTTGTAATACTCATATTCATCAAGATCAATCAAGCAGGAAGTAGGGTATTACGTCCATAGAGAGGGCCCGAACCTGGGTAAACATTGTGTCCCCCGCCTCCTGTTACCATCAGCCTTAGACACACAGTTCGGGACCCCCTACCCGAGATCCGCCGGTTTTGACTCCTTCCTTCTATGCGTGGGCAAGGGAGGTGGGGCGTGGCCAGCCCCTTATGGGCTCGTGCGCCTCCCTCCTTGGGCCCATGAGGCCCACCAAGTCCTATCGATGGTCTCCCAGAACCCCTTTCGGTACTCCGAAGACTATCTGGTGCATTCCGAAACCTTCCTGACACTCGAATAACTTCATCCTATATATCAATCTTTACCTCTGGACCATTCTGGAGATCATCGTCATGTATGTGATCTCATCCGGGACTCCGAACAACATTCGGTCACCAAATCATATAACTCAACAGACACCTTCGGAGGTACCTGTAGAGCATCTTTATGATCACCCGGTTATGTTGTGACGTTTGATAGCTGTAACATGTCAATTTCCAATTTGGATGTTTATAAATAGATCATTCATATGCATCCATGATTTATGCATTTTGCCCTTCATTTCTTTTATATGAATTTTTATCAAAGGAACTTTATACAATTCATGGACCGAAAGAGGGAATTGGAAGTTTCCTTAAATCTATTTTTTTTAATTCTTTAAATTCAAAATTTGGAGTTTGGATCAAATTTGGTTTCACTAAATTCATTTCCTTTATTACCAACAATAAAATAAAGAGAGAAGATAAAATGACTTCTTCAAAAAAGAGGGGAATTATTTGAAATTGAATTTGAAATCAAAATATATTAATTATATTTTATTTACAACTCATTTTGATGCAAATTTTATTAGAATAACAAAAACATTTATTTATATGAATTTGCATTTCAGGCCAGGTAAAAGTTCACAAGGTCATATATAAGACCATATATTTATGTGAATTTGTATGGAATTTTTAAAATTTCTATTAGTGTGTTTGTGTGTTTCAGTGTTGCTACCTCTTGAGCACTGCGTTGGTTTCCCTTGAAGAGGAAAGGGTGATGGAGCAAAGTACCGTAAGTATTTCCCTCGGTTTTTGAGAACCAAGGTATCAATCCAGTAGGAGGCTCCTCAAAAGTCCCTCGTACCTACACAAACAAACAAGAACCTTGCAACCAACGCGATAAAGGGGTTGTCAATCCCTTCACGGTAACTTGCGAAAGTGAGATCTGATAGAGATAATAAGATAAGATAAATATTTTTGGTATTTTTATGATATAGATTGGAAAGTAAAAGATGCAAATAAAAGTAGATGGGAAATTTATATGATAAAAGATAGACCCGGGGGCCATAGGTTTCACTAGTGGCTTCTCTCAAGATAGCATAAGTATGATGGTGGGTGAACAAATTATTGTCGAGCAATTGATAGAAAAGTGCATAGTTATGAGATTATCTAGGCATGATAATGTATATAGGCATCATGTCTACAACAAGTAGATCGAAACGATTATGCATCAACTACTATTACTCCACACATCGACCGACTCCTGCCTGCATCTAGAGTATTAAGTTCATAAGAATAGAGTAACGCATTAAGCAAGATGACATGATGTAGGGGGATAAACTCATGCAATATGATATAAACCCCATCTTTTTATCCTCGGTGGCAACAATACAATACGTGCCTTGATGCCCCTGTTGTCACTGGGAAAGGACACCGCAAGATTGAACCCAAAGCTAAGCACTTCTCCCATTGCAATAAGGATCAATCTAGTAGGCCAAACCAAACTGATAATTCGAAGAGACTTGCAAAGATAACCAATCACACATAAAAGAATTCAGAGAAGATTCAATTATTTCTCATAGATAAACTTGATCATAAACCCACAATTCATCGGATCTCGACAAACACACCGTAGAAAGAGTTACATCGAATAGATCTCTAAGAAGATCGAGGAGAACTTTGTATTTAGATTCAGAGAGAGAAAAATCCATCTAGCTAACAACTATGGACCCGAAGGTCTGTGGTAAACTACTCACAACTCATTGGAGAGGCCTTGGAGATGATGTTGAGGCCCTCCTGTTGGAAATATGCCCTAGAGGCAATAATAAAAGTATTATTATTATATTTCCTTGTTCATGATAATTGTCTTTTATTCATGCTATAACTGTATTATCCGGAAATCGTAATACACGTGTGAATACATAGACCACAATATGTCCCTAGTGAGCCTCTAGTTGACTAGCTCGTTGTGATCAACAGATAGTCATGGTTTCCTGGCTATGGACATTGGATGTCGTTGATAACGGGATCACATTATTAGGAGAATGATGTGATGGACAAGACCCAATCCTAAGACTAGCGCAAAAGATCGTGTAGTTCATTTGCTAGAGCTTTGCCAATGTCAAGTATCTCTTCCTTCGACCATGAGAGCGTGTAACTCCTGGATACCGTAGGAGTGCTTTGGGTGTATCAAACGTCACAACTAACTGGGTGACTATAAAGGTGCACTACAGGTATCTCCAAAAGTATCTATTGTTTTATGCGGATCGAGACTGGGATTTGTCACTCCGTGTAAACGGAGAGGTATCTCTGGGCCCACTCGGTAGGACATCATCATATGTGCAATGTGACCAAGGAGTTGATCATGGGATGATGTGTTACGGAACGAGTAAAGTGACTTGCCGGTAACGAGATTGAACAAGGTATTGGATACCGACGATCGAATCTCGGGCAAGTAACATACCGATAGACAAAGGGAATTGAATACGGGATTGATTAAGTCCTTGACATCGTGGTTCATCCGATGAGATCATCGTGGAACATGTGGGAGCCATCATGGGTATCCAGATCCCGCTGTTGGTTATTGACCGGAGAATATCTCGGTCATGTCTACATGTCTCCCGAACCCGTAGGGTCTACACACTTAAGGTTCGATGACGCTAGGGTTATAAAGGAAGTTTGTATACGGTTACCGAATGTTGTTCGGAGTCCCGGATGAGATCCCGGACGTCACGAGGAGTTCCGGAATGGTCCGGAGGTAAAGATTTATATATGGGAAGTCCTATTTTGGCCACCGGAAAATGTTCGGGATTTTTCGGTATTGTACCGGGAAGGTTCTAGAAGGTTCCGGAGTGGGGCCCACCTGCATGGGGGGACCCACATGGACGTGGGTAGTGGGGGCAAGGCCCCACACCCCTGGTCAAGGCGCACCAAGATCCCCCCTTAGAAGGAATAAGATCATATCCCGAAGGGATAAGATCAAGATCCCTAAAAAGGGGGGATAACAATCGGTGGGGAAGGAAATAATGAGATTTCTTTCCTCCCACCTTGGCCAATGCCCCAATGGACTTGGAGGGCAAGAAACCAGCCCCTCCACCCCTATATATAGTGGGGAGGCGCATGGGAGCTAAACACGAAGTTCTGGCACAGCCCTACCTCTCTCCCTACTCCTCCTCTCCCATGGTGCTTGGCGAAGCCCTGCTGGATTGCCACGCTCCTCCACCACCACCACGCCGTTGTGCTGCTGTTGGATGGAGTCTTCCTCAACCTCTCCCTCTCTCCTTGCTGGATCAAGGCGTGGGAGACGTCACCGGGCTGTACGTGTGTTGAACGCGGAGGTGCCGTCCGTTCGGCACTAGGATCATCGGTGATTTGAATCACGACGAGTACGACTCCATCAACCCCGTTCACTTGAACGCTTCCGCTTAGCGATCTACAAGGGTATGTAGATGCACTCTCTTTCTACTCGTTGCTGGTCTCTCCATAGATAGATCTTGGTGACACGTAGGAAAATTTTGAATTTCTGCCTTGTTCCCCAACAGTGGCATCATGAGCTAGGTCTATTGCGTAGATTCTTTGCACGAGTAGAACACAAAATAGTTGTGGGCGTTGATTTTGTTCAATATGCTTACCGTTACTAGTCCAATCTTGTTTCGACGGTATTGTGGGATGAAGCAGCCCGGACCGACCTTACACGTACTCTTACGTGAGACAGGTTTCACCAATTGACATGCACTTGGTGCATAAGGTGGCTAGCGGGTGCCAGTCTCTCCCACTTTAGTCGGAACGGATTCGATGAAAAGGGTCCTTATGAAGGGTAAATAGCAATTGGCATATCACGTTGTGGTTTTGCGTAGGTAAGAAACGTTCTTGCTAGAAACCCATAGCAGCCACGTAAAACATGCAAACAACAATTAGAGGACGTCTAACTTGTTTTTGCAGGGTATGCTTTGTGATGTGATATGGACAACAAGAATGTGGTGAATAATATGTGATGTATGAGATTGATCATGTTCTTGTAATAGGATTCACGACTTGCATGTCGATGAGTATGACAACCGGCAGGAGCCATAGGAGTTGTCTTTATTTATTGTATGACCTGCGTGTCATTGAAGAACGCCATGTAAATTACTTTACTTTATTGCTAAACGCGTTAGTCATAGAAGTAGAAGTAGTCGTTGGCGTGACAACTTCATGAAGACACGATGATGGAGATCATGATGATGGAGATCATGGTGTCGTGCCGGTGACGATGATGATCATGGAGCCCCGAAGATGAAGATCAAAAGGAGCAAAATGATATTGGCCATATCATGTCACTATTTGATTGCATGTGATGTTTATCATGTTTATGCATCCTGTTTGCTTAGGACGACGGTAGTAAATAAGATGATCCCTTACAAAATTTCAAGAAGTGTTCTCCCCTAACTGTGCACCGTTGCTACAGTTCGTCGCTTCTAAGCACCACGTGATGATCGGGTGTGATGGATTCTTACGTTCACATACAACGGGTGTAAGACAGTTTTACACAGCGAAAACACTTAGGGTTAACTTGACGAGCCTAGCATGTGCAGACATGGCCTCGGAACACGGAGACCGAAAGTTCGAGCATGAGTCGTATGGTAGATACGATCAACATGAAGATGTTCACCGATGATGACTAGTCCGTCTCACGTGATGATCGGACACGGCCTAGTTGACTCGGATCATGTAATCACTTAGATGACCAGAGGGATGTCTATCTGAGTGGGAGTTCATAAGATGAACTTAATTATCCTGAACATAGTCAAAAGATCTTTGCAAATTATGTCGTAAGCTCGCACTTTAGTTCCACTGTTTAGTTATGTTCCTAGAGAAAATATAGTTGAAAGTTGACAGTAGCGATTATGAGGACAGTAGAAAGCTTATGTCCTTAATGCACCGCTCAGTGTGCTGAACCCCAAACCTCGTCTGTGGATGTTGTGAACATCGGACATACACGTTTTGATAACTACATGATAGTTCAGTTAAACGGTTTAGAGTTGAGGCACCAAAGACGTTTTCGAAATGTCGCGGAACATAGGGCTGGAATTGGGATTTCAGGCTCGTGCCCACGTCAAGAGGTATAAGACCTCCGACGATTTTCTTAGCCTGCAAACTAACGGAGAAAAGTTCAATCGTTGAGCTTGTGCTCAGATTGTCTGAGTGCAACAATCACTTGAATCGAGTGGGAGTTGATCTTCCATATGAGATAGTGATGTTTCTCCAAAGTCATTGCCACCAAGCTGCTAGAGCTTTGTGATGAACTATAACATATCAGGGATAGATATGATGATCCTTGAGGTAGTCACGATGTTTGACACCGCGAAAGTAGAAATCAAGAAGGAGCATCAATTGTTGATGGTTGGTGAAACCACTAGTTTCAAGAAGGGCAAGGGCTAGAAGGGATACTTCATGAAACGGCAAATCAGCTGCTGCTGTAGTGAAGAAACCCAAGGTTGAACCCAAACCCGAGAGTAAGTGCTTCAGTAATAAGGGGAACAACCACTGGAGCAGAATTACCCTAGATACTTGGTAGATGAGAAGGCTGGCAAGGTCGATAGAAGTATATTGGATATACATTATGTTAAGGTGTACTTTACTAGTACTCCTAGTAGCACCAGGGTATTGGATACCGGTTCGGTTGCTAAGTGTTAGTAACTCGAAATAAAAGCTACGGAATAAACGGAGACTAGCTAAAGGTGAGCTGACGATATATGTTGGAAGTGTTTCCAAGGTTGATATGATCAAGCATCGCACGCTCCCTCTACCACCGAGATTGGTGTTTGCGTTGAGCATAGACATGATTGGATTATGTCTATCGCAATACGGTTATTCATTTAAGGAGAATAATGGTTACTCTATTTTTTGAATAATACCTTCAATGGTCTTGCACCTAAAGGAATGGTTTATTGAATCTCGGTCGTAGTGATACACATTTTCATGCCAAAAGATATAAGATAGTAATGATAGTACCACTTACTTGTGGCACTGCCATGTAAGTCATAATGGTATAAAACGCATGAAGAAGCTCCATGTTGATGGATCTTTGGACTCACTCGTTTTTGAAAAATTTGAGACATGCGAACCATGTCTATTGGTGTATATGCATGAAGAAACTCCATGCAAATGGATCGTTCAGACTCACTTGATTTTGAATCACTTGAGATATGCAAATCATACCACATGGGCAAGATGACTGAAAAGCCTCATTTTCAGTAAGATGGAACAAGATAGCAACTTGTTGGAAGTAACACATTTTGATGTGTGCAGTCGAATGAGTGCTGAGGCATGAAGTGAATATCATTATGTTCTTACTTCACAGATGATTCGAGTAAATGTTGAGTATATTTACTTGATGAAACACAAGTCTGAATTATTGAATGGTTCAAGTAATTTCAGAGTGAAGTAGCAGATCATTGTGACAAGAGGATAAAATGTCTATGATATGATCATAGAGATGAATATCTGAGTTACGAGTTTTGGCACACAATTAAGACATTGTGGAAATTGTTTCGCAATTAATACCGCCTGGAACACCATAATGTGATGGTGTGTCCGAACATCATAGTTGCACCCTATTGGATATGGTGCGTACCATGATGTCTCTTATCGAATTACCACTATCATTCATGGGTTAGGCATTAGAGACAACCACATTCACTTTAAATAGGGCACCACGTAATTCCGATGAGATGACACCGTATGAATTATGGTTTAGAGAAACCTAAGTTGTCGTTTCTTATAAGTTTGGGGCTGCGACGCTTATATGAAAAAGTTTCAGGTTGATAAGCTCGAACCCAAAGCGGATAAAATGCATCTTCATAGGAAACCCAAAACAGTTGGGTATACCTCCTAATTCAGATCCGAAAGCAATATGGATTGTTTCTAGAATCGGGTCCTTTCTCGAGGAAAAGTTTCTCTCGAAAGAATTGAGTGGGAGGATGGTGGAGACTTGATGAGGTTATTGAACCGTCTCTTCAACTAGTGTGTGACAGGGCACAGGGAGTTGTTCCTGTGGCACCTACACCAATTGAAGTGGAAGCTTATGATATTGATCATGAAACTTCGGATCAAGTCACTCCCAAACCTCGTAGGATGACAAGGATGCGTACTACTTCAGAGTGGTACGTAATCCTGTCTTGAAGGTCATGTCGCTAGACAACAATGAACCTACAAGCTATGGAGAAGCGATGGTGGGCCCGGATTCCGATAAATGGCTTGAGGCCATAAAATCCGAGAGAGGATCCATGTATGAAAACAAAGTGTAGACTTTGGCAGAACGACTCGATGGTCGTAAGGCTAATGAGTACAGATGGATTTCAAAAGGAAGACGGACAATGATGGTAAATGTCACCATTAAGAAAGCTCGACTTGTCGTTAAGATGTTTTCCGACAAGTTCAAGGAGTTGACTACGATGAGATTTTCTCACTCGTAGCGATGCTAAGAGTCTGTTGGAATTATATTAGCGATTACTGCATTATTTATGAAATCTTGCAGATAGGATGTCAAAACATTGTTTCCTCGATGATTTTAATGAGGAAAGGTTGTATGTGATACAACCGGAAGGTTTTGTCAATCCCGAAAGATGCTAATAAGTATGCAAAGCTCCAGCAATCCTTCTAAGGACTGGAGTGAGCATCTCGGAGTTGGAATGTATGCTTTGATGATGATCAAAAAATTTGGGTTTGTACAAAGTTTATGAGAAACTTGTATTTCCAAAGAAGTGAGTGGGAGCACTATAGAATTTCTGATGAGTATATGTTGTTGACATATTGTTGATCAGAAATGACGTAGAATTTCTGGAAAGCATATAGGGTTATTTTGAAAGTGTTTTTCAATGGAAAGCCTGGATTAAGCTACTTGAACATTGAGCATCAAGATCTATAAGGATAGATCAAAATGCTTAATAATACTTTCAAATGAGCACATACCTTGACATGATCTTGAAGGTGTTCAAGATGGACCAGTCAAAGAAGGAGTTCTTGCCTGAGTTGTAAGGTACGAAGTTAAGACTTAAAGCTCGACCACGGCAGAATAGAGAGAAAGGACGAAGGTCGTCCCCTATGCTTAAGACGTAGGATCTTCAGTATGCTATGCTGTGTACCGCACCTGAAGTGTGCCTTGCCACGAGTCAGTCAAGGGGTACAAGAGTGATCCAAGAATGGCTCACAGGACAGCGGTCAAAGTTATCCTTAGTAACTAGTGGACTAAGGAATTTTCTCGATTATGGAGGTGGTAAAAGAGTTCGTCGTAAAGGTTACGACGATGCAAGCTTGACACCTATCCGGATAGCTTTGAGTAGAGAGACCGGATACATATAATGGAGCAATAATTTAGAATAGCTCCAAGTAGAACAGTTGTTTGGAATAGCTCCAAATAGAGCGTGGTAGCTGCATCTAGGAGATGACATAGAGATTTGTAAAGCACACACGGATCTGAAAGGTTCAGACCCGTTGACTAAAACCTCTCTCAAAAGCAACATGATCAAACATAAAACTCATTGAGTGTTAATCACATAGTGATGTGAACTAGACTACTGACTCTAGTAAACTCTTGGGTATTAGTCACATGGCGATGTGACCTGTGAGTGTTAATCACATGGCGATGTGAACTAGATTATTGACTCTAGTGCAAGTGGGAGACTGTTGGAAATATGCCCTAGAGGCAATAATAAAAGTATTATTATTATATTTCCTTGTTCATGATAATTGTCTTTTATTCATGCTATAACTGTATTATCCGGAAATCGTAATACACGTCTGAATACATAGACCACAATATGTCCCTAGTGAGCCTCTAGTTGACTAGCTCGTTGTGATCAACAGATAGTCATGGTTTCCTGGCTATGGACATTGGATGTCGTTGATAACGGGATCACATTATTAGGAGAATGATGTGATGGACAAGACCCAATCCTAAGACTAGCACAAAAGATTGTGTAGTTCATTTGCTAGAGCTTTGCCAATGTCAAGTATCTCTTCCTTCGACCATGAGAGCGTGTAACTCCTGGATACCGTAGGAGTGCTTTGGGTGTATCAAACGTCACAACGTAACTGGGTGACTATAAAGGTGCACTACAGGTATCTCCGAAAGTATCTATTGTTTTATGCGGATCGAGACTGGGATTTGTCACTCCGTGTAAACGGAGAGGTATCTCTGGGCCCACTCAGTAGGACATCATCATATGCGCAATGTGACCAAGGAGTTGATCACGGGATGATGTGTTACGGAACGAGTAAAGTGACTTGCCGGTAACGAGATTGAACAAGGTATTGCATACCGACGATCGAATCTCGGGCAAGTAACATACCGATAGACAAAGGGAATTGAATACGGGATTGATTAAGTCCTTGACATCGTGGTTCATCCGATGAGATCATCGTGGAACATGTGGGAGCCATCATGGGTATCCAGATCCCGCTGTTGGTTATTGACCGGAGAACGTCTCGGTCATGTCTACATGTCTCCCGAACCCGTAGGGTCTACACACTTAAGGTTCGATGACGCTAGGGTTATAAAGGAAGTTTGTATACGGTTACCGAGTGTTGTTCGGAGTCCCGGATGAGATCCCGGACGTCACGAGGAGTTCCGGAATGGTCCGGAGGTAAAGATTTATATATGGGAAGTCCTATTTTGGCCACCGGAAAATGTTCGGGATTTTTCGGTATTGTACCGGGAAGGTTCTAGAAGGTTCCGGAGTGGGGCCCACCTGCATGGGGGGACCCACATGGACGTGGGTAGTGGGGGCAAGGCCCCACACCCCTGGTCAAGGCTCACCAATATCCCCCCTTAGAAGGAATAAGATCATATCCCGAAGGGATAAGATCAAGATCCCTAAAAAGGGGGGATAACAATCGGTGGGGAAGGAAATAATGAGATTTCTTTCCTCCCACCTTGGCCAATGCCCCAATGGACTTGGAGGGCAAGAAACCAGCCCCTCCACCCCTATATATAGTGGGGAGGCGCATGGGAGCTAAACACGAAGTTCTGGCACAGCCCTACCTCTCTCCCTACTCCTCCTCTCCCATGGTGCTTGGCGAAGCCCTGCTGGATTGCCACGCTCCTCCACCACCACCACGCCATTGTGCTGCTGTTGGATGGAGTCTTCCTCAACCTCTCCCTCTCTCCTTGCTGGATCAAGGCGTGGGAGACGTCACCGGGCTGTACGTGTGTTGAACGCGGAGGTGCCGTCCGTTCGGCACTAGGATCATCGGTGATTTGAATCACGACGAGTACGACTCCATCAACCCCGTTCACTTGAACGCTTCCGCTTAACGATCTACAAGGGTATGTAGATGCACTCTCTTTCTACTCGTTGCTGGTCTCTCCATAGATAGATCTTGGTGACACGTAGGAAAATTTTGAATTTCTGCTACGTTCCCCAACACCTCCATGGTCGATCCCCCTCCGGCAGAGCGCCGGCAAAGGCTCCAGGATGGGATCTCGCGGATACAGAAGGTTGCGGCGGTGGAAATAGTGTTTCGTGGTGCTCCTGGATGTTTTCAGGGTACGTAGATATATATAGGCGAAGGAGGTAGGTCAGTGGAGCCATGAGGGGCCCATGAGGGTGGGGGCACGCCTACCCCCTAGGGCGCGCCCTCCTGGCTCGTGGCTGCCTCGGCTGCTTCTTGACATCCACTCCAAGTCTCCTGGATTGCGTTTGTTCCAAAAAGATCGCTCCCGAAGGTTTCATTTCGTTTGGACTCCGTTTCATATTCCTTTTCTTCGAAACACTGAAATAGGCAAAAAAACAGCAATTTGGGATGGGCCTCCAGTTAGTAGGTTAGTCCCAAAAAAGATATAAAAGTGTAAAGTAAAGCCCATAAACATCCAAAACGGGTAATATAATGGCATGGAACAATCAAAAATTATAGATACGTTGGAGGCGTATCAAGCATCCCCAAGCTTAATTTCTGCTCATCCTCGAGTAGGTAAATGATAAAAACAATTTTTTTGATGTGGAATGCTACCTATCATAATTCTCAATGTAATTTTCTTTATTGTGGCTTGATTGTTCAGATCCAACTAATTCAAGATAAAATTCCATGAAAAATAAAAATAGTAATACTTCAAGCATACTAATAAGTAATCATGTCTTATCAAAATAGCATATCCAAAGAAAGCGTATACCTACAAAATCATATAGTTAGGCCATGCTTCATTTTCATCACACAAAATACTCCCATCATGCACAACCCCTGTTTCAGCCAAGCAATTGGTTCATACTTTTTAACGCGCTTCAGCTTTTTCAACTCTTATGCAATACATGAGCGCAAGCCATGGACATAGCACTATATGTGGAATAGGGTGGTGGTTGTGGAAAAAAGGAGAAGATAGTCTCACATCAACTAGGCGTATCAACGGGCTATGGAGATGCCCATTAATAGATATCAATGTGAGTGAGTAGGGATTTCCATGCAACGGATGCACTAGAGCTATAAATATATGAAAGCTCAACAAAAGAAACTAAGTGGGTGTGCATCCAACTTGCTTGCTCACGAAGACCTAGGGCATTTTGAGGAAGCCCATCATTGGAATATACATGCCAAGTTCTATAATGAAAAATTCCCACTAGTATATAAAAGTGACAACATAGGAGACTCTCTATCATGAAGATCATGGTGCTACTTTGAAGCACAAGTGTGGAAAAGAGATAGTAACATTGTCCCTGCTCTCTTTTCTCTCATCATTTTATTTTCTTTTTTTTATTTGGTGGGCTTCTTTGGGATCTTTTTTTGTATGGGCTTCTTTGGCCTCTTTTATTTTTGTAAAGTCCGAAGTCTCATCCCGACTTGTGGGGGAATCATAGTCTTCATCATCCTTTCCTCACTTGGGACAATGCTCTAATAATGAAGATTATCACACTTTTATTGATTTACAACTCAAGAATTACAACTCAATACTTGGAACAAAATATGACTCTACGTGAATGCCTCCGGCAGTGTACCGGGATATGCAATGAATCAAGAGTGACATGTATGAAAAATTATGAAGGTGGCCTTGCCACAAATACGATGTCAACTACATGATCATGCAAAGAGCAATATGACAATGATGGGGAGTGTCATAGCCATAATGGGTAGGTATGGAGGCTGTTTTGAGGAAGGTAAATAATGGGTGCATGATATCGGCGAAAGTTGCGCGATATAATAAAGGCTAGCAACGTGGAAGGGTGAGAGTGCGTATAATCCATGGACTCACATTAGTCATAAAGAACCCATATACTTATTGCAAAAGTCTACTTGCCCTCGAAGCAAAGCACTACTACGCATGCTGATGACCCACAAGTGTAGGGGATTTATCGTAGTCCTTTCGATAAGTAAGAGTGTCGAACCCAACGAGGAGCAGAAGGAAATGATAAGGTTTTCAGTAAGGTTTTCTCTGCAAGCACTGAAATAGTAGGTGATGGATAGTTTTGTGATAAGATAAATAGTAACGAGTAACAAGTAAATAAAGTAAATAAAGTGCAGCAAGGTGGCCCAATCCTTTATGTAGCAAAGGATAAGCCTGGACAATTTCTAATAATGAGAAAGGAGCTCCCGAGGACACATGGGAATTATCGTCAAGCTAGATTTCATCACGTTCATATGATTCGCGTTAGGTACTTTGATAATTTGATATGTGGGTGGACTAGTGCTTGGGTACTGCCCTTACTTGGACAAGCATCCCACTTATGATTAACCCCTATTGCAAGCGTCCGCAAATACAAAAGAAGTATTAAGGTAAACCTAACCACAACATTAAACATATGGATCCAAAACAGCCCCTAATGAAGCAACGCATAAACTAGGGTTTAAGCTTCTGTCACTCTAGCAACCCATCATCTACTTAATACTTCCCCATGCCTTCCTCTAGGCCCAAATAATGATGAAGTGTCATGTAGTCTATGTTCACATAACACCAGTAAAGGAAAAGACAACATACATCTCATCAAAATATTGAACGAATACCAAATTCACATGACTACTAATAGCAAGACTTCACCCATGTCCTCAGGAACAAACGTAACTACTCACAAAGCATATTCATGCTCATAATCAGAGGGGTAAGAATATGCATTAAGGATCTGAACATATGATCTTCCACCAAGTAAACCAATTAGCATCAACTACAAGGAGTAATCAACACTACTAGCAACCCACAGGTACCAATTTGTGGTTTTGATACAAGATTGGATACAAGAGATGAACTAGGGTTTTGAGAGGAGATGGTGCTGGTGAAGATGTTGATGGAGATTGACCCCCTCCCAATGAGAGGATCGTTGGTGATGATTTCCCCCTCCCGGAGGGAAGTGTCCCCAGCAGAACAGCTCCGCCAGAGCCCTAGATTGGTTCCGCCAAGGTTCCGCCTCGTGGCTGCGGAGTTTCATCCCGTAAGCTTGCCCATGATTTTTTCCAAGGTAAAATCTCTCATATAGCAGAAGATGGACACCGTAGGCCCACCAAGGGGCCAGGAGATAGGGGTCGCACCCTGTAGGGCGCGCCCTCCACTCTCCTGCACAGGGTGTGGGCCCCTGGTGTATTTCTTTCGCTCAATAATTCTTATAAATTCTAAAAACATGTTTCATGGAGTTTCGGGATTTTTGGAGCAGTGCAGAATAGGTTTCCAATGTTTGCTCCTTTTCCAGCCAGAATTCAAGATGCTGGCATTCCCCCTCTTCATGGTAAACCATGTAAAATAAGAGAGAATGGTCATAAGTATTGAGATATAATGTGTAATAACAGCCCATAATGCAATAAATAATGATATAAAAGCTTGACGCAAAATGGACGTATCAACTCCCCCAAGCTTAGACCTCGCGTGTCCTCAAGCGGAAGCCGAAATCGAAAAATATGTCCACATGTTTAGAGATAGAGGTGTCGATAAAAATAAAATATGGACATGAGGGCATCATGATCATTCTTATAACAGCAACATATATAGATTTTATCATATGATTTCTTATGCTCAAGTAATAATCGATTCACAATGTCAAGTATGGTTCAAAAACTTCATTGGGAACTAATATACTATAATCTCAGTCATTGAAGCAATGACAATTTATCATAACATCAGAAAGAGTCATCAATAGAGCTTTTTAGCAAGTTCACATACTCAACTATCTTGTAGTCTTCTACAATTGCTAACACTCACGCAATACTTGTGGTTATGGAGTTTCAGCCGGACACTGAGAAAGATAGGGGCTTATTGTGTTGCCTCCCAACGTATTCACCTTTAGGTGATGTCAACAATAATAGCCCATGCTAACTTACATCCAATTGGATATATATATATCATGATCTTTCAAACACGAGGAGCTTGCCAAAGGATAAAAATGAAAAGGGGAAAGGTGTGGATCACCTTGACTCAAGCATAAAGTAAAAACATAAAGTAAAAGATAGGCAATTCGCAGAGGAAGCAGAGGTTGTCATGTGCGTTTAGGGTTGATGCACAAAATCTTAATGCAAAAGAACGTCACTTTATATTGCCCCTTGTATGTGGACCTTTATTATGTAGTCCGTCACTTTTATTACTTCCATAACAAGATCGTACAAAGCTTATTTTCTCTGCACTAATAAGTCATAGATATTTAGATAGCAATTTTTATTGCTTGCAACATGACAACTTACTTGAAGGATCTTACTCAATTCATAGGTAGGTATGGTGGACTCTCATGGCAAAACTGGTTTAAGGATATTAGAAAGCACAAGTAGTATCTCTACTTGGTGCAAGAAATTTGGCTAGCATGAGGGGGAAAGGCAAGCTCAACATGTTTGGAAGGTCAATGACAATATACTTTAACTGAGATGTCGGAAAACATAAACCATTATGTTGTCTTCCTTGTCCAACGTCAACTCTTTTAGCATGTCATACTTAATGAGTGCAACCAATGATAAAACGTGTCCAAGATAATATATTTATATGTGAACCCCTCTTTCCTTATCACTTCCTATTAATTGCAACGATGACCAAGGCTAAGTTCATCAACTCTCAACAATTTTTATGCCTCATACTTTCTATGTTTGAAGTCATCACTATTCATAAGATCAATATGAACCCTTTTGTTCTTTCTACTTTCTCAAGATCATAGCAACATAGAAAAGCCCTTGACTCAACACTAATCTATACCTACTATTAAAGCAAGGTGATATTCTTAGTTTCGTCCCGCATCTGATCCTACGTCAAGTGCATTATACACGAGGTGGGACTAACGAGTACGTCCACACCGTTTTCTGGTACGTCAACTTGGGCATCGTAAGGATCGGGGTCATATTGGGCCTCTGGCCCGTTCCGTTCCTTTGTCTATCATTAAGAAAAGAAACAGCCGCACTGCAAGATGAAAAAAATAAACAGCGCCCTCCCAGCAATCGAACTAGCCTGCCCGAACAAATCAGGCCCATCTATTTGGGCGGTCCGAACAAATCATCTCAAAAATACTTGCCGTTTAGTGAGATTGAACTCAAAACCTCCGTCCAATAAACAACATCACAACCAACTGGGACAGATAATGGTACAAAAATCATATGAAAAGCATTCTATCTGTAGCATGCTTCTTAATGTAGAATTGAGAAAAGACTTCTTCGCATGCGAGCGTTGCAACGCATCTGGGGACGAAGCCACGTAAATCTCTCCTCACCCAAATTAATTTCTCTCCCCAAGTGAATTCAAGGGTGGGCCCACACTAACTAATCACCCCCTTAATTAAACTATGAGGACCACACTAACTAATTTCACCCACCTGAATTCACGTGAATTAGCCACGCCCGTTGCGCGCCCTCCTGCCGTTGTCGGGTGGCATCATTCGGATGTTGTTGGGCCTTTTGATGGATACATCATTATATCTCCCGTTGCAGCGCACGGGCATATGTGCTAGTCCTTATTATAGATAGCTCACGGACTCGATTACAAAAAGAGATCACAAAGCAAAACTCAAAACTACTTGATATCAGAACTTCAATCTACCAGATCAAGATACTACTAAAAGGATCGAACTAAATAAAACGGTAAAGATAGGAGTGTGATGGTGATACGATATCGGGGCACCTCCCCCAAGCTTGGCAGTTGCCAAGGGGAGTGCCCATACCCATGTGATTATGTCTCCTTCTTCACGGTTGGTGTTATGATCTTCTTGGCGATGATGCCCCTCAAGATACGGTTCTCCTCCTCGAGCTTATTGACTTGTTGTTTGAGGTCCATAATTTCTATACGGAGCTTGCCCGTAACGGTTAAAGCTCCCTTTACCCAAGGATGCTGCATAGCTTCTGGAGAACAAGTGAAGCTCTTTTTCATATTTTCATAAGAAATCTAGAGTTGGAAGGGATGACCGAAGTTGAAATAGCCAAGCTAGGTAGTTCCCCCATCATGAATTCTGCTTGGAGACGAGAGGTAACTTCTTGATCTTCCTCCATGGCATCTATCCTTTTCAAATCAGCCTCCATCTCATCCTCCCTTGATGGTCCAAAGTGATAAGCATCGCTATTTGCTCCTAGACCAGGTGTTGGGTGAGACACCCGGCTCTCCCCGACTGACTCCTGACAAGACATCTTGCTTTTATTCTGCAGCAGGAACAACTCAAAACGAAAACAGAGGATATTTGCGTGATACGGTGGTCAAAACCTTCGGGAGTATATATAATGAATTTTTACCGACCAAAATACGTAACGTGCAAGAAAATGGAGTCCAGGAGGCACACGCGGTGCCCACGAGATAGGGGGCGCGCCCTCCACTCTCATGGGGGCCTCGTGTCCCTTTTGGAATACTTCTTTCTTCCTAAAATTCTTAAATATTCCAAAACTGATAAAAATTTCCATTGGAGTTGTTTTGGAGCGGTTTACTTACCGTACCAAAAACCTATTCCTTTTCAGAGTCTGGAACATTGTGGAAAGTGTCCCTTATGTATTCTTCCGGGGTTACGGTTTCAATAATATTAGTTTCAACATTGATAGGATTACCCAAAATATAATGCTTAATTCTTTGACCATTTACCACCCTCGGACTTGTGCCTTCGAAGTTGTTGATTTTTATGGCACCAGAACGATAGACCTCCTCGATAACGTAAGGACCTTCCCATTTAGAGAGAAGTTTTCCTGCAAAAAACCTTAAACGAGAGTTGAATAATAACACATGATCTCCTACATTAAACTCATGCTTTTGTATCCTCTTATCGTGCCAGCGTTTGACTTTTTCTTTGAATAGCTTGGCATTCTCATAGGCTTGCGTTCTCCATTTATCAAGTGAGCTAATATCAAACAACCTCTTCTCACCGGCAAGTTTGAAGTCATAGTTGAGCTCTTTAATAGCCCAATATGCTTTGTGTTCAAGTTCAAGAGGTAAATGACACGCTTTTCCATAAACCATCTTATATGGAGACATACCCATAGGATTTTTGTATGCAGTTCTATAGGCCCATAATGCACCATCAAGTTTTTTGGACCAATTCTTTCTATATCTATTCACAGTCTTTTGTAAAATTAATTTGAGCTCTCTATTGCTCAACTCTACTTTACCACTGGACTGCGGATGATAAGGAGATGTGATTCTATGATTAACATCATACTTAGCCAGCATCTTACGGAAAGCACCATGAATAAAATGTGAACCACCATCAGTCATAAGATATCTAGGGACTCCAAACCTTGGAAAAATAACTTCTTTAAGCATTTTAATAGAAGTGTTATGATCAGCACTACTAGTTGGAATAGCTTCTACCCACTTAGTAACATAATCAACAGCAACTAAAATATGTGTATAACCATTAGAGGCAGGAAAAGGTCCCATATAGTCAAAGCCCCAAACATCAAACGGTTCAATAACAAGAGAATAATTCATAGGCATTTCTTGACGTCTACTAATGTTACCTATTCTTTGGCATTCATCACAAGATAAGACAAACTTACGAGCATCTTTGAAGAGAGTAGGCCAATAAAAACCAGATTGTAGTACCTTGTGTGCAGTTCTATCTCCAGCATGGTACCCTCCATAGGATTCAGACTGACACTTGCGTAGGATCTGTTCCTGTTCATGCTCAGGCACACAATGTCTAATAACACCATCTACTCCTTCTTTATAAAGGTGTGGGTCATCCCAGAAGTAATGTCTTAAATCATAAAAGAACTTTTTCTTTTGCTGGTATGTGAAACTAGGAGGTATAAATTTAGCAACAATGTAATTAGCATAATCAGCATACCAAGGAGCAGTATGAGAAGCATTATTGACTGCTAATTGTTCATCGGGAAAGCTATCATCAATAGGCAGTGGGTCATCAAGAACATTCTCTAACCTAGATAAGTTGTCTGCAACGGGGTTCTCAGCTCCCTTTCTATCAATAATATGCAAGTCAAATTCTTGGAGCAAGAGAACCCATCTAATGAGTCTAGGCTTAACATCTTTCTTTTCCATAAGATATTTAATAGCAGCATGATCAGTGTGAATATTAACTTTGGAATCATCAATATAAGGTCTAAACTTATCACATGCAAACACAACTGCTAAGAATTATTTTTCAGTAGTAGCATAATTTTTCTGGGCAGTATCAAGAGTCTTACTAGCATACTAGATAACATTCAATTTCTTATCAACTCTTTGCCCTAGAACAACACCTACAGCATAATCACTAGCATCGCACATAATTTCAAAAGGTAAATTCCAATCAGGTGGCTGAACAATAGGTGCAGTGATCAAAGCTTTCTTAAGTATTTCAAATGCTTCTACACAATAATCATCAAAGACAAAAGTAATATCTTTTTGCAATAAATTAGTCAGAGGCCTAGAGATTTTAGAAAAGTCCTTAATGAACCTCCTGTAAAAACCGACATGACCAAGGAAACTTCTTATACCTTTTATGTCCTTGCGACATGGCATCTTTTCAATAGCATCAACCTTGGCTTTGTCAACTTCAATACCTCTCTTGGAAATCTTATGCCCCAAGACAATGCCTTCATTAACCATAAAGTGACACTTTTCCCAATTCAGGACGAGACTAGTGTCTTCGCATCTCTACAAAACTCGATCAAGGTTGCTCAAACAATCATCAAAAAAGGATCCATAAATGGAGAAATCACCCATGAATACCTCACAAATCTTTTCACAAAAATCAGAGAATCTAGCCATCATGCATCTTTGAAAGGTAGCAGGTGCATTACATAAACCGAAAGGCATACGTCTATAAGCAAAAGTACCAAAAGGGCAAGTAAAAGTAGTTTTAGATTGATCCTTCGCTGACACAGGTATCTAAGAGAAGCCAGAATAACCATCTAGAAAGCAGAAATGTGTGTGTTTGGATAGTCTTTCTAGCATTTGATCAATAAAAGGTAAAGGGTAATGATATTTCTTAGTAGCTTTATTTAACTTACAGAAATCAATTAACATCCTATAACCTGTAATAATTGTTTGCGGGATCAATTCATCTTTATCATTAGGAACAATGGTAATAGCTCCATTTTTAGGAACACAATGGACAGGGCTTACCCATTCACTATCGGCAACGGGATAAATAATACCTGCCTCAAGGAGCTTTAGTATCTCCTTTCTTACCACTTCCTTCATCTTGGGATTTAGTCATCGTTGAGGATCTCTAACTGGTTTGGCATCGTCCTCCAATTTAATTTTGTGTTGGCATAACATGGGACTAACGCCCTTAAGATCATCCAGAGTATATCCAATAGCAGCTCGGTGCTTATTCAAAGTTTTCAATAATCTTTCTTCTTCTTGCTCTAAAAGGTTAGCACTAATAATAACAGGATATATTTTCTTTTCATCAAGATAAGCATTCTTAAGATTATCAGGTAATGGTTTGAGTTCAAACACGGGATCATCCTTGGGTGGAGGGGGAGCCCCAAGAATTTCAATGGGAAGGTTATGTTTCAGCATAGGTTCATGTTTAAGGAACACTTCATCTATTTCCCTTCTTTCCTTCATAAACATATCATTTTCATGGTCTAGCAAATATTGTTCTAACGGATCAGTAGGAGGCACGGCAATGGAACCAAGACCAATAATCTCATCTTTACTAGGTGGTTCCTTGTCACGAGGTTGTCTACGAAACTTAGCAAAATTAAACTCATGAGACATACCATCTACGCCAACGGTGACATTATCTTTTTCACAGTCAATCTTTGCACTAGCTGTATTCAAGAAGGGTCTACCAAAAATTATGGGACAAAAATCATCTTGTGTGGAACCAAGAACAAGAAAATCAACAGGGTATTTAACCTTCCCGCACAAGACTTCAACATCTCTAACAATCCCAAAGGGTTTAATGGTATCCCTATTAGCAAGCTTAATAGTAATATCAATGTCTTCTAATTCAATGGGTGCAATGTCATTCATAATTTCTTAATATAAGGTATAAGGTATTGCACTAGCACTAGCACCCATATCACATAAGCCATGATAACAATGATCTCCTATTTTAACAGAAATAACAGGCATGCCTACGACGGGTCTATGTATCTTAGTATATGGTCTAGTGATATTAGCAGTCTCACCACAGAAATAAATAACATGCCCATCTAAATCATCATCCAAGATATCTTTAACCATAACAATACTAGGTTCAACATTAATTTGCTCAGGAGGTGTATAAGTCCTAGTATTACTATTACGAACAACAGTCGAAGCTTTAGCATGATCCTTTATTCTAATAGGAAAAGGAGGTTTCTCAACATAAGTAGGAACAATAGGATCGGTATAGGTGACAGTCTTTTCTTCAACTGTAATAGGTGCAACTACTTTCAGTTCAACAGGAGGATTATATATAAACCATTTCTCTTTAGGGAGATCAACATGAGTAGCGAAAGATTCACAGAAAGAAGCTACTATCTCAGAGTCAAGTCCATACTTAGCGCTAAATCCACAAAAAGCATCGGTATCCATAAAAGATTTAACACAATAGAACTTAGGTGTCATACCTGACTCCTTACCATCGTCGGAACCCCAATCTTCAGAGTTACGTTTAATTCTTTCCAATAAGTCCCATTTGAAATCAATAGTCTTCAGCATATAAGAACCAGCACAGGAAGTATCGAGCAGGTTGCGATTATCAAGAGAAAGCCAAGCATAAAAGTTTTGAATAATCATTTCCCGGGAGAGCTCATGATTGGGGCATGAATATAACATTGACTTAAGCCTGCCCCAAGCTTGAGCAATGCTTTCTCCTTCGCAAGGCCAGAAATTATATATGTAATTACGATCACGATGAACAAGATGCATAGGATAGAACTTCTGGTGAAATTCCAACTTCAATCGCTTATAATTCCAAGATCTCGTATCATCACATAGCCTATACCATGTCAATGCATCTCCCTTCAAAGATAAAGGGAAGACCTTCCTTTTGACAACATCATCGGGAATACCTACAAGCTTAAATAATCCAAAAACTTCATCCACAAAGACAAGGTGTAAATCGGGATGCAATGTTCCATCTCCTGCAAATGGATTAGCTAGCAGTTTCTCTATCATACCCGAAGGAATCTCAAAGTAAATATTTTCATAAAGTTCAGTAGGTTGAGGAGAAACTCTTTGCTCTTCTGGTCGGGGTGAAGATACCCCGAACAAGCCCCTCAAAGGATTGGTTTCCATAGTGACAAGTAACAGAAAATTTCAGCACACTATATAAATGTTTCCTTACCAAGTTCCACTCACCAAAAGCGCTACACTCCCCGGCAACGGCGCCAAAAAAGAGTCTTGATGACCCACAAGTGTAGGGGATCTATCGTAGTCCTTTCGATAAGTAAGAGTGTCGAACCCAACGAGGAGCAGAAGGAAATGATAAGCGGTTTTCAATAAGGTTTTCTCTGCCAGCACTGAAATTGTAGGTGATAGATAGTTTTGTGATAAGATAAATAGTAAAAAGTAACAAGTAAATAAAGTGCAGCAAGGTGGCCCAATCCTTTATGTAGAAAAGGATAAGCCTGGTCAATTTCTAATAATGAGAAAGGAGCTCCCGAGGACACATGGGAATTATCGTCAAGCTAGTTTTCATCACGTTCATATGATTCGCGTTCGGTACTTTGATAATTTGATATGTGGGTGGACCGGTGCTTGGGTACTGCCCTTACTTGGACAAGCATCCCACTTATGATTAACCCCTATTTCAAGCATCCGCAACTACAAAAGAAGTATTAAGGTAAACCTAACCACAGCATTAAACATATGGATCCAAAACAGCCCCTAACGAAGCAACCCATAAACTAGGGTTTAAGCTTCTGTCACTCTAGCAACCCATCATCTACTTATTACTTCCCCATGCCTTCCTCTAGGCCCAAATAATGGTGAAGTGTCATGTAGTCAACATTCACATAACACCACTAGAGGAAAAGACAACACACATCTCATCAAAATATCAAACGAATACCAAATTCACATGACCACTAATAGCAAGACTTCACCCATGTCCTCAGGAACAAACATAACTACTCACAAAGCATATTCATGTTCATAATCAGAGGGGTAATAATATGCATTAAGGATCTGAACATATGATCTTCCACCAAGTAAACCAATTAGCATCAACTACAAGGAGTAATCAACACTACTAGCAACCCACAGGTACCAATTTGTGGTTTTGATACAAGATTGGATACAAGAGATGAACTAGGGTTTTGAGAGGAGATGGTGCTGGTGAACATGTTGATGGACATTGACCCCCTCCCGATGAGAGGATCGTTGGTGATGATTTCCCCCTCTCGGAGGGAAGTGTCCCCGGCAGAACAGCTCCGCTAGAGCCCTAGATTGGTTCCGCCAAGGTTCCGCCTCGTGGCGGCGGAGTTTCATCCTGTAAGCTTGCCCACGATTTTTTCCAGGGTAAATGCTCTCATATAGCAGAAGATGGACATCAGAGGCCCACTAGGGGGCCCAGGAGATAGGGGTGCGCCCAGTAGAGGGGCGTGCCCTCCACTCTCCTGGACAGGGTGTGGGCCCCCTGGTGTATTTCTTTTGCTCAATAATTCTTACAAATTACAAAAATATGTTTCATGGAGTTTTGGGATTTTTAGAGTAGCGCAGAATAGGTTTCCAATGTTTGCTCCTTTTCCATCCAGAATTCCAGCTGCCGGCATCCCCCCTCTTCATGGTAATCCTTGTAAAATAAGAGAGAATAGCCATAAGTATTGAGATATAATGTGTAATAACAGCCCATAATGCAATAAATAATGTTATAAAAGCATGATGCAAAATGGACGTATCACATGCTCCTAGGGGAAGGGTTGGTAGGAGTTAACCATCATGCAATCCCGACCTCCACACATAAGGAAGACAACTAAAAGAGCACCCCATGCAACAAATTTGTCACACAACTTTTACCATACGTGCATGCTACGGGACTTGCCAACTTCAACACAAGTATTTCTCAATTTCATAATTACCCAACTAGCATGATTCTACATTACCACCTTTATATCTCAAAACATTTATCAAGCATCAAATTGATCATAGTGTTTAATGCACTTTCTATGATAGTTTTTATTATACCCAACTTGGATGCTCATCATTCTAGGACCAATTTTATAACCATAGCAAATACCATGCTGTTCTAAAAGACTCCCAAAATAATATAAGTGAAGCTTGAGAGATCAACAATTTCTACAAAATCAAGCCACCGCCGTGCTCTAAAAATATACTCCCTCCGTTCGGAATTACTTGTCCAAGAAGTAAATGCATCTAGATGTATTTTAGTTGTAGATACATTCATTTTCGTGACAAGTAATTCCGAACAGAGGGAGTATAAGTGAAGCACTAGAGCAAAATTATCTAGCTCAAAATATATAAGTGAAGCACATAGAGTATTCTAATAAATTCCAAATCATGTATGTCTCTCTCAAAAGGTGTGTACAGCAAGGATGATTGTGGTAAACTAAAAATAAAAGACTCATATCACACAAGACGCTCCAAGCAAAACACATATCATGTGGCGAATAAAAATATAGCTCCAAGTAGAGTTACCGATAGACGAAGATGAAAGAGGGGATGCCTTCCGGGCCATCCCCAAGATTGGGATTTTGGTTGTCCTTGAATATCTTGGGGTGCCATGGGCATCCCCAAGCTTAGGTTCTTGCCACTCCTTATTCCATAGTCCACCAAATCTTTACCCAAAACTTGAAAACTTCACAACACAGAACTCAACAGGAGATCTCTTAAGCGTCGTTAGTGCAAGAAAGAAAAACCACCACATAAGATACTGTAATGAACTCATTATTTATTCATATTAGTTTTAAACATACTGTATTACAACTTCTCTATGGTTCATACCCCCCGATACTAGCCATAGATGCATCAAAATAAGCAAACAACACACGAAAAACAGAATCTGTCAAAAACAGAATAGTCTGTAGAAATCTGTAACTTTAGAATACTTCTGGAACTCTAAAACTCCTACCAAAATAGGAAGTCCTGGGCAATTTATCTATTGATCTACTGGAAAAAGAATAAACGCAAAATCAAGTTTCTATGATTTATTAAAATTATTCTCGTGCGTGCAAAAGTTTCTATTTTTCAGCAGAATCAAATTAACTATCACTGTAAGTTATCCTATAGGTTCTACTTGGCACAAATACTAATTAAAACATAAAACCACATCTAAAAAGAAGCTAGATTAATTATTTATTAGTAAACAGAAGGAAAAAGCAGGAAACAAAAATAAAATTGGGTTGCCTCCCAACAAGCGCTATCGTTTAACGCCCCTAGCTAGGCATAAAAGCGAGAATAGATCTAAGTATTGCCATCTTTGGCATTCAACTTTTTAATGGAGTTATGCTCGGGTCCGGGAGGCTCCTTACGTTTCCCTTCATACTCGGAGATCTTTTGATCAAAAGCATCCAACCGCTTATTGCAAAGCGTAATCAAATTATTCATGCGGTTGATATTCCAACCAATACTTTTAAGAGGTTCAATAAATTTTTGCAATTCGCATAATTTCCCTAGAATTTGGGTTCCTTCTTGAGTAAGGGGTGATCCCTTTGGTAGGGGGGGTACTCCTACTATCCCCTCTATAATTTCATAAGCGAAGCTAGGATCCGTTTCAATAAAACTCCCTTTGGCGGCAAAAGCAAGGAGTTGTCTATGGGATATGGTTAGCCCAACGTAAAAATTGTGAAGTAAAATTTTGAAATCTCCTTCTATATTGCAACTACGATAAGATTCTAGCATCCTAAACCAAGCATCTTTTAAATTTTCTCCTTGTCTTTACTTGAAGTGAAGGACTTCAAAGTCGGGAGACGAAGGGATCAAGACCGAGCTGGCCATGACAACAAGCACACAAGAGGCAAGCGAAAGAGAGAGGAGAACTGGAAAGAGAGGGCAAATAAAACGGCAAGGGTGAAGTGGGGGAGAGGAAAACGAGAGGCCAATGGAAAATAATGTAATGCGAGGGAGATGAGTTTGTGATGGGTACTTGGTATGTCTTGACTTGAGCGAAGACCTCCCCGGCAACGGCGCCAGAAATCCTTCTTGCAACCTCTTGAGCACTGCGTTGGTTTTCCCTTGAAGAGGAAAGGGTGATGCAGCAAAGTAGCGTAAGTATTTCCCTCAGTTTTTGAGAACCAAGGTATCAATCCAGTAGGAGGCTCCTCAAAAGTCCCTCGTACCTACACAAACAAACAAGAACCGCGCAACCAACGCGATAAAGGGGTTTTCAATCGCTTCACGGTAACTTGCGAAAGTGAGATCTGATAGAGATAATAAGATAAGATAAATACTTTTGGTATTTTTATGATATAGATTGGAAAGTAAAAGATGCAAATAAAAGTAGATGGGCAACTTATATGATAAAAGATAGACCCGGGGGCCATAGGTTTCACTAGTGGCTTCTCTCAAGATAGCATAAGTATTACGGTGGGTGAACAAATTACTGTCGAGCAATTGATAGAAAAGTGCATAGTTATGAGATTATCTAGGCATGATCATGCATATAGGCATCACATCCGCAACAAGTAGATCAAAATGATTCTGCATCTACTACTATTACTCCACACATCGACCGACTCCTGCCTGCATCTAGAGTATTAAGTTCATAAGAACAGAGTAACGCATTAAGCAAGATGACATGATGTAGAGGTATAAACTCATGCAATATGATATAAACCCCATCTTTTTATCCTCGATGGCAACAATACAATACGTGCCTTGCTGCCCCTGCTTTCATTGGGAAAGGACACCGCAAGATTGAACCCAAAGCTAAGCACTTCTCCCATTGCAAGAAAGATCAATCTAGTAGACCACACCAAACTGATAATTCGAAGAGACTTGCAAAGATAAGCAATCACACATAAAAGAATTCAGAGAAGATTCAATTATTTCTCATAGATAAACTTGATCATAAACGCACAATTCATCGGATCCCGATAAATGCGCCACAAAAAGAGTTACATCAAATAGATCTCCAAGAAGATCGAGGAGAACTTTGTATTGAGATTCAAAGAGAGAGAAGAAGTCATCTAGATAATAACTATGGACCCGAAGGTCTATGGTAAACTACTCACAACTCATCGGAGAGGCCTTGGAGATGATGTAGAGGCCCTCCATGGTCGATTCCCCCTCCGACGGAGCGCCGACGAAGGCTCCAAGATGGGATCTCTCGGATACAGAAGGTTGCGGCGGTGGAAATAGTTTTTTGCGGTGCTCCTGGATGTTTTCGGGGTACGTAGATATATATATAGGCGAAGGAGGTAGGTCAGGGCAGCCACGAGGGACCCATGAAGGTGGGGGGCGCGCCTACCCCCTAGGGCGCGCCCTCCTGCCTCGTGGCCGCCTCGGCTGCTTCTTGACGTCCACTCCAAGTCTCCTGGATTGCGTTTGTTCCAAAAAGATCGCTCCCGAAGGTTTCATTCCGTTTGGACTCTTTTTTATATTCCTTTGCTTCGAAACACTGAAATAGGCAAAAAACCGCAATTTGGGTTGGGCCTCCGGTTAGTAGGTTAGTCCCAAAAATGATATAAAAGTGTGAAGTAAAGCCCATAAACATCCAAAACAGGTAATATAATAGCATGGAAAATCAAAAACTATAGATACATTGGAGACGTATCAAGTGTTTCTGAAAAAAATCACTTGCGCCCAGCCTAGCGAGAGCAGGCGCAGCCAGCGTAGGCAGCGAGGGCCGGCAAGGCTGAGCGCCCCTTGTGAAAAAAATGGGGGCCACGTGTAACACCCCAAAATTTTTAACCAAGTTTTATATATTAAAATTTTGCCAGGAGTTTTAAAATTTTGCATTCTGGATTTTTCTATTGATTTTAGAACTCTTCTTTTATTGTTAAGGAGTTTTATTTTTCCAAGTGGAGCTTTCCAAAATATATTGGACTTCTATGCTCTCTGTATAACACTTTCTTATTCAGTAGATTTATTTATTAAATTATTTCACCCTGAGCTTTAATCATTAAAATGACTTTCTTTAAGTTTTGGAGCTCTTTTTGAACTGCAACCATTTGATATATTTATCTAAAAATCCAACCAAAAATTGGAGATGTCATTTGATGTCTCTAAATCACTTTTGTGCAATAATATAATTATTTCATTGCATATTTTGAGTGTTGCACCTGTTTTTCAAATCTGGTCCAGTGGGCGCTTTTGCACTGTAGCCTAATTAAATATTTCCCTAGAGCCTCCACCAAAATTTTGGGATGTCAGTGGTAGCATGCCATCCAACTTTATGCAAAAACATAGTATTGTTCCTTGGAAAAATTAAATGCATCAACCTCTTTTTCATTCTGGACCAGACTTATGTTTTCTACTGCAACCCCATTCATTCTTGCTCTATTGACCTTGTGCTTTCTCATGCTTGTAGTCAACCCTGCAAAACCTCTAAGTCCAAGAGCATGCACTCTTTGGAACACTTTTGGTTCATGTAATGAGGCCATTTACTCCCTGTCCAGAAGTGCAGTTTTGCAAAACTTGCACTAGCAAGTTTCTCCTTTTTGCAAACTAACTTCACCATCCCCTCTTTCTTCTAAAGAGGCCCCACTCTGGGAGATTTGGCCACCCCAAGATTTGCCTAGGTGCCTTTGGAATTTTCTCAAACACCCTGAGTGCATAGCCAGATTTGGCATGATTTCAAGTTTACTTTGTGAACTTGAGCCCCTGACCTATCATGCTTATCCCATTGATTTGCCCTAGCTTATAACCCCACTTTGCTAACTCTCTTGTGGTTTGAAACCCCCTAGCATACCATAGCATTTCGTCGAGCACGTCCCGTGCGTGCTCTGGGCGCGTCCAGAGCGTGCGTTTGGCACGCACGTGCGCCCGAGTCGCCGCGTCCCGCCCCGCACTCACTCTGGTCCGTGACCGACCGCAGCCAGCACGCCGTGTCCCCTTCTGCACCCCACGAGCCCGTAGCTCTCGCCACGTCTCCGGCAGGCCAGCCGCTAGCCGCCACCGCCGCCCGACAGCTCCTGCGCTAGCCAGCGCCGCCCAAGCCATCCCCGCTCGCCAGCGCGCCCTTGGAGCAGTAGCTGCTCGTCCGCTAGCTCCTGATGTCATCCCCAGCCGTGCCACATTGCCCTGCAACTACAGAAGACGGTCGCCGACGCCCTTATCCACGGCCGCCACCGAACCGCCTCGACTCGCCTATATAAGGAGCCCCTCGAGCCCTCCGAGCACACTAGCAGCCTCACATCGTGCTCCTGGTGCCCCCGTTGCCGTCAATTGGAGAGAAAGAGGCCGTCTTCCCCCACTCCGGCCAGTCCGGCCACCGCCGCCTCCCGGCTCCGTTCGGCGCAACCAAGGCCTCCCCCTCTCCACTCTCTCCACCAGGAACCCCCTCACCCTCTTGTGAGTCCGTCCCCCTACTCAATTCTTATCGGGACTCGCCGCGGGCGAAATCTCACTTTTTCCCGACGACCACCATCCGCCGTGGAGCTCGCCGCCGGCAGCTCCGTCCACCCCAGAGAACAAAACAACCACCGGAGTGACCGCCTCGACCCCCTGAGCCCGCGGGTGACCTCTGTTTATCGAGCGGTGCCGCCGTTCGCCGGCGAGCGTCGCCGGAGTCCCGCCCCTCCCTCTCGGGTGGAGGAAGAGGAGGGAAGTGGACTAGTCAAACCTGACCAGTGGGCCAGGCGGGCCCACTGTCAGTGACTCAGGCGCACTCCACGCTGGATAAGTGGAAGCGCATTTCCAGTTTACGCCTTCGACGTGTACGTATATTTTGAAACGTTTTCTTTTCTATTTTTTTAATAACAAATTTTTGACCAAACTTTGACCAGCTGTATCTTTTTAAATACAGCCCCAAATAAATTAATTCTTTCTCCTACCTCTTTCAAATATTGTCTAGTTTATTTTAGGATTTATTTGAAAAAATTTCAAAACAACTTTTGTGCTGTTTTTATTTTGTGTGTTAATTCAAATATATTCTTTTAATAGGATTTTTGAAGATTTCAAGATGTTTTGGAATGCACCCTGCTTTCCCATGACCTGAAGGCAAGCATTCTGAACCCTGGTGTAATTTTTGTGTGTGTTGTTTGACTCGGTGACAGCACCACCCCGACACGAGCATACGTCATTTTATGTGAGGAGGTGATCCTATTCATAAGTGCATATAAATGAATTTCATGCAAATGGAGTTGACATGATTTGTGATGGAAATCACCGTCATACGCCTTTCATGCATACCGGAAGGAATGCCGGGAAGGCCTCTGTCTTGGGTAGACGCGGTCTTGTCCCTTGTCCTCCGTCGAGACGGTCGTGTCCGATATGGCATGATGGGGTATGTCGCGTGGTGTTTCTATCTGTTGGTTGGAGTATATGCATTGTTATGCTAATTTTGCAGGAAATATTACTACCTCCTGAGTCGACCGTAGATCGAGTCTTGTGCCAGTAACCCCATACTTGCTTCGTACTACCACTCGTCTTTACAATAAGTAGGGTACGGTTCAGTAAGTTGTCAACCCCTTTCCTAGCACACACCGTACAGAGAGGCCATGGTGGGAGATACTGGAGGCATCCGGTAGTCATGCCACCAGGTCCGGGAGCATGGGTGTTTCGGTTGTAGCCGAAGGGGGTAGCTTCCCCAGTTTTGCGCGCGGTATAAATTTTGTGATCCCATGTTACGTCGAGGTTGTAGCCTCCCCACTTAGATTTTTTCTTGACAGGTGTTGTGGGTGATTCCAGACACATGTGAGTTAAGCTGGTGTGTGCAAGTTAGGTGTGTTTGCAACAAAAAGACCATAGACGGAATTAGTCCCGATGGACTAAAGGAACCCGTCACTCGTGGGTAAAGAGTACACCCTCTGCAGAGATTAAACCTACTCGAATAGTCGTGTCCATGGTTAAGGATTACAGTCTGGGATGGGTCAAGTGTCGGTCTTAGTGTCGGTCTTCGGAGGCGAAACTTTTAAACCAGAACTGGAATTTGCTACTGGTGACTTGTGATAATTATGATTATTATTATTGTTGACTAACCCGTGATGTTATTGGTATTATCGAATATCCCTGGGATGGTTCTACCTCCTGGATATTCACTGTGTTTTCTTTTAAAGTCCTTTATGTGGTGTCGCTAAGACGCGCGACTGTGGCATTTCTTTTAAAGCCCTTTATGTGGTGTCGCTAAGACGCCCGACTGTGGCATTTCTTTTCAAGCCCTTTATGTGGTGTCGCTAAGACGCCCAACTGTGGCATTTCTTTTAAAGCCCTTTATGTGGTGTCGCTAAGACGCCCGACTGTGGCATTTCTTTTAAAGACCTTTATGTGGTGTCGCTAAGACGCCCGACTGTGGCATTTCTTTTAAAGCCCTTTATGTGGTGTCGCTAAGACGCCCGACTGTGGCATTTCTTTTAAAGCCCTTTATGTGGTGTCGCTAAGACGCCCGACTGTGGCATATCTTTTAAGCCCTTTATGTGGTGTCGCTAAGACGCCCGACTGCGGCATGCTTGTTATTTATTTTCATAAATTTTAATACTACTATGTTATTGCATTTTCATAAATAACATGCTTCCACGCACCAGAGTTTTATTTACCTTTTGTGACTGACGTCATGAGCATAAAATATTTTTTGCACATCATTGTTATATTTACATCTGTGTTCACAATGTTTGCGAGTACATTCAAAGTACTCACTGGCTTGTCCCGGGCTATTGTCTTGGCCAGATTTTCTTGCACGGAGAGGAGCGACCGTGGCGACAGTCCCGGAACCTAAGCAGCAGTGATAGCAGCCTCGCGAAGATAGGAGTTAACCTGGTCAGCTGTTCCTGTGGAAATTGGAGTCCCAAAGACACTGATGATCCACAAACCGCTTCCGCCACCGATCATTAGAAACCAATTGTTGTACTCACAGGCCAGAATGGTCTTGTACTACCTATTTTGTGTTTTTGCTTGGAATTTCTGTATCAAGTTGGTGCCTCATCAGGTAACAGTTATCCTGGGGCTGGTGAGCACACAGGCCATTTTCTGGAATTAAGACCCGGAGAATCGGTCCCCACAAACTTGGTATCAGAGCCAGGCTGACCATTGGCTAATCCTATCTTAGCCAGGTCGGAAAACTTAGGCAAACCATCCTACCAGACCCTAACCAAAACTCCAGCCAAGCTTCCTGTGCAAGATAGCCACACAGTGATCCCGACACTTCTGGCAGTCGGTGCCCAACCTATCAGCCTAGCCTGTCGATCGCACACCAATGACCGATGGCAAAAATGTCTCATTCGCAAGCGTGCGAAGGAAGACTCCGTTCCCTTTTCTATAAAAAGGGCACGCTAGCCTCAACCCAGCACATCACATCCTCTTCCCCAACCTAGCCACAATGCCTGGTCCCATAGTGCACAATGAGACCACAGCAACCAACCTTGGAGGTTTCGTGACCATACTCGCAAACCTCACCCGTCGTGCCTATGCGTTAGAAGAGCCCCCAGAATATGTTGTGTACCAAGGATCCATGAGCGGTGAAGACCGCCAATTCTGGGCCACTGTGCACATCTACGGTAGGGGTCTGTCGCCAGAACGCCCCTACAGGTTCACCCGAAGAACAACTTCCTTCGAGCCACAAGCCATCCAGCTAGCCGCTCGAGAGGCTATAGTTCAACTCCGGCAGTTGTCGCCCAGAGTTAACTGTCGCTCGTTCTACTACTACCCCAGGCGTGAAGGGTATGGTAGACCACCCCAAGTTGCCAACGGAGATCACGAGACGGATCCCGCATTTTTGCACCTAGTGCGCTATGTAAGTGCACTAGAGGCATTGTTCGACCAGATCACCATTGATCTGAGCTGGTTTGCAGAGCCCCGGCGAGCAGGGAACCGAGCCCGATGCCGACAACCCAGTCGTGCTGTTTGGACACCCGATCGAGACCCTGAGGTCAGCTCCAGCTAGCGGCCAAGGTGTCTTGATGACCCTAGAAGTGCTTCGTCACCTTTTGGGAGCACACTCCAACGAGATTGTGGCCAACAATCCCCGCTATGGTCATCATCGCTACCCCGACCCTGCAGCCCCTCTGCCATCTCCGACTAATCCCGATAGTGAGACACGTGGAGAAGCCTCGACATCCACCAGGCACGCCCGTTTAGACATAAATGAGGTAGACTAAGCCGTACGGGTAGTACCGAGTCTCAGTGTATCCTCGCTTTGCAATCGTGCGACCTTGTATATTAACACAGCCTGTCGTTGTGCCTCTGCTTTAATGGTAGCCTTGCATATTTTGTCAGCGCATAGTTGCATAGTTTTCGGGCACAGCTACCAAAACCAACCCCGA
The DNA here is from genome assembly GCF_002162155.2 of Triticum dicoccoides. Taxonomy (NCBI): domain Eukaryota; kingdom Viridiplantae; phylum Streptophyta; class Magnoliopsida; order Poales; family Poaceae; genus Triticum; species Triticum dicoccoides. Next base: position 525,219,470 of record NC_041393.1, read on the forward strand.
CGACACCTACAGTAACACGTCTCTTTATGAGATATGTGTATCTCTGGCACTGACCCCGACCTTTGGAGGTGATCTGGCCGATTTATTACCTTTCACCACGGTAAATAAACCAGCCCAGATGCTATATAAGAAGGCCACCTTGTGACCTTACCCAGCAACCCTCACCTCGTGTACCACCCTCACAACCATTTCTTGCCATGCCGAGCCCTAGTATTTATCGGAGAACCCCAGATGCAACCCCAGGTAGCTTTGTCAAAATATTGTGGGACTTTACCTGCAGTACCATGTGTTCTACCCAGCCACCCCAGTACGAGCTGTTCAAATCGAGAATCACCCCTTCCACCTCGGAATATTGGGCAGCAGTACACATTCCTCCTGTGGACCCCAACCAAGATCCAACGGAGGTTTCCTTCGTGGGGAAATCTATGCCGACCCCACGCTTGGCCATAGAAGCTGCTGCGAACGAAGCAATTTCTTGTCTTTGATCCGCAGTACCTTATGCCCGCGAACGAGGATATTATTACTTTCCGAGTCGTGCAACGCCCGGAGGAGTAACATCTTTTCCTGGTGGACGGATTGAGAGAGACCCAGTGTTGTCCAACCTTATCCAGTACATCATCGCTCAAGAGCATTTGAACCAGCAAGTGATGGATTATCTCTAGAGTCTCGCTGATTTGAATCCTCAGATTGCCATCGGCAGACCACTGAGGCCCGACCCGGAGATACTCATACATCAATTGGTCAATCCACTTCCTCTGATAGGAGAGGAGTGTATTCCATTGCTAGAGACTTTTTCTCGAGACCCTGTCCAGTTACCTTTCTCATTTTAGATGTCACTGCTGTGTTTGTTATTTCAGCATTTATTGTTACTTTGTATCTTATGCATGGTACCTCGAATTTGTTTGGCGAGTCGAATTTTTAGTTTCTACTTATGTGAGTGGTTTTTCTTCGTGAGTAACCTGTGTAACCGCGAAAATCCTGGAATGAGATTTCTTTTTCTAGAATTGCTGCATCTTTTATCCCCTCACGGCATGGATTATTTTTATTCACGCAGCACCACGGCAACAGACCCACAACCACTCGGACTCTTACACTGCTTGCAAAGACACGCAACCATGTTGCATCTCACAAACCACCCCTCTAAGTACTCCACATGCCTCCAAGGGAGAGATTAGCGGATAATCATCCGGACACTAATCACCTCCGGCACACCGATAACAGTTAACACCTGGCATTACACCTAATCCCCATGATCACCGCCACCGCGGAGAGCCAGCACCCGAGCGGCAGCATCACGACCATCATCAAAGATCATCGCGCACAGGAGCACAGAGATCCCCAACACTGCCGCCAGCCCTCCACACACCAGGATCACATACCAGTCCGGCACCGTCTCCGCCATTGGAGCCTCATCTCAAGCTCCGGTAAGCAGTAATGGAGGAGAAGGAGGAGGAGAAACGAGGCCAAGTGTGAAGATGAAGAAGGAGCACCGCAGTCATTTTATAGCTCAGGATCGGTGTACGGTGGGCGAAGTCCACCAGCGCCGCTCGTCGCCCGATCGCCGGTGTTCGGAGGCGAATCCGCGAGCAGTGTCGACAGCGCACTGGCCCGCGAGGTGAGTGCACACTGCACCGGCAGCAAGCACGCCATGCACTACCGCAGTACAGCCTAGATGCCCTACGCGCTAGACGTCTCCGGTGGAGAAAGCCGGGAAAGCGCGCGGGAGAGAGGAAGAAGAGAGAGCCAGAGGAAGGAGGAGAGACTGAAAGTGGGCCCTGGTCCCACCTGTCAGCCAGAGGGAGCACTGTGCTCTCGGGTACGACCAGCGTATTGTAGAATTAGAATTTATTCTAAATTCATGCATCCAGCGTAGAAATCGCTCGTTTTCCTAAGCATGCATTTTTTTTCACACAGTGCCAGTACCACACTATAGTTACTCACCACTTATTGCCCTCTCACTGCAGCCACTTTTTACCGCTTGAGTAAAATGATCTTTTGACCAAGTAAAATATTTTGTTTAAAACCCTTAGCAAATCTCGAGGACGAGATTTTTCCTAAGGGGGGTAGTAATTGTAACGCCCCAAAATTTTTAACCAAGTTTTATATATTAAAATTTTGCGAGGAGTTTTAAAATTTTGCATTCTGGATTTTTCTGTTGATTTCAGAACTCTTCTTTTATTGTTAAGGAGTTTTATTTTTCCAAGTGGAGCTTTCCAAAATATATTGGACTTCCATGCTCTCTGTATAACACTTTCTTATTCAGAAGATTTATTTATTAAATTATTTCACCCTGAGCTTTAATCATTAAAATGACTTTCTTTAAGTTTTGGAGCTCTTTTTGAACTGCAACCATTTGATATATTTATCTAAAAATCCAATCAAAAATTGGAGATGTCGTTTGATGTCTCTAAATCACTTTTGTGCAATAATATAATTATTTCATTGCATATTTTGAGTGTTGCACCTGTTTTTCAAATCTGGTCCAGTGGGCGCTTTTGCACTGTAGCCTAATTAAATATTTCCCTAGAGCCTCCACCAAAATTTTGGGATGTCAGTGGTAGCATGCCATCCAACTTTATGCAAAAACATAGTATTGTTCCTTGGAAAAATTAAATGCATCAACCTCTTTTTCATTCTGGACCAGACTTGTGTTTTCTACTGCAACCCCATTCATTCTTGCTCTATTGACCTTGTGCTTTCTCATGCTTGTAGTCAACCCTGCAAAACCACTAAGTCCAGGAGCATGCACTCTTTGGAACACTTTTGGTTCATGTAATGAGGCCATTTACTCCCTGTCCAGAAGTGCAGTTTTGCAAAAATTGCACTAGCAAGTTTCTCCTTTTTGCAAAGTAACTTCACCATCCCCTCTTTCTTCTAAAGAGTCCCCACTCTGGGAGGTTTGGCCACCCCAAGATTTGCCTAGGTGCCTTTGGCATTTTCTCAAACACCCTGAGTGCATAGCCAGATTTGGCATGATTTCAAGTTTACTTTGTGAACTTGAGCCCCTGACCTATCATGCTTGTCCCATGGATTTGCCCTAGCTTATAACCCCACTCTGCTAACTCTCTTGTGGTTTGAAACCCCCTAGCATACCATAGCATTTCGTCGAGCACGTCCCGTGCGTGCTCTGGGCGCGCCCAGAGCATGCGTTTGGCACGCACGTGCGCCCGAGTCGCCGAGTCCCGCCCCGCACTCACTCCGGTCCGTGACCGACCGCAGCCAGCACGCCGTGTCCCCTTCTGCACCCCACGAGCCCGCAGCTCTCGCCACGTCTCCGGCAGGCCAGCCGCTAGCCGCCACCGCCGCCCGACAGCTCCTGCGCTGGCCAGCGCCGCCCAAGCCATCCCCGCTCGCCAGCGCGCCCTTGGAGCAGTAGCCGCTCGTCCGCTAGCTCCTGCCGCCATCCCCAGCCGCGCCACGTTGCCCTGCAACTACAGAAGACGGTCGCCGACGCCCTTATTCGCGGCCGCCGCCGAACCGCCTCGACCCGCCTATATAAGGAAGCCCATCGAGCCCTCCGAGCACACTAGCAGCCTCACACCGTGCTCCTGGTGCCCCTGTTGCCGTCAATTGGAGAGAAAGAGGCCATCTTCCCCCACTCCAGCCAGTCCGGCCACCGCCGCCTCTCGGCTCCGTTCGGCGCAACCAAGGCCTCCCCCCTCTCCACTCTCTCCACCAGGAACCCCCTCACCCTCTCGTGAGTCTGTCCCCCTACTCAATCTTGATCGGGACTCGCCGCGGGCAAAATCTCACTTTTTCCCGACGACCACCATCCGCCGCGAAGCTCGCCGCCGGCAGCTCCGTCCACCCCAGAGAACAAAAAAACCACTGGAGTGACCGCCTCGACCCCCTGAGCCCGCGGGTGACCTCTGTTTATCGAGCGGTGCCACCGTTCGCCGGCGAGCGTCGCCGGAGTCCCGCCCCTCCCTCTCGGGTGGAGGAAGAGGAGGGAAGTGGACTAGTCAAACCTGACCAGTGGGCTAAGCGGGCCCACTGTCAGTGACTAAGGCACAGTCCACGCTGGATAAGTGGAAGCGCATTTCCAGTTTACGCCTTCGACATGTACGTATATTTTGAAACGTTTACAGCCCCAAATAAATTAATTCTTTCTCCTACCTCTTTCAAATATTGTCTAGTTTATTTTAGGATTTATTTGAAAAAATTTCAAAACGACTTTTGTGCTGTTTTGATTTTGTGTGTTAATTCAAATATATTCTTTTAATAGGATTTTTGAAGATTTCAAGATGTTTTGGAATGCACCCTGCTTTCCCATGACCTGAAGGCAAGCATTCTGAACCCTGGTGTAATTTTTGTGTGTGTTGTTTGACTCGGTGACAGCACCACCCCGACACGAGCATACGTCATATTATGTGAGGAGGTGATCCTATTCATAAGTGCATATAAATGAATTTCATGCAAATGGAGTTGACATGATTTGTGATGGAAATCACCGTCATACGCCTTTCATGCATACCGGAAGGAATGCCGGGAAGGCCTCTGTCTTGGGTAGACGCGGTCTTGTCCCTAGTCCTCCGTCGAGACGGTCGTGTCCGGTATGGCATGATGGGGTATGTCGCGTGGTGTTTCTATCTGTTGGTTGAAGTATATGCATTGTTATGCTAATTTGTAGGAAATATTACTACCTCCTGATTCGACCGTAGATCGAGTCTTGTGCCAGTAACCCCCATACTTGCTTCGTACTACCACTTGTCTCTACAATAAGTAGGGTACGGTTCAGTAAGTTGTCAAACCCTTTCCTAGCACACACCGTACAGAGAGGCCATGGTGGAAGATACTGGAGGCATCCCGTAGTCATGCCACCAGGTCCGTGAGCATGGGTGTTTCGGTTGTAGCCGAAGGGGGTAGCTTCCCCAGTTTTGCGCGCAGTATAAATTTTGTGATCCCATGTTACGTCGAGGTTGTAGCCTCCCCACTTAGAGTTTTGCTTGACAGGTGTCGTGGGTGATTCTAGACACATGTGAGTTAAGCTGGTGTGTGCAAGTTAGGTGTGTTTGCAACAAAAAGACCGTAGATGGAATTAGTCCTGATGGACTAAAGGAACTCGTCACTCGTGGGTAAAGAGTACACCCTCTGCAGAGATTAAACCTATTCGAATAGCCGTGTCCATGGTTAAGGATTACAGTCTGGGATGGGTCAAGTGTCGGTCTTAGTGTCGGTCTTCGGAGGTGAAACTGTTAAACCAGAACTGGAATTTGCTACTGGTGACTTGTGATAATTATGATTATTATTATTGTTGAATAACCCGTGATGTTATTGGTATTATCGAATATCCCTGGGATGCTTCTACCTCCTGGATATTCACTGTGTTTTCTTTTAAAGCCCTTTATGTGGTGTCGCTAAGATGCCCGACTGTGGCATTTCTTTTAAAGCCCTTTATGTGGTGTCGCTAAGACGCCCGACTGTGGCATTTCTTTTAAAGCCCTTTATGTGGTGTCGCTAAGACGCCCGACTGTGGCATTTCTTTTAAAGCCCTTTATGTGGTGCCGCTAAGACGCCTGACTGTGGCATTTCTTTTAAAGCCCTTTATGTGGTGTCGCTAAGACGCCCGACTGTGGCATTTCTTTTAAAGCCCTTTATG